>NW_026542619.1:1200000-1644610 GCF_028750875.1 Macrosteles quadrilineatus | reverse complement strand
TACTTTGATACACTTTGATACACTTAGATAAACTTTGATACACTTAGATATACTTTGATACACTTAGATATACTTTGATACATTTTGATACATTTAGGTATACTTTGATACACTTAGATATACTTTGACATACTTTGATACACTTTGATACACTTAGATAAACTTTGATACACTTAGATATACTTTGATACACTTAGATATACTTAGATACACTTAGATATACTTTGATACACTTTGATATACTTTGATACACTTTGATACACTTAGATATATTTAGATATACCTTGATACTCTTAAATATACTTTGATACATTTTGATACACTTATATATACTTTGATACACTTAGATATACTTTGATATAATTTGATACACTTTGATACACTTAGATAAACTTTGATACACTTAGATATACTTTAATACACTTAGATATACTTTGATACACTTAGATATACTTTGATACACTTAGATATACTTTGATACACTTAGATATATTTAGATATACTTTGATACTCTTAAATATACTTTGATACATTTTTAAACACTTATATATACTTTGATACACTTAGATATATTTAGATATACTTTGATACTCTTAAATATACTTTGAAACATTTTGATACACTTATATATACTTTGGTACACTTAGATATACTTTGATACACTTAGATATACTTTGATATACTTTGATACACTTTGATACACTTAGATAAATTTTAAAACACTTAGATATACTTTGATACACTTTGATACACTTTAATACACTTAGATAAACATTGATACACTTAGATATACTTTGATACACTTAGATATACTTTGATACATTTTGATATAATTTGATATACTTTGATACACTTTGATACACTTAGATAAACTTTGATACACTTAGATATACTTTGATACACTTAGATATACTTTGATACACTTAGATATACTTTGATATACTTTGACACCCTTAGATATACTTTGATACACTTTGATACACTTAGATAAACTTTGATATACCTTGATACACTTTGATACACTTAGATAAACTTTGATACACTTAGATATACTTTGATACACTTAGATATACTTTGATACACTTAGATATACTTTGATACACTTAGATATACTTTGATACACTTTGATATACTTTGATACAATTTGATACACTTAGATATACTTTGATACACTTAGATATACTTTGATACACTTTGATATACTTAGATACACTTTGATACACTTAGATATACTTTGATACACCTAGATACACTTAGATATACTTTGATACACTTAGATATACTTTGATACACTTTGATATACTTTAATACACTTAGATATACTTTGATACATTTTGATACAATTAGATATACTTTGATACACTTAGATATACTTTGATATACTTTGATACACTTTGATACACTTAGATAAACTTTGATACACTTAGATATACTTTGATACACTTAGATATACTTTGATACATTTTGATACATTTAGGTATACTTTGATACACTTAGATATACTTTGATATACTTTGATACACTTTGATACACTTAGATAAACTTTGATACACTTAGATATACTTTGATACACTTAGATATACTTTGATACATTTTGATACATTTAGATATACTTTGATACACTTAGATATACTTTGATACACTTAGATATACTTTGATATACTTTGATGCACTTAGATATACTTTAATACACTTAGATATACTTTGATACACTTTGATACACTTAGATACACTTTGATACACTTAGATATACTTTGATATACTTTGATACACATTGATATACTTTGATATACTTTGATACACTTAGATATACATTGATATACTTTGATACACTTAGATTTACTTTGATACACTTAGATTTACTTTGATACACTTAGATATACTTTGATACACTTTGATATACTTTGATACACTTTGATACACTTTGATATTCTTTGATACACTTATATATACTTTGACATACTTAGATACACTTTGATACACTTAGATATACTTTGATAAACTTAGATACACTTAGATATACTTTGATACACTTATATATACTTAGATACACTTAGATATACTTTGATACACTTTGATATACTTTGATACACTTTGATACACTTAGATATATTTAGATATACTTTGATACTCTTAAATATACTTTGATACATTTTGATACACTTATATATACTTTGATACACTTAGATATACTTTGATATAATTTGATACACTTTGATACACTTAGATAAACTTTGATACACTTAGATATACTTTAATACACTTAGATATACTTTGATACACTTAGATATACTTTGATACACTTTGATACACTTAGATATACTTTGAAATACTTTGATACACATTGATATACTTTGATATACTTTGATACACTTAGATATACTTTGATATTTTTTGATACACTTAGATTTACTTTGATACACTTAGATATACTTTGATACACTTTGATATACTTTGATACACTTTGATACACTTAGATATACTTTGATACACTTAGATATACTTTGATACACTTTGATATACTTAGATACACTTTGATACACTTAGATATACTTTGATACACCTAGATACACTTAGATATACTTTGATACACTTAGATATACTTTGATACACTTTGATATACTTTAATACACTTTGATACACTTATATATACTTTGACATACTTTGATACATTTTGATACATTTAGATATACTTTGATACACTTAGATATACTTTGATACACTTAGATATACTTTGATATACTTTGATGCACTTAGATATACTTTAATACACTTAGATATATTTTGATACACTTTGATACACTTAGATATACTTTGATATACTTTGATACACATTGATATACTTTGATATACTTTGATACACTTTGATACACTTAGATATACTTTGATACACTTAGATATACTTTGATACACTTAGATATACTTTGATACACTTAGATATATTTAGATATACTTTGATACTCTTAAATATACTTTGATACATTTTTAAACACTTATATATACTTTGATACACTTAGATATATTTAGATATACTTTGATACTCTTAAATATACTTTGAAACATTTTGATACACTTATATATACTTTGGTACACTTAGATATACTTTGATACACTTAGATATACTTTGATATACTTTGATACACTTTGATACACTTTGATACACTTAGATAAATTTTAAAACACTTAGATATACTTTGATACACTTTGATACACTTTAATACACTTAGATAAACATTGATACACTTAGATATACTTTGATACACTTAGATATACTTTGATACATTTTGATATAATTTGATATACTTTGATACACTTTGATACACTTAGATAAACTTTGATACACTTAGATATACTTTGATACACTTAGATATACTTTGATACACTTAGATATACTTTGATATACTTTGACACCCTTAGATATACTTTGATACACTTTGATACACTTAGATAAACTTTGATATACCTTGATACACTTTGATACACTTAGATATACTTTGATACACTTAGATAAACTTTGATACACTTAGTTATACTTTGATACACTTAGATATACTTTGATACACTTAGATATACTTTGATATATTTTGATACAATTAGATATACTTTGATACACTTAGATATACTTTGATATACTTTGATAAACTTTGATACACTTAGATATACTTTGATACACTTAGATATACTTTGATACATTTTGATACATTTAGGTATACTTTGATACACTTAGATATACTTTGATATACTTTGACATACTTTGATACACTTTGATACACTTAGATAAACTTTGATACACTTAGATATACTTTGATACACTTAGATATACTTAGATACACTTAGATATACTTTGATACACTTTGATATACTTTAAAACACTTTGATACACTTAGATATATTTAGATATACTTTGATACTCTTAAATATACTTTGATACATTTTGATACACTTATATATACTTTGATACACTTAGATATACTTTGATATAATTTGATACACTTTGATACACTTAGATAAACTTTGATACACTTAGATATACTTTAATACACTTAGATATACTTTGATACACTTAGATATACTTTGATACACTTAGATATACTTTGATACACTTAGATATATTTAGATATACTTTGATACTCTTAAATATACTTTGATACATTTTTAAACACTTATATATACTTTGATACACTTAGATATATTTAGATATACTTTGATACTCTTAAATATACTTTGAAACATTTTGATACACTTATATATACTTTGGTACACTTAGATATACTTTGATACACTTAGATATACTTTGATATACTTTGATACACTTTGATACACTTAGATAAATTTTAAAACACTTAGATATACTTTGATACACTTTGATACACTTTAATACACTTAGATAAACATTGATACACTTAGATATACTTTGATACACTTAGATATACTTTGATACATTTTGATATAATTTGATATACTTTGATACACTTTGATACACTTAGATAAACTTTGATACACTTAGATATACTTTGATACACTTAGATATACTTTGATACACTTAGATATACTTTGATATACTTTGACACCCTTAGATATACTTTGATACACTTTGATACACTTAGATAAACTTTGATATACTTTGATACACTTTGATACACTTAGATAAACTTTGATACACTTAGATATACTTTGATACACTTAGATATACTTTGATACACTTAGATATACTTTGATACACTTTGATATACTTTGATACACTTTGATACACTTAGATATACTTTGATACACTAAGATATACTTTGATACACTTTGATATACTTAGATACACTTTGATACACTTAGATATACTTTGATACACCTAGATACACTTAGATATACTTTGATACACTTAGATATACTTTGATACACTTTGATATACTTTAATACACTTTGATATACTTTGATATAAATTGATACACTTTGATACACTTAAATATACTTTGATACATTTTGATACAATTATTTATACTTTGATACACTTAGATATACTTTGATATACTTTGATACACTTTGATACACTTAGATAAACTTTGATACACTTAGATATACTTTGATACACTTAGATATACTTTGATACATTTTGATACATTTAGGTATACTTTGATACACTTAGATATACTTTGATATACTTTGATACACTTTGATACACTTAGATAAACTTTGATACACTTAGATATACTTTGATACACTTAGATATACTTTGATACATTTTGATACATTTAGATATACTTTGATACACTTAGATATACTTTGATACACTTAGATATACTTTGATATACTTTGATGCACTTAGATATACTTTAATACACTTAGATATACTTTGATACACTTTGATACACTTAGATATACTTTGAAATACTTTGATACACATTGATATACTTTGATATACTTTGATACACTTAGATATACTTTGATATTTTTTGATACACTTAGATTTACTTTGATACACTTAGATATACTTTGATACACTTTGATATACTTTGATACACTTTGATACACTTAGATATACTTTGATACACTTAGATATACTTTGATACACTTTGATATACTTAGATACAGTTTGATACACTTAGATATACTTTGATACACCTAGATACACTTAGATATACTTTGATACACTTAGATATACTTTGATACACTTTGATATACTTTAATACACTTTGATACACTTATATATACTTTGACATACTTTGATACATTTTGATACATTTAGATATACTTTGATACACTTAGATATACTTTGATACACTTAGATATACTTTGATATACTTTGATGCACTTAGATATACTTTAATACACTTAGATATATTTTGATACACTTTGATACACTTAGATATACTTTGATATACTTTGATACACATTGATATACTTTGATATACTTTGATACACTTTGATACACTTAGATATACTTTGATACACTTAGATATACTTTGATACACTTAGATATACTTTGATACATTTTGATATAATTTGATATACTTTGATACACTTTGATACACTTAGATAAACTTTGATACACTTAGATATACTTTGATACACTTAGATATACTTTGATACACTTAGATATACTTTGATATACTTTGACACCCTTAGATATACTTTGATACACTTTGATACACTTAGATAAACTTTGATATACTTTGATACACTTTGATACACTTAGATAAACTTTGATACACTTAGATATACTTTGATACACTTAGATATACTTTGATACACTTAGATATACTTTGATAAACTTAGATATACTTTGATACACTTAGATAAACTTTGATACACTTAGTTATACTTTGATACACTTAGATATACTTTGATACACTTAGATATACTTTGATATATTTTGATACAATTAGATATACTTTGATACACTTAGATATACTTTGATATACTTTGATACACTTTGATACACTTAGATAAACTTTGATACACTTAGATATACTTTGATACACTTAGATATACTTTGATACATTTTGATACATTTAGGTATACTTTGATACACTTAGATATACTTTGACATACTTTGATACACTTTGATACACTTAGATAAACTTTGATACACTTAGATATACTTTGATACACTTAGATATACTTAGATACACTTAGATATACTTTGATACACTTTGATATACTTTGATACACTTTGATACACTTAGATATATTTAGATATACCTTGATACTCTTAAATATACTTTGATACATTTTGATACACTTATATATACTTTGATACACTTAGATATACTTTGATATAATTTGATACACTTTGATACACTTAGATAAACTTTGATACACTTAGATATACTTTAATACACTTAGATATACTTTGATACACTTAGATATACTTTGATACACTTAGATATACTTTGATACACTTAGATATATTTAGATATACTTTGATACTCTTAAATATACTTTGATACATTTTTAAACACTTATATATACTTTGATACACTTAGATATATTTAGATATACTTTGATACTCTTAAATATACTTTGAAACATTTTGATACACTTATATATACTTTGGTACACTTAGATATACTTTGATACACTTAGATATACTTTGATATACTTTGATACACTTTGATACACTTAGATAAATTTTAAAACACTTAGATATACTTTGATACACTTTGATACACTTTAATACACTTAGATAAACATTGATACACTTAGATATACTTTGATACACTTAGATATACTTTGATACATTTTGATATAATTTGATATACTTTGATACACTTTGATACACTTAGATAAACTTTGATACACTTAGATATACTTTGATACACTTAGATATACTTTGATACACTTAGATATACTTTGATATACTTTGACACCCTTAGATATACTTTGATACACTTTGATACACTTAGATAAACTTTGATATACCTTGATACACTTTGATACACTTAGATAAACTTTGATACACTTAGATATACTTTGATACACTTAGATATACTTTGATACACTTAGATATACTTTGATACACTTAGATATACTTTGATACACTTTGATATACTTTGATACAATTTGATACACTTAGATATACTTTGATACACTTAGATATACTTTGATACACTTTGATATACTTAGATACACTTTGATACACTTAGATATACTTTGATACACCTAGATACACTTAGATATACTTTGATACACTTAGATATACTTTGATACACTTTGATATACTTTAATACACTTAGATATACTTTGATACATTTTGATACAATTAGATATACTTTGATACACTTAGATATACTTTGATATACTTTGATACACTTTGATACACTTAGATAAACTTTGATACACTTAGATATACTTTGATACACTTAGATATACTTTGATACATTTTGATACATTTAGGTATACTTTGATACACTTAGATATACTTTGATATACTTTGATACACTTTGATACACTTAGATAAACTTTGATACACTTAGATATACTTTGATACACTTAGATATACTTTGATACATTTTGATACATTTAGATATACTTTGATACACTTAGATATACTTTGATACACTTAGATATACTTTGATATACTTTGATGCACTTAGATATACTTTAATACACTTAGATATACTTTGATACACTTTGATACACTTAGATACACTTTGATACACTTAGATATACTTTGATATACTTTGATACACATTGATATACTTTGATATACTTTGATACACTTAGATATACATTGATATACTTTGATACACTTAGATTTACTTTGATACACTTAGATTTACTTTGATACACTTAGATATACTTTGATACACTTTGATATACTTTGATACACTTTGATACACTTTGATATTCTTTGATACACTTATATATACTTTGACATACTTAGATACACTTTGATACACTTAGATATACTTTGATAAACTTAGATACACTTAGATATACTTTGATACACTTATATATACTTAGATACACTTAGATATACTTTGATACACTTTGATATACTTTGATACACTTTGATACACTTAGATATATTTAGATATACTTTGATACTCTTAAATATACTTTGATACATTTTGATACACTTATATATACTTTGATACACTTAGATATACTTTGATATAATTTGATACACTTTGATACACTTAGATAAACTTTGATACACTTAGATATACTTTAATACACTTAGATATACTTTGATACACTTAGATATACTTTGATACACTTTGATACACTTAGATATACTTTGAAATACTTTGATACACATTGATATACTTTGATATACTTTGATACACTTAGATATACTTTGATATTTTTTGATACACTTAGATTTACTTTGATACACTTAGATATACTTTGATACACTTTGATATACTTTGATACACTTTGATACACTTAGATATACTTTGATACACTTAGATATACTTTGATACACTTTGATATACTTAGATACACTTTGATACACTTAGATATACTTTGATACACCTAGATACACTTAGATATACTTTGATACACTTAGATATACTTTGATACACTTTGATATACTTTAATACACTTTGATACACTTATATATACTTTGACATACTTTGATACATTTTGATACATTTAGATATACTTTGATACACTTAGATATACTTTGATACACTTAGATATACTTTGATATACTTTGATGCACTTAGATATACTTTAATACACTTAGATATATTTTGATACACTTTGATACACTTAGATATACTTTGATATACTTTGATACACATTGATATACTTTGATATACTTTGATACACTTTGATACACTTAGATATACTTTGATACACTTAGATATACTTTGATACACTTAGATATACTTTGATACATTTTGATATAATTTGATATACTTTGATACACTTTGATACACTTAGATAAACTTTGATACACTTAGATACACTTTGATACACTTAGATATACTTTGATACACTTAGATATACTTTGATATACTTTGACACCCTTAGATATACTTTGATACACTTTGATACACTTAGATAAACTTTGATATACTTTGATACACTTTGATACACTTAGATAAACTTTGATACACTTAGATATACTTTGATACACTTAGATATACTTTGATACACTTAGATATACTTTGATAAACTTAGATATACTTTGATACACTTAGATAAACTTTGATACACTTAGTTATACTTTGATACACTTAGATATACTTTGATACACTTAGATATACTTTGATATATTTTGATACAATTAGATATACTTTGATACACTTAGATATACTTTGATATACTTTGATACACTTTGATACACTTAGATAAACTTTGATACACTTAGATATACTTTGATACACTTAGATATACTTTGATACATTTTGATACATTTAGGTATACTTTGATACACTTAGATATACTTTGACATACTTTGATACACTTTGATACACTTAGATAAACTTTGATACACTTAGATATACTTTGATACACTTAGATATACTTAGATACACTTAGATATACTTTGATACACTTTGATATACTTTGATACACTTTGATACACTTAGATATATTTAGATATACTTTGATACTCTTAAATATACTTTGATACATTTTGATACACTTATATATACTTTGATACACTTAGATATACTTTGATATAATTTGATACACTTTGATACACTTAGATAAACTTTGATACACTTAGATATACTTTAATACACTTAGATATAATTTGATACACTTAGATATACTTTGATACACTTAGATATACTTTGATACACTTAGATATATTTAGATATACTTTGATACTCTTAAATATACTTTGATACATTTTTAAACACTTATATATACTTTGATACACTTAGATATATTTAGATATACTTTGATACTCTTAAATATACTTTGAAACATTTTGATACACTTATATATACTTTGGTACACTTAGATATACTTTGATACACTTAGATATACTTTGATATACTTTGATACACTTTGATACACTTTGATACACTTAGATAAATTTTAAAACACTTAGATATACTTTGATACACTTTGATACACTTTAATACACTTAGATAAACATTGATACACTTAGATATACTTTGATACACTTAGATATACTTTGATACATTTTGATATAATTTGATATACTTTGATACACTTTGATACACTTAGATAAACTTTGATACACTTAGATATACTTTGATACACTTAGATATACTTTGATACACTTAGATATACTTTGATATACTTTGACACCCTTAGATATACTTTGATACACTTTGATACACTTAGATAAACTTTGATATACCTTGATACACTTTGATACACTTAGATAAACTTTGATACACTTAGATATACTTTGATACACTTAGATATACTTTGATACACTTAGATATACTTTGATACACTTAGATATACTTTGATACACTTTGATATACTTTGATACAATTTGATACACTTAGATATACTTTGATACACTTAGATATACTTTGATACACTTTGATATACTTAGATACACTTTGATACACTTAGATATACTTTGATACACCTAGATACACTTAGATATACTTTGATACACTTAGATATACTTTGATACACTTTGATATACTTTAATACACTTAGATATACTTTGATACATTTTGATACAATTAGATATACTTTGATACACTTAGATATACTTTGATATACTTTGATACACTTTGATACACTTAGATAAACTTTGATACACTTAGATATACTTTGATACACTTAGATATACTTTGATACATTTTGATACATTTAGGTATACTTTGATACACTTAGATATACTTTGATATACTTTGATACACTTTGATACACTTAGATAAACTTTGATACACTTAGATATACTTTGATACACTTAGATATACTTTGATACATTTTGATACATTTAGATATACTTTGATACACTTAGATATACTTTGATACACTTAGATATACTTTGATATACTTTGATGCACTTAGATATACTTTAATACACTTAGATATACTTTGATACACTTTGATACACTTAGATATACTTTGATATACTTTGATACACATTGATATACTTTGATATACTTTGATACACTTAGATATACTTTGATATTTTTTGATACACTTAGATTTACTTTGATACACTTAGATATACTTTGATACACTTTGATATACTTTGATACACTTTGATACACTTAGATATACTTTGATACACTTAGATATACTTTGATACACTTTGATATACTTAGATACACTTTGATACACTTAGATATACTTTGATACACCTAGATACACTTAGATATACTTTGATACACTTAGATATACTTTGATACACTTTGATATACTTTAATACACTTTGATACACTTATATATACTTTGACATACTTTGATACATTTTGATACATTTAGATATACTTTGATACACTTAGATATACTTTGATACACTTAGATATACTTTGATATACTTTGATGCACTTAGATATACTTTAATACACTTAGATATATTTTGATACACTTTGATACACTTAGATATACTTTGATATACTTTGATACACATTGATATACTTTGATATACTTTGATACACTTTGATACACTTAGATATACTTTGATACACTTAGATATACTTTGATACACTTTGATATACTTAGATACACTTAGATATACTTTGATACATTTTGATACATTTAGATATACTTTGATACACTTAGATATACTTTGATATACTTTGATACACTTTGATACACTAAGATAAACTTTAATACACTTAGATATACTTTGATACACTTAGATATACTTTGATACACTTAGATATACTTTGATATACTTTGACACCCTTAAATATACTTTGATACACTTAGATATACTTTGACACCCTTAGATATACTTTGATACACTTAGATATACTTTGATACACTTTGATACACTTAGATATACTTTGATATACTTTGATACACTTAGATATACTTTAATACACTTAGATATACTTTGATACATTTTGATACATTTAAATATACTTTGATACACTTAGATATACTTTGATATACTTTAACACCCTTAGATATACTTTGATACACTTAGATATACTTTGACACCCTTAGATATACTTTAATACACTTAGATATACTTTGATACACTTTGATACACTTAGATATACTTTGATATACTTTGATACACTTAGATATACTTTTATACACTTAGATATACTTTTAAACACTTTGATACACTTAGATATACTTTGATACACTTATATATACTTTGACATACTTTAATGCACTTAGATATACTTTAATACACTTAGATATACTTTGATACACTTTGATACACTTAGATATACTTTGATATACTTTGATACACATTGATATACTTTGATATACTTTGATACACTTAGATACACTTTAATACACTTAGATAATTATTGATACACTTAGATATACTTTGATACACTTAGATATACTTTGATACATTTTGATACATTTAGATATACTTTGATACACTTAGATATACTTTGATATACTTTGATACACTTTGATACACTTAGATAAACTTTGATACACTTAGATATACTTTGATACACTTAGATATACTTTGATATACTTTGACACCCTTAGATATACTTTGATACACTTAGATAAACTTTGATATACTTTGATACACTTTGATACACTTAGATAAACTTTGATACACTTAGATATACTTTGATACACTTAGATATACTTTGATACACTTAGATATACTTTGATACACTTAGATATACTTTGATACACTTAGATAAACTTTGATACATTTAGTTATACTTTGATACACTTAGATACACTTAGATATACTTTGATACACTTAGATATACTTTGATACATTTTGATACAATTAGATATACTTTGATACACTTAGATATACTTTGATATACTTTGATACACTTTGATACACTTAGATAAACTTTGATACACTTAGATATACTTTGATACACTTAGATATACTTTGATACATTTTGATACATTTAGGTATACTTTGATACACTTAGATATACTTTGATATACTTTGATATACTTTGATACACTTTGATACACTTAGATAGACTTTGATACACTTAGATATACTTTGATACACTTAGATATACTTTGATACATTTTGATACATTTAGATATACTTTGATACACTTAGATATACTTTGATACACTTAGATATACTTTGATATACTTTGATGCACTTAGATATACTTTGATACACTTAGATATACTTTGACACCCTTAGATATACTTTAATACACTTAGATATACTTTGATATACTTTGACACCCTTAAATATACTTTAATACACTTAGATATACTTTGACACCCTTAGATATACTTTGATACACTTAGATATACTTTGATACACTTTGATACACTTAGATATACTTTGATATACTTTGATACACTTAGATATACTTTGATACACTTAGATATATTTTTATACATTTTGATACATTTAGATATACTTTGATACACTTAGATATACTTTGATATACTTTGACACCCTTAGATATACTTTGATACACTTAGATATACTTTGACACCCTTAGATATACTTTAATACACTTATATATACTTTGATACACTTTGATACACTTAGATATACTTTGATATACTTTGATACACTTAGATATACTTTTATACACTTAGATATACTTTTAAACACTTTGATACACTTAGATATACTTTGATACACTTATATATACTTTGACATACTTTAATGCACTTAGATATACTTTAATACACTTAGATATACTTTGATACACTTTGATACACTTAGATATACTTTGATATACTTTGATACACTTTGTTACACTTAGATAAACTTTGATACACTTAGATATACTTTGATACACTTAGATATACTTTGATACATTTTGATACATTTAGGTATACTTTGATACACTTAGATATACTTTGATATACTTTGATATACTTTGATACACTTTGATACACTTAGATAAACTTTGATACACTTGGATATACTTTGATACACTTAGATATACTTTGATACATTTTGATACATTTAGATATACTTTGATACACTTAGATATACTTTGATACACTTAGATATACTTTGATATACTTTGATGCACTTAGATATACTTTAATACACTTAGATATATTTTGATACACTTTGATACACTTAGATATACTTTGATACACTTAGATATACTTTGATACACTTTGATATACTTAGATACACTTAGATATACTTTGATACATTTTGATACATTTAGATATACTTTGATACACTTAGATATACTTTGATATACTTTGATACACTTTGATACACTAAGATAAACTTTGATACACTTAGATATACTTTGATACACTTAGATATACTTTGATACACTTAGATATACTTTGATATACTTTGACACCCTTAAATATACTTTGATACACTTAGATATACTTTGACTCCCTTAGATATACTTTGATACACTTAGATATACTTTGATACACTTTGATACACTTAGATATACTTTGATATACTTTGATACACTTAGATATACTTTGATACACTTAGATATACTTTGATACATTTTGATACATTTAAATATACTTTGATACACTTAGATATACTTTGATATACTTTGACACCCTTAGATATACTTTGATACACTTAGATATACTTTGACACCCTTAGATATACTTTAATACACTTAGATATACTTTGATACACTTTGATACACTTAGATATACTTTGATATACTTTGATACACTTAGATATACTTTTATACACTTAGATATACTTTTAAACACTTTGATACACTTAGATATACTTTGATACACTTATATATACTTTGACATACTTTAATGCACTTAGATATACTTTAATACACTTATATATACTTTGATACACTTTGATACACTTAGATATACTTTGATATACTTTGATACACATTGATATACTTTGATATACTTTGATACACTTAGATATACATTGATATACTTTGATACACTAAGATTTACTTTGATACACTTAGATTTACTTTGATACACTTAGATATACTTTGATACACTTTGATATACTTAGATACACTTAGATATACTTTGATACATTTTGATACATTTAGATATACTTTGATACACTTAGATATACTTTGATATACTTTGATACACTTTGATACACTAAGATAAACTTTAATACACTTAGATATACTTTGATACACTTAGATATACTTTGATACACTTAGATATACTTTGATATACTTTGACACCCTTAAATATACTTTGATACACTTAGATATACTTTGACACCCTTAGATATACTTTGATACACTTAGATATACTTTGATACACTTTGATACACTTAGATATACTTTGATATACTTTGATACACTTAGATATACTTTGATACACTTAGATATACTTTGATACATTTTGATACATTTAAATATACTTTGATACACTTAGATATACTTTGATATACTTTAACACCCTTAGATATACTTTGATACACTTAGATATACTTTGACACCCTTAGATATACTT
The DNA here is from genome assembly GCF_028750875.1 of Macrosteles quadrilineatus. NCBI lineage: Eukaryota > Metazoa > Arthropoda > Insecta > Hemiptera > Cicadellidae > Macrosteles > Macrosteles quadrilineatus. Next base: position 1,628,635 of record NW_026542619.1, on the reverse strand, counting down.
TAATACACTTAGATATACTTAGATATACTTTGATACACTTAGATATACTTTGATATACTTTGATGCACTTAGATATACTTTAATACACTTAGATATATTTTGATACACTTTGATACACTTAGATATACTTTGATATACTTTGATACACATTGATATACTTTGATATACTTTGATACACTTTGATACACTTAGATATACTTTGATACACTTAGATATACTTTGATACACTTTGATATACTTAGATACACTTAGATATACTTTGATACATTTTGATACATTTAGATATACTTTGATACACTTAGATATACTTTGATATACTTTGATACACTTTGATACACTAAGATAAACTTTAATACACTTAGATATACTTTGATACACTTAGATATACTTTGATACACTTAGATATACTTTGATATACTTTGACACCCTTAAATATACTTTGATACACTTAGATATACTTTGACACCCTTAGATATACTTTGATACACTTAGATATACTTTGATACACTTTGATACACTTAGATATACTTTGATATACTTTGATACACTTAGATATACTTTGATACACTTAGATATACTTTGATACATTTTGATACATTTAAATATACTTTGATACACTTAGATATACTTTGATATACTTTAACACCCTAAGATATACTTTGATACACTTAGATATACTTTGACACCCTTAGATATACTTTAATACACTTAGATATACTTTGATACACTTTGATACACTTAGATATACTTTGATATACTTTGATACACTTAGATATACTTTTATACACTTAGATATACTTTTAAACACTTTGATACACTTAGATATACTTTGATACACTTATATATACTTTGACATACTTTAATGCACTTAGATATACTTTAATACACTTAGATATACTTTGATACACTTTGATACACTTAGATATACTTTGATATACTTTGATACACATTGATATACTTTGATATACTTTGATACACTTAGATACACTTTAATACACTTAGATAATTATTGATACACTTAGATATACTTTGATACACTTAGATATACTTTGATACATTTTGATACATTTAGATATACTTTGATACACTTAGATATACTTTGATATACTTTGATACACTTTGATACACTTAGATAAACTTTGATACACTTAGATATACTTTGATACACTTAGATATACTTTGATATACTTTGACACCCTTAGATATACTTTGATACACTTAGATAAACTTTGATATACTTTGATACACTTTGATACACTTAGATAAACTTTGATACACTTAGATATACTTTGATACACTTAGATATACTTTGATACACTTAGATATACTTTGATACACTTAGATATACTTTGATACACTTAGATAAACTTTGATACATTTAGTTATACTTTGATACACTTAGATACACTTAGATATACTTTGATACACTTAGATATACTTTGATACATTTTGATACAATTAGATATACTTTGATACACTTAGATATACTTTGATATACTTTGATACACTTTGATACACTTAGATAAACTTTGATACACTTAGATATACTTTGATACACTTAGATATACTTTGATACATTTTGATACATTTAGGTATACTTTGATACACTTAGATATACTTTGATATACTTTGATATACTTTGATACACTTTGATACACTTAGATAAACTTTGATACACTTAGATATACTTTGATACACTTAGATATACTTTGATACATTTTGATACATTTAGATATACTTTGATACACTTAGATATACTTTGATACACTTAGATATACTTTGATATACTTTGATGCACTTAGATATACTTTAATACACTTAGATATATTTTGATACACTTTGATACACTTAGATATACTTTGATACACTTAGATATACTTTGATACACTTTGATATACTTAGATACACTTAGATATACTTTGATACATTTTGATACATTTAGATATACTTTGATACACTTAGATATACTTTGATATACTTTGATACAATTTGATACACTAAGATAAACTTTGATACACTTAGATATACTTTGATACACTTAGATATACTTTGATACACTTAGATATACTTTGATATACTTTGACACCCTTAAATATACTTTAATACACTTAGATATACTTTGACACCCTTAGATATACTTTGATACACTTAGATATACTTTGATACACTTTGATACACTTAGATATACTTTGATATACTTTGATACACTTAGATATACTTTGATACACTTAGATATATTTTGATACATTTTGATACATTTAGATATACTTTGATACACTTAGATATACTTTGATATACTTTGACACCCTTAGATATACTTTGATACACTTAGATATACTTTGACACCCTTAGATATACTTTAATACACTTATACATACTTTGATACACTTTGATACACTTAGATATACTTTGATATACTTTGATACACTTAGATATACTTTTATACACTTAGATATACTTTTAAACACTTTGATACACTTAGATATACTTTGACACACTTATATATACTTTGACATACTTTAATGCACTTAGATATACTTTAATACACTTAGATATACTTTGATACACTTTGATACACTTAGATATACTTTGATATACTTTGATACACTTTGATACACTTAGATAAACTTTGATACACTTAGATATACTTTGATACACTTAGATATACTTTGATACATTTTGATACATTTAGGTATACTTTGATACACTTAGATATACTTTGATATACTTTGATATACTTTGATACACTTTGATACACTTAGATAAACTTTGATACACTTGGATATACTTTGATACACTTAGATATACTTTGATACATTTTGATACATTTAGATATACTTTGATACACTTAGATATACTTTGATACACTTAGATATACTTTGATATACTTTGATGCACTTAGATATACTTTAATACACTTAGATATATTTTGATACACTTTGATACACTTAGATATACTTTGATACACTTAGATATACTTTGATACACTTTGATATACTTAGATACACTTAGATATACTTTGATACATTTTGATACATTTAGATATACTTTGATACACTTAGATATACTTTGATATACTTTGATACACTTTGATACACTAAGATAAACTTTGATACACTTAGATATACTTTGATACACTTAGATATACTTTGATACACTTAGATATACTTTGATATACTTTGACACCCTTAAATATACTTTGATACACTTAGATATACTTTGACACCCTTAGATATACTTTGATACACTTAGATATACTTTGATACACTTTGATACACTTAGATATACTTTGATATACTTTGATACACTTAGATATACTTTGATACACTTAGATATACTTTGATACATTTTGATACATTTAAATATACTTTGATACACTTAGATATACTTTGATATACTTTGACACCCTTAGATATACTTTGATACACTTAGATATACTTTGACACCCTTAGATATACTTTAATACACTTAGATATACTTTGATACACTTTGATACACTTAGATATACTTTGATATACTTTGATACAATTAGATATACTTTTATACACTTAGATATACTTTTAAACACTTTGATACACTTAGATATACTTTGATACACTTATATATACTTTGACATACTTTAATGCACTTAGATATACTTTAATACACTTAGATATACTTTGATACACTTTGATACACTTAGATATACTTTGATATACTTTGATACACATTGATATACTTTGATATACTTTGATACACTTAGATATACATTGATATACTTTGATACACTAAGATTTACTTTGATACACTTAGATTTTCTTTGATACACTTAGATATACTTTGATACACTTTGATATACTTTGATACACTTTGATACACTTTGATATTCTTTGATACACTTATATATACTTTGATACACTTTGATATACTTAGATACACTTTGATACACTTAGATATACTTTGATACACTTAGATACACTTAGATATACTTTGATACACTTAGATATACTTAGATACACTTAGATATACTTTGATACACTTTAATATACTTTGATACACTTTGATACACTTAGATATATTTAGATATACTTTGATACTCTTAAATATACTTTGATACATTTTGATACACTTATATATACTTTGATACACTTAGATATACTTTGATATAATTTGATACACTTTGATACACTTAGATAAACTTTGATACACTTAGATATACTTTAATACACTTAGATATACTTTGATACACTTAGATATACTTTGATACACTTAGATATACTTTGATACACTTAGATATATTTAGATATACTTTGATACTCTTAAATATACTTTGATACATTTTTAAACACTTATATATACTTTGATACACTTAGATATATTTAGATATACTTTGATACTCTTAAATATTCTTTGATACATTTTGATACACTTATATATACTTTGGTACACTTAGATATACTTTGATAGACTTAGATATACTTTGATATACTTTGATACACTTTGATACACTTAGATAAATTTTGATACACTTAGATATACTTTGATACAATTTGATACACTTTAATACACTTAGATAAACATTGATACACTTAGATATACTTTGATACACTTAGATAAACTTTGATACACTTAGATATACTTTGATACACTTAGATATACTTTGATACACTTAGATATACTTTGATATACTTTGACACCCTTAGATATACTTTGACACCCTTAGATATACTTTGATACACTTTGATACACTTAGATAAACTTTGATATACTTTGATACACTTTGATACACTTAGATAAACTTTGATACACTTAGATATACTTTGATACACTTAGATATACTTTGATACACTTAGATATACTTTGATACACTTAGATAAACTTTGATACACTTAGTTATACTTTGATACACTTAGATATACTTTGATACACTTAGATATACTTTGATACACTTAGATAAACTTTGATACACTTAGTTATACTTTGATACACTTAGATATACTTTGATACACTTAGATATACTTTGATACATTTTGATACAATTAGATAAACTTTGATACACTTAGATATAGTTTGATATACTTTGATACACTTAGATATACTTTTATACACTTAGATATACTTTTAAACACTTTGATACACTTAGATATACTTTGATACACTTATATATACTTTGACATACTTTAATGCACTTAGATATACTTTAATACACTTAGATATACTTTGATACACTTTGATACACTTAGATATACTTTGATATACTTTGATACACATTGATATACTTTGATATACTTTGATACACTTAGATATACATTGATATACTTTGATACACTAAGATTTACTTTGATACACTTAGATTTACTTTGATACACTTAGATATACTTTGATACACTTTGATATACTTAGATACACTTAGATATACTTTGATACATTTTGATACATTTAGATATACTTTGATACACTTAGATATACTTTGATATACTTTGATACACTTTGATACACTAAGATAAACTTTAATACACTTAGATATACTTTGATACACTTAGATATACTTTGATACACTTAGATATACTTTGATATACTTTGACACCCTTAAATATACTTTGATACACTTAGATATACTTTGACACCCTTAGATATACTTTGATACACTTAGATATACTTTGATACACTTTGATACACTTAGATATACTTTGATATACTTTGATACACTTAGATATACTTTGATACACTTAGATATACTTTGATACATTTTGATACATTTAAATATACTTTGATACACTTAGATATACTTTGATATACTTTAACACCCTTAGATATACTTTGATACACTTAGATATACTTTGACACCCTTAGATATACTTTAATACACTTAGATATACTTAGATATACTTTGATACACTTAGATATACTTTGATATACTTTGATGCACTTAGATATACTTTAATACACTTAGATATATTTTGATACACTTTGATACACTTAGATATACTTTGATATACTTTGATACACATTGATATACTTTGATATACTTTGATACACTTTGATACACTTAGATATACTTTGATACACTTAGATATACTTTGATACACTTTGATATACTTAGATACACTTAGATATACTTTGATACATTTTGATACATTTAGATATACTTTGATACACTTAGATATACTTTGATATACTTTGATACACTTTGATACACTAAGATAAACTTTAATACACTTAGATATACTTTGATACACTTAGATATACTTTGATACACTTAGATATACTTTGATATACTTTGACACCCTTAAATATACTTTGATACACTTAGATATACTTTGACACCCTTAGATATACTTTGATACACTTAGATATACTTTGATACACTTTGATACACTTAGATATACTTTGATATACTTTGATACACTTAGATATACTTTGATACACTTAGATATACTTTGATACATTTTGATACATTTAAATATACTTTGATACACTTAGATATACTTTGATATACTTTAACACCCTTAGATATACTTTGATACACTTAGATATACTTTGACACCCTTAGATATACTTTAATACACTTAGATATACTTTGATACACTTTGATACACTTAGATATACTTTGATATACTTTGATACACTTAGATATACTTTTATACACTTAGATATACTTTTAAACACTTTGATACACTTAGATATACTTTGATACACTTATATATACTTTGACATACTTTAATGCACTTAGATATACTTTAATACACTTAGATATACTTTGATACACTTTGATACACTTAGATATACTTTGATATACTTTGATACACATTGATATACTTTGATATACTTTGATACACTTAGATACACTTTAATACACTTAGATAATTATTGATACACTTAGATATACTTTGATACACTTAGATATACTTTGATACATTTTGATACATTTAGATATACTTTGATACACTTAGATATACTTTGATATACTTTGATACACTTTGATACACTTAGATAAACTTTGATACACTTAGATATACTTTGATACACTTAGATATACTTTGATATACTTTGACACCCTTAGATATACTTTGATACACTTAGATAAACTTTGATATACTTTGATACACTTTGATACACTTAGATAAACTTTGATACACTTAGATATACTTTGATACACTTAGATATACTTTGATACACTTAGATATACTTTGATACACTTAGATATACTTTGATACACTTAGATAAACTTTGATACATTTAGTTATACTTTGATACACTTAGATACACTTAGATATACTTTGATACACTTAGATATACTTTGATACATTTTGATACAATTAGATATACTTTGATACACTTAGATATACTTTGATATACTTTGATACACTTTGATACACTTAGATAAACTTTGATACACTTAGATATACTTTGATACACTTAGATATACTTTGATACATTTTGATACATTTAGGTATACTTTGATACACTTAGATATACTTTGATATACTTTGATATACTTTGATACACTTTGATACACTTAGATAAACTTTGATACACTTAGATATACTTTGATACACTTAGATATACTTTGATACATTTTGATACATTTAGATATACTTTGATACACTTAGATATACTTTGATACACTTAGATATACTTTGATATACTTTGATGCACTTAGATATACTTTAATACACTTAGATATATTTTGATACACTTTGATACACTTAGATATACTTTGATACACTTAGATATACTTTGATACACTTTGATATACTTAGATACACTTAGATATACTTTGATACATTTTGATACATTTAGATATACTTTGATACACTTAGATATACTTTGATATACTTTGATACACTTTGATACACTAAGATAAACTTTGATACACTTAGATATACTTTGATACACTTAGATATACTTTGATACACTTAGATATACTTTGATATACTTTGACACCCTTAAATATACTTTAATACACTTAGATATACTTTGACACCCTTAGATATACTTTGATACACTTAGATATACTTTGATACACTTTGATACACTTAGATATACTTTGATATACTTTGATACACTTAGATATACTTTGATACACTTAGATATATTTTGATACATTTTGATACATTTAGATATACTTTGATACACTTAGATATACTTTGATATACTTTGACACCCTTAGATATACTTTGATACACTTAGATATACTTTGACACCCTTAGATATACTTTAATACACTTATATATACTTTGATACACTTTGATACACTTAGATATACTTTGATATACTTTGATACACTTAGATATACTTTTATACACTTAGATATACTTTATAAACACTTTGATACACTTAGATATACTTTGATACACTTATATATACTTTGACATACTTTAATGCACTTAGATATACTTTAATACACTTAGATATACTTTGATACACTTTGATACACTTAGATATACTTTGATATACTTTGATACACTTTGATACACTTAGATAAACTTTGATACACTTAGATATACTTTGATACACTTAGATATACTTTGATACATTTTGATACATTTAGGTATACTTTGATACACTTAGATATACTTTGATATACTTTGATATACTTTGATACACTTTGATACACTTAGATAAACTTTGATACACTTGGATATACTTTGATACACTTAGATATACTTTGATACATTTTGATACATTTAGATATACTTTGATACACTTAGATATACTTTGATACACTTAGATATACTTTGATATACTTTGATGCACTTAGATATACTTTAATACACTTAGATATATTTTGATACACTTTGATACACTTAGATATACTTTGATACACTTAGATATACTTTGATACACTTTGATATACTTAGATACACTTAGATATACTTTGATACATTTTGATACATTTAGATATACTTTGATACACTTAGATATACTTTGATATACTTTGATACACTTTGATACACTAAGATAAACTTTGATACACTTAGATATACTTTGATACACTTAGATATACTTTGATACACTTAGATATACTTTGATATACTTTGACACCCTTAAATATACTTTGATACACTTAGATATACTTTGACACCCTTAGATATACTTTGATACACTTAGATATACTTTGATACACTTTGATACACTTAGATATACTTTGATATACTTTGATACACTTAGATATACTTTGATACACTTAGATATACTTTGATACATTTTGATACATTTAAATATACTTTGATACACTTAGATATACTTTGATATACTTTGACACCCTTAGATATACTTTGATACACTTAGATATACTTTGACACCCTTAGATATACTTTAATACACTTAGATATACTTTGATACACTTTGATACACTTAGATATACTTTGATATACTTTGATACAATTAGATATACTTTTATACACTTAGATATACTTTTAAACACTTTGATACACTTAGATATACTTTGATACACTTATATATACTTTGACATACTTTAATGCACTTAGATATACTTTAATACACTTAGATATACTTTGATACACTTTGATACACTTAGATATACTTTGATATACTTTGATACACATTGATATACTTTGATATACTTTGATACACTTAGATATACATTGATATACTTTGATACACTAAGATTTACTTTGATACACTTAGATTTACTTTGATACACTTAGATATACTTTGATACACTTTGATATACTTTGATACACTTTGATACACTTTGATATTCTTTGATACACTTATATATACTTTGATACACTTTGATATACTTAGATACACTTTGATACACTTAGATATACTTTGATACACTTAGATACACTTAGATATACTTTGATACACTTAGATATACTTAGATACACTTAGATATACTTTGATACACTTTAATATACTTTGATATACTTTGATACACTTTGATATACTTTGATACACTTTGATACACTTTGATATTCTTTGATACACTTATATATACTTTGATACACTTTGATATACTTAGATACACTTTGATACACTTAGATATACTTTGATACACTTAGATACACTTAGATATACTTTGATACACTTAGATATACTTAGATACACTTAGATATACTTTGACACCCTTAGATATACTTTAATACACTTAGATATACTTTGATACACTTTGATACACTTAGATATACTTTGATATACTTTGATACAATTAGATATACTTTTATACACTTAGATATACTTTTAAACACTTTGATACACTTAGATATACTTTGATACACTTATATATACTTTGACATACTTTAATGCACTTAGATATACTTTAATACACTTAGATATACTTTGATACACTTTGATACACTTAGATAAACTTTGATATACTTTGACACCCTTAAATATACTTTGATACACTTAGATATACTTTGACACCCTTAGATATACTTTGATACACTTAGATATACTTTGATACACTTTGATACACTTAGATATACTTTGATATACTTTGATACACTTAGATATACTTTGATACACTTAGATATACTTTGATACATTTTGATACATTTAAATATACTTTGATACACTTAGATATACTTTGATATACTTTAACACCCTTAGATATACTTTGATACACTTAGATATACTTTGACACCCTTAGATATACTTTAATACACTTAGATATACTTTGATACACTTTGATACACTTAGATATACTTTGATATACTTTGATACACTTAGATATACTTTTATACACTTAGATATACTTTTAAACACTTTGATACACTTAGATATACTTTGATACACTTATATATACTTTGACATACTTTAATGCACTTAGATATACTTTAATACACTTAGATATACTTTGATACACTTTGATACACTTAGATATACTTTGATATACTTTGATACACATTGATATACTTTGATATACTTTGATACACTTAGATACACTTTAATACACTTAGATAATTATTGATACACTTAGATATACTTTGATACACTTAGATATACTTTGATACATTTTGATACATTTAGATATACTTTGATACACTTAGATATACTTTGATATACTTTGATACACTTTGATACACTTAGATAAACTTTGATACACTTAGATATACTTTGATACACTTAGATATACTTTGATATACTTTGACACCCTTAGATATACTTTGATACACTTAGATAAACTTTGATATACTTTGATACACTTTGATACACTTAGATAAACTTTGATACACTTAGATATACTTTGATACACTTAGATATACTTTGATACACTTAGATATACTTTGATACACTTAGATATACTTTGATACACTTAGATAAACTTTGATACATTTAGTTATACTTTGATACACTTAGATACACTTAGATATACTTTGATACACTTAGATATACTTTGATACATTTTGATACAATTAGATATACTTTGATACACTTAGATATACTTTGATATACTTTGATACACTTTGATACACTTAGATAAACTTTGATACACTTAGATATACTTTGATACACTTAGATATACTTTGATACATTTTGATACATTTAGGTATACTTTGATACACTTAGATATACTTTGATATACTTTGATATACTTTGATACACTTTGATACACTTAGATAAACTTTGATACACTTAGATATACTTTGATACACTTAGATATACTTTGATACATTTTGATACATTTAGATATACTTTGATACACTTAGATATACTTTGATACACTTAGATATACTTTGATATACTTTGATGCACTTAGATATACTTTAATACACTTAGATATATTTTGATACACTTTGATACACTTAGATATACTTTGATACACTTAGATATACTTTGATACACTTTGATATACTTAGATACACTTAGATATACTTTGATACATTTTGATACATTTAGATATACTTTGATACACTTAGATATACTTTGATATACTTTGATACACTTTGATACACTAAGATAAACTTTGATACACTTAGATATACTTTGATACACTTAGATATACTTTGATACACTTAGATATACTTTGATATACTTTGACACCCTTAAATATACTTTAATACACTTAGATATACTTTGACACCCTTAGATATACTTTGATACACTTAGATATACTTTGATACACTTTGATACACTTAGATATACTTTGATATACTTTGATACACTTAGATATACTTTGATACACTTAGATATATTTTGATACAGTTTGATACATTTAGATATACTTTGATACACTTAGATATACTTTGATATACTTTGACACCCTTAGATATACTTTGATACACTTAGATATACTTTGACACCCTTAGATATACTTTAATACACTTATATATACTTTGATACACTTTGATACACTTAGATATACTTTGATATACTTTGATACACTTAGATATACTTTTATACACTTAGATATACTTTATAAACACTTTGATACACTTAGATATACTTTGATACACTTATATATACTTTGACATACTTTAATGCACTTAGATATACTTTAATACACTTAGATATACTTTGATACACTTTGATACACTTAGATATACTTTGATATACTTTGATACACTTTGATACACTTAGATAAACTTTGATACACTTAGATATACTTTGATACACTTAGATATACTTTGATACATTTTGATACATTTAGGTATACTTTGATACACTTAGATATACTTTGATATACTTTGATATACTTTGATACACTTTGATACACTTAGATAAACTTTGATACACTTGGATATACTTTGATACACTTAGATATACTTTGATACATTTTGATACATTTAGATATACTTTGATACACTTAGATATACTTTGATACACTTAGATATACTTTGATATACTTTGATGCACTTAGATATACTTTAATACACTTAGATATATTTTGATACACTTTGATACACTTAGATATACTTTGATACACTTAGATATACTTTGATACACTTTGATATACTTAGATACACTTAGATATACTTTGATACATTTTGATACATTTAGATATACTTTGATACACTTAGATATACTTTGATATACTTTGATACACTTTGATACACTAAGATAAACTTTGATACACTTAGATATACTTTGATACACTTAGATATACTTTGATACACTTAGATATACTTTGATATACTTTGACACCCTTAAATATACTTTGATACACTTAGATATACTTTGACACCCTTAGATATACTTTGATACACTTAGATATACTTTGATACACTTTGATACACTTAGATATACTTTGATATACTTTGATACACTTAGATATACTTTGATACACTTAGATATACTTTGATACATTTTGATACATTTAAATATACTTTGATACACTTAGATATACTTTGATATACTTTGACACCCTTAGATATACTTTGATACACTTAGATATACTTTGACACCCTTAGATATACTTTAATACACTTAGATATACTTTGATACACTTTGATACACTTAGATATACTTTGATATACTTTGATACAATTAGATATACTTTTATACACTTAGATATACTTTTAAACACTTTGATACACTTAGATATACTTTGATACACTTATATATACTTTGACATACTTTAATGCACTTAGATATACTTTAATACACTTAGATATACTTTGATACACTTTGATACACTTAGATATACTTTGATATACTTTGATACACATTGATATACTTTGATATACTTTGATACACTTAGATATACATTGATATACTTTGATACACTAAGATTTACTTTGATACACTTAGATTTACTTTGATACACTTAGATATACTTTGATACACTTTGATATACTTTGATACACTTTGATACACTTTGATATTCTTTGATACACTTATATATACTTTGATACACTTTGATATACTTAGATACACTTTGATACACTTAGATATACTTTGATACACTTAGATACACTTAGATATACTTTGATACACTTAGATATACTTAGATACACTTAGATATACTTTGATACACTTTAATATACTTTGATATACTTTGATACACTTTGATATACTTTGATACACTTTGATACACTTTGATATTCTTTGATACACTTATATATACTTTGATACACTTTGATATACTTAGATACACTTATATAAACTTAGATATACTTTGATACACTTAGATACACTTAGATATACTTTGATACACTTAGATATACTTAGATACACTTAGATATACTTTGACACCCTTAGATATACTTTAATACACTTAGATATACTTTGATACACTTTGATACACTTAGATATACTTTGATATACTTTGATACAATTAGATATACTTTTATACACTTAGATATACTTTTAAACACTTTGATACACTTAGATATACTTTGATACACTTATATATACTTTGACATACTTTAATGCACTTAGATATACTTTAATACACTTAGATATACTTTGATACACTTTGATACACTTAGATAAACTTTGATATACTTTGATACACTTTGATACACTTAGATAAACTTTGATACACTTAGATATACTTTGATACACTTAGATATACTTTGATACACTTAGATATACTTTGATACACTTAGATAAACTTTGATACACTTAGTTATACTTTGATACACTTAGATATACTTTGATACACTTAGATATACTTTGATACATTTTGATACAATTAGATAAACTTTGATACACTTAGATATAGTTTGATATACTTTGATACACTTAGATAAACTTTGATACACTTAGATATACTTTGATACATTTTGATACATTTAGGTATACTTTGATACACTTAGATATACTTTGATATACTTTGATATACTTTGATACACTTTGATACACTTAGATAAACTTTGATACACTTAGATATACTTTGATACACTTAGATATACTTTGATACATTTTGATACATTTAGATATACTTTGATACACTTAGATATACTTTGATACACTTAGATATACTTTGATATACTTTGATGCACTTAGATATACTTTAATATACTTAGATATACTTTGATACACTTTGATACACTTAGATATACTTTGATATACTTTGATACACATTGATATACTTTGATATACTTTGATACACTTAGATATACTTTGATATTTTTTGATACACTTAGATTTACTTTGATACACTTAGATATACTTTGATACACTTTGATATACTTTGATACACTTTGATACACTTAGATATACTTTGATACACTTAGATATACTTTGATACACTTTGATATACTTAGATACACTTTGATACACTTTGATATACTTTAATACACTTTGATACACTTAGATATTAGTTGATACACTTAGATATATTTAGATATACTTTGATACTCTCTAATATACTTTGTGATACATTTTGATACACTTATATATACTTTGATACACTTAGATATACTTTGATACACTTAGATATACTTTGATACACTTAGATATACTTTGATATACTTTGATACACTTAGATAAACTTTGATACACTTAGATATAATTTGATACACTTAGATACACTTTAATACACTTTGATACACTTAGATATACTTTGATATAATTTGATACACTTTGATACACTTAGATAAACTTTGATACAATTAGATATACTTTGATACACTTAGATATACTTTGATACATTTTGATACATTTAGATATATTTTGATACACTTAGATATACTTTGATATACTTTGATACACTTTGATACACTTAGATAAACTTTGATACACTTAGATATACTTTGATACACTTAGATATAATTTGATTTACTTTAAAACCCTTAGATATACAGTACTTTGATACACTAAGATATACTTTGATATATTTTGATACACTTATATAAACTTTGATACACTTAGTTATACTTTTATACACTTAGATACACTTTAATACATTTAGATACATTTAGATATACTTTGATACACTTAGATATACTTTGATATACTTTGATACACTTAGATTTACTTTTATACACTTAGATTTACTTTTATACACTTAGATATACTTTGATACACTTAGATTTACTTTGATACACTTAGATTTACTTTTATACACTTAGATATACTTTGATATACTTTGATACACTTTAATATACTTTGATACACTTTGATACACTTTGATACACTTAGATATACTTTGATACACTTAGATATACTTTGATATACTTTGACACACTTAGATATACTTTTATACACTTAGATATACTTTGACACCCTTATATATACTTTGATGCACTTAGATATACTTTGATACACTTTCATACACTTAGATATACTTTGATATACTTTGATACACTTAGATATACTTTTATACACTTAGATATACTTTTAAACGATTTGATACACTTAGATATACTTTGATACATTTATATATACTTTTACATACTTTGATGCACTTAGATATACTTTAATACACTTAGATATACTTTGATACACTTTGATACACTTAGATATACTTTGATATACTTTGATACACATTGATATACTTTGATATACTTTGATACACTTAGATATACATTGATATACTTTGATACACTTAGATTTACTTTGATACACTTAGATTTACTTTGATACACTTAGATATACTTTGATACACTTTGATATACTTTGATACACTTTGATACATTATGATATTCGTTGATACACTTATATATACTTTGATACACTTAGATATACTTTAATATACTTTGATACACTATGATACACTTAGATAAACTTTGATACACTTAGATATACTTTGATATACTTTGACACCCTTAGATATACTTTGATACACTTAGATATACTTTGACACCCTTAGATATACTTTGATACACTTAGATATACTTTGATACACTTAGATATACTTTGATACATTTTGATACATTTAGGTATACTTTGATACACTTAGATATACTTTGATATACTTTGATATACTTTGATACACTTTGATACACTTAGATAAACTTTGATACACTTAGATATACTTTGATACACTTAGATATACTTTGATACATTTTGATACATTTAGATATACTTTGATATACTTTGATACAATTAGATATACTTTAATATACTTTGATACACTATGATACACTTAGATAAACTTTGATACACTTAGATATACTTTGATATACTTTGACACCCTTAGATATACTTTGATACACTTAGATATACTTTGACACCCTTAGATATACTTTGATACACTTAGATATACTTTGATACACTTAGATATACTTTGATACATTTTGATACATTTAGGTATACTTTGATACACTTAGATATACTTTGATATACTTTGATATACTTTGATACACTTTGATACACTTAGATATACTTTGACACCCTTAGATATACTTTAATACACTTAGATATACTTTGATACACTTTGATACACTTAGATATACTTTGATATACTTTGATACAATTAGATATACTTTTATACACTTAGATATACTTTTAAACACTTTGATACACTTAGATATACTTTGATACACTTATATATACTTTGACATACTTTAATGCACTTAGATATACTTTAATACACTTAGATATACTTTGATACACTTTGATACACTTAGATAAACTTTGATATACTTTGATACACTTTGATACACTTAGATAAACTTTGATACACTTAGATATACTTTGATACACTTAGATATACTTTGATACACTTAGATATACTTTGATACACTTAGATAAACTTTGATACACTTAGTTATACTTTGATACACTTAGATATACTTTGATACACTTAGATATACTTTGATACATTTTGATACAATTAGATAAACTTTGATACACTTAGATATAGTTTGATATACTTTGATACACTTAGATAAACTTTGATACACTTAGATATACTTTGATACATTTTGATACATTTAGGTATACTTTGATACACTTAGATATACTTTGATATACTTTGATATACTTTGATACACTTTGATACACTTAGATAAACTTTGATACACTTAGATATACTTTGATACACTTAGATATACTTTGATACATTTTGATACATTTAGATATACTTTGATACACTTAGATATACTTTGATACACTTAGATATACTTTGATATACTTTGATGCACTTAGATATACTTTAATATACTTAGATATACTTTGATACACTTTGATACACTTAGATATACTTTGATATACTTTGATACACATTGATATACTTTGATATACTTTGATACACTTAGATATACTTTGATATTTTTTGATACACTTAGATTTACTTTGATACACTTAGATATACTTTGATACACTTTGATATACTTTGATACACTTTGATACACTTAGATATACTTTGATACACTTAGATATACTTTGATACACTTTGATATACTTAGATACACTTTGATACACTTTGATATACTTTAATACACTTTGATACACTTAGATATTAGTTGATACACTTAGATATATTTAGATATACTTTGATACTCTCTAATATACTTTGTGATACATTTTGATACACTTATATATACTTTGATACACTTAGATATACTTTGATACACTTAGATATACTTTGATACACTTAGATATACTTTGATATACTTTGATACACTTAGATAAACTTTGATACACTTAGATATAATTTGATACACTTAGATACACTTTAATACACTTTGATACACTTAGATATACTTTGATATAATTTGATACACTTTGATACACTTAGATAAACTTTGATACAATTAGATATACTTTGATACACTTAGATATACTTTGATACATTTTGATACATTTAGATATATTTTGATACACTTAGATATACTTTGATATACTTTGATACACTTTGATACACTTAGATAAACTTTGATACACTTAGATATACTTTGATACACTTAGATATAATTTGATTTACTTTAAAACCCTTAGATATACAGTACTTTGATACACTAAGATATACTTTGATATATTTTGATACACTTATATAAACTTTGATACACTTAGTTATACTTTTATACACTTAGATACACTTTAATACATTTAGATACATTTAGATATACTTTGATACACTTAGATATACTTTGATATACTTTGATACACTTAGATTTACTTTTATACACTTAGATTTACTTTTATACACTTAGATATACTTTGATACACTTAGATTTACTTTGATACACTTAGATTTACTTTTATACACTTAGATATACTTTGATATACTTTGATACACTTTAATATACTTTGATACACTTTGATACACTTTGATACACTTAGATATACTTTGATACACTTAGATATACTTTGATATACTTTGACACACTTAGATATACTTTTATACACTTAGATATACTTTGACACCCTTATATATACTTTGATGCACTTAGATATACTTTGATACACTTTCATACACTTAGATATACTTTGATATACTTTGATACACTTAGATATACTTTTATACACTTAGATATACTTTTAAACGATTTGATACACTTAGATATACTTTGATACATTTATATATACTTTTACATACTTTGATGCACTTAGATATACTTTAATACACTTAGATATACTTTGATACACTTTGATACACTTAGATATACTTTGATATACTTTGATACACATTGATATACTTTGATATACTTTGATACACTTAGATATACATTGATATACTTTGATACACTTAGATTTACTTTGATACACTTAGATTTACTTTGATACACTTAGATATACTTTGATACACTTTGATATACTTTGATACACTTTGATACATTATGATATTCGTTGATACACTTATATATACTTTGATACACTTAGATATACTTTAATATACTTTGATACACTATGATACACTTAGATAAACTTTGATACACTTAGATATACTTTGATATACTTTGACACCCTTAGATATACTTTGATACACTTAGATATACTTTGACACCCTTAGATATACTTTGATACACTTAGATATACTTTGATACACTTAGATATACTTTGATACATTTTGATACATTTAGGTATACTTTGATACACTTAGATATACTTTGATATACTTTGATATACTTTGATACACTTTGATACACTTAGATAAACTTTGATACACTTAGATATACTTTGATACACTTAGATATACTTTGATACATTTTGATACATTTAGATATACTTTGATACACTTAGATATACTTTGATACACTTAGATATACTTTGATATACTTTGATGCACTTAGATATACTTTAATACACTTAGATATATTTTGATACACTTTGATACACTTAGATATACTTTGATACACTTAGATATACTTTGATACACTTTGATATACTTAGATACACTTAGATATACTTTGATACATTTTGATACATTTAGATATACTTTGATACACTTAGATATACTTTGATATACTTTGATACACTTTGATACACTAAGATAAACTTTGATACACTTTGATACACTTAGATATACTTTGATATACTTTGATACACTTAGATATACTTTGATACACTTAGATATACTTTGATACATTTTGATACATTTAGATATACTTTGATACACTTAGATATACTTTGATATACTTTGACACCCTTAGATATACTTTGATACACTTAGATATACTTTGACACCCTTAGATATACTTTAATACACTTAGATATACTTTGATACACTTTGATACACTTAGATATACTTTGATATACTTTGATACACTTAGATATACTTTTATACACTTAGATATACTTTTAAACACTTTAATACACTTAGATATACTTTGATACACTTATATATACTTTGACATACTTTAATGCACTTAGATATACTTTAATACACTTAGATATACTTTGATACACTTTGATACACTTAGATATACTTTGATATACTTTGATACACATTGATATACTTTGATATACTTTGATACACTTAGATATACATTGATATACTTTGATACAATTAGATTTACTTTGATACACTTTGATTTACTTTGATACACTTAGATATACTTTGATACACTTTGATATACTTTGATACACTTTGATACACTTTGATATTCTTTGATACACTTATATATACTTTGATACACTTTGATATACTTAGATACACTTTGATACACTTAGATACACTTAGATATACTTTGATACACTTAGATATACTTAGATACACTTAGATATACTTTGATACACTTTAATATACTTTGATACACTTTGATACACTTAGATATATTTAGATATACTTTGATACTCTTAAATATACTTTGATACATTTTGATACACTTATATATACTTTGATACACTTAGATATACTTTGATATAATTTGATACACTTTGATACACTTAGATAAACTTTGATACACTTAGATATACTTTAATACACTTAGATATACTTTGATACACTTAGATATACTTTGATACACTTAGATATACTTTGATACACTTAGATATATTTAGATATACTTTGATACTCTTAAATATACTTTGATACATTTTTAAACACTTATATATACTTTGATACACTTAGATATATTTAGATATACTTTGATACTCTTAAATATACTTTGATACATTTTGATACACTTATATATACTTTGGTACACTTAGATATACTTTGATAGACTTAGATATACTTTGATATACTTTGATACACTTTGATACACTTAGATAAATTTTGATACACTTAGATATACTTTGATACACTTTGATACACTTTAATACACTTAGATAAACATTGATACACTTAGATATACTTTGATACACTTAGATAAACTTTGATACACTTAGATATACTTTGATACACTTAGATATACTTTGATACACTTAGATATACTTTGATATACTTTGACACCCTTAGATATACTTTGACACCCTTAGATATACTTTGATACACTTTGATACACTTAGATAAACTTTGATATACTTTGATACACTTTGATACACTTAGATAAACTTTGATACACTTAGATATACTTTGATACACTTAGATATACTTTGATACACTTAGATATACTTTGATACACTTAGATATACTTTGATACATTTTGATACATTTAGGTATACTTTGATACACTTAGATATACTTTGATATACTTTGATATACTTTGATACACTTTGATACACTTAGATAAACTTTGATACACTTAGATATACTTTGATACACTTAGATATACTTTGATACATTTTGATACATTTAGATATACTTTGATACACTTAGATATACTTTGATATACTTTGATGCACTTAGATATACTTTAATATACTTAGATATACTTTGATACACTTTGATACACTTAGATATACTTTGATATACTTTGATACACATTGATATACTTTGATATACTTTGATACACTTAGATATACTTTGATATTTTTTTATACACTTAGATTTACTTTGATACACTTAGATATACTTTGATACACTTTGATATACTTTGATACACTTTGATACACTTAGATATACTTTGATACACTTAGATATACTTTGATACACTTTGATATACTTAGATACACTTTGATACACTTAGATATACTTTGATACACCTAGATACACTTAGATATACTTTGATACACTTAGATATACTTTGATACACTTTGATATACTTTAATACACTTTGATACACTTAGATATTAGTTGATACACTTAGATATATTTAGATATACTTTGATACTCTCTAATATACTTTGATACATTTTGATACACTTATATATACTTTGATACACTTAGATATACTTTGATACACTTAGATATACCTTGATACACTTAGATATACTTTGATATACTTTAATACACTTAGATAAACTTTGATACACTTAGATATAATTTGATACACTTAGATACACTTTAATACACTTTGATACACTTAGATATACTTTGATATAATTTGATACACTTTGATACACTTAGATAAACTTTGATATAATTAGATATACTTTGATACACTTAGATATACTTTGATACATTTTGATACATTTAGATATACTTTGATACACTTAGATATAATTTGATATACTTTAAAACCCTTAGATATACAGTACTTTGATACACTAAGATATACTTTGATATATTTTGATACACTTATATAAACTTTGATATACTTAGTTATACTTTTATACACTTAGATACACTTTAATACATTTAGATACATTTAGATATACTTTGATACACTTAGATATACTTTGATACACTTTGATACACTTAGATACACTTTGATACATTTTGATACATTTAGATATACTTTGATACACTTAGATATACTTTGATATACTTTGATACACTTAGATTTACTTTTATACACTTAGATTTACTTTTATACACTTAGATATACTTTGATACACTTAGATTTACTTTGATACACTTAGATTTACTTTTATACACTTAGATATACTTTGATACACTTTAATATACTTTGATACACTTTGATACACTTAGATATACTTTGATACACTTAGATATACTTTGATATACTTTGACACACTTAGATATACTTTTATACACTTAGATATACTTTGACACCCTTATATATACTTTGATGCACTTAGATATACTTTGATACACTTTCATACACTTAGATATACTTTGATACACTTAGATATACTTTTATACACTTAGATATACTTTTAAACACTTTGATACACTTAGATATACTTTAATACACTTAGATATACTTTGATACACTTTGATACACTTAGATATACTTTGATATACTTTGATACACATTGATATACTTTGATATACTTTGATACACTTAGATATACATTGATATACTTTGATACACTTAGATTTACTTTGATACACTTAGATTTACTTTGATACACTTAGATATACTTTGATACACTTTGATATACTTTGATACACTTTGATACACTTTGATATTCGTTGATACACTTATATATACTTTGATACACTTAGATATACTTTAATATACTTTGATACACTTAGATATACTTTGACACCCTTAGATATACTTTGATACACTTAGATATACTTTGATACACTTTGATACACTTAGATATACTTTGATATACTTTGATACACTTAGATATACTTTTATACACTTAGATATACTTTTTAACACTTTGATACACTTAGATATACTTTGATACACTTAGATACACTTAGATATACTTTGATACACTTAGATATACTTTGATACACTTTGATATACTTTAATACACTTTGATACACTTAGATATTAGTTGATACACTTAGATATATTTAGATATACTTTGATAATCTTAAATATACTTTGATACATTTTGTTACACTTATATATACTTTGATACACTTAGATATACTTTGATACACTTAGATATACTTTGATATACTTTGATATACTTTGATACACTTAGATATACTTTGATATACTTTGACACCCTTAGATATACTTTGATACACTTAGATATACTTTGACACCCTTAAATATACTTTGATAAACTTAGATATACTTTGATACACTTTGATACACTTAGATACACTTAGATATACTTTGATACATTTAGATATACTTTGATACACTTAGATATACTTTAAAAATACTTTGACACCCTTAGATATACTTTGATACACTTTGATATACTTAGATACACTTTGATACACTTAGATATACTTTGATACACTTAGATACACTTAGATATACTTTGATACACTTAGATATACTTTGATACACTTTGATATACTTAGATACACTTTGATACACTTAGATATACTTTGATACACTTAGATACATTTAGATATACTTTGATACACTTAGATATACTTTGATACACTTAGATATACTTTGATACATTTAGATATACTTTGATACACTTAGATATACTTTAAAACACTTTGATACACTTAGATATAAGTTGATACACTTAGATATACTTTGATATACTTTGATACACTTTGATACACTAAGATAAACTTTGATACACTTAGATATACTTTGACACCTTTAGATATACTTTGATACACTTAGATATACTTTGACACCTTTAGATATACTTTGATACACTTAGATATACTTTGATACACTTTGATACACTTAGATATACTTTGATATACTTTGATACACTTAGATATACTTTGATACACTTAGACATACTTTGATACACTTAGATATACTTTGATATACTTTGACACCCTTAGATATACTTTGATACACTTAGATATACTTTGACACCTTTAGATATACTTTGATACACTTAGATATACTTTGATACACTTTGATACACTTAGATATACTTTGATATACTTTGATACACTTAGATATACTTTGATACACTTATATATACTTTGATACATTTTAATACATTTTAGATATACTTTGATACACTTAGATATACTTTGATATACTTTGACACCCTTAGATATACTTTGATACACTTAGATATACTTTGATATACTTTGATACACTTAGATATACTTTTATACACTTAGATATACTTTTAAACACTTTGATACACTTAGATATACTTTGATACACTTAGATATACTTTGATACACTTTGATGCACTTAGATATACTTTAATACACTTAGATATACTTTGATACACTTTGATACACTTAGATATACTTTGATATACTTTGATACACATTGATATACTTTGATATACTTTGATACACTTAGATATACATTGATATACTTTGATACACTTAGATTTACTTTGATACACTTAGATTTAATTTGATACACTTAGATATACTTTGATACACTTTGATATACTTTGATACACTTTGATACACTTTGATATTCTTTGATACACTTATATATACTTTGACATACTTAGATACACTTAGATATACTTTGATACACTTTGATATACTTAGATACACTTTGATACACTTAGATATACTTTGATACACTTAGATACACTTAGATATACTTTGACACACTTAGATACACTTTGATATAATTTGACACCCTTTGATATACTTTGATACAGTTTGACACACTTAGATACACTTTGACACACTTAGATACACTTTGATATAATTTGACACCCTTTGATATACTTTGATACAGTTTGATACACTTAGATAAACTTTGATATACTTTGATACACTTTGATACACTTAGATAAACTTAGATATACTTTGACACCTTTAGATATACTTTGATACACTTAGATATACTTTGATACACTTTGATACACTTAGATATACTTTGATATACTTTGATACACTTAGATATACTTTTATACACTTAGATATACTTTTAAACACTTTGATACACTTAGATATACTTTGATACACTTATATATACTTTGACATACTTTAATGCACTTAGATATACTTTAATACACTTAGATATACTTTGATACACTTTGATACACTTAGATATACTTTAATACACATTGATATACTTTGATATACTTTGATACACTTAGATATACATTGATATACTTTGATACACTTAGATTTACTTTGATACACTTAGATTTACTTTGATACACTTAGATATACTTTGATACACTTTGATATACTTTGATACACTTTGATATTCTTTGATACACTTATATATACTTTGACATACTTAGATACACTTAGATATACTTTGATACACTTTGATATACTTAGATACACTTTGATACACTTAGATATACTTTGATACACTTAGATATACTTAGATGCACTTTGATACACTTAGATATATTTAGATATACTTTGATACTCTTAAATATACTTTGATACATTTTGATACACTTATATATACTTTGATACACTTAGATATAATTAATATAATATAATTTAGATAATATAATTAATAGATTAGATATACAAGTTGTGAGTGATTACACTAAAAATTTATAATTTATTCAGCAAGATGAACTTTTACCATATTTATTATTTATAATGCATGTCAAGATTTTGTTGTTAGAATATTAATGGTACAATGTAACTGGGTTTATCCTGTTTTGCAGCATTGTAATAAAAGAAATAAATAAATAAATAAATAAATAAATAAATATACTTTGATACACTTAGATATACTTTGATATACTTTGATACACTTTGATACACTTTGATACACTTAGATAAACTTTGATACACTTAGATATTCTTTGATACACTTAGATATACTTTGATAAATTTTGATACACTTAGATATACTTTGATACACTTAGATATACTTTGATAAATTTTGATACACTTAGATATACTTTGATACACTTTGATACACTTTAATACACTTAGATAAACATTGATACACTTAGATATACTTTGATACACTTAGATATACTTTGATACATTTTGATACATTTAGATATACTTTGATACACTTAGATATACTTTGATATACTTTGATACACTTAGATAAACTTTGATACACTTAGATATACTTTGATACACTTAGATATACTTTGATATACTTTGACACCCTTAGATATACTTTGATACACTTAGATAAACTTTGACATACTTTGATACACTTTGATACACTTAGATAAACTTTGATACACTTAGATATACTTTGATACACTTAGATATACTTTGATACACTTAGATATACTTTGATACACTTCGATATACTTTGATACACTTAGATAAACTTTGATACACTTAGTTATACTTTGATACACTTTGATACACTTAGATACACTTAGATATACTTTGATACATTTAGATATACTTTGATACACTTAGATATACTTTAAAAATACTTTGACACCCTTAGATATACTTTGATACACTTTGATATACTTAGATACACTTTGATACACTTAGATATACTTTGATACACTTAGATACACTTAGATATACTTTGATACACTTAGATATACTTTGATACACTTTGATATACTTAGATACACTTTGATACACTTAGATATACTTTGATACACTTAGATACACTTAGATATACTTTGATACACTTAGATATACTTTGATACACTTAGATATACTTTGATACATTTAGATATACTTTGATACACTTAGATATACTTTAAAACACTTTGATACACTTAGATATAAGTTGATACACTTAGATATACTTTGATATACTTTGATACACTTTGATACACTAAGATAAACTTTGATACACTTAGATATACTTTGACACCTTTAGATATACTTTGATACACTTAGATATACTTTGATACACTTTGATACACTTAGATATACTTTGATATACTTTGATACACTTAGATATACTTTGATACACTTAGACATACTTTGATACACTTAGATATACTTTGATATACTTTGACACCCTTAGATATACTTTGATACACTTAGATATACTTTGACACCTTTAGATATACTTTGATACACTTAGATATACTTTGATACACTTTGATACACTTAGATATACTTTGATATACTTTGATACACTTAGATATACTTTGATACACTTATATATACTTTGATACATTTTAATACATTTTAGATATACTTTGATACACTTAGATATACTTTGATATACTTTGACACCCTTAGATATACTTTGATACACTTAGATATACTTTGATATACTTTGATACACTTAGATATACTTTTATACACTTAGATATACTTTTAAACACTTTGATACACTTAGATATACTTTGATACACTTTGATGCACTTAGATATACTTTAATACACTTAGATATACTTTGATATACTTTGATACACATTGATATACTTTGATATACTTTGATACACTTAGATATACATTGATATACTTTGATACACTTAGATTTACTTTGATACACTTAGATTTAATTTGATACACTTAGATATACTATGATACACTTTGATATACTTTGATACACTTTGATACACTTTGATATTCTTTGATACACTTATATATACTTTGACATACTTAGATACACTTAGATATACTTTGATACACTTTGATATACTTAGATACACTTTGATACACTTAGATATACTTTGATACACTTAGATACACTTAGATATACTTTGACACACTTAGATACACTTTGATATAATTTGACACCCTTAGATATACTTTGATACAGTTTGATACACTTAGATAAACTTTGATATACTTTGATACACTTTGATACACTTAGATAAACTTAGATATACTTTGACACCTTTAGATATACTTTGATACACTTAGATATACTTTGATACACTTTGATACACTTAGATATACTTTGATATACTTTGATACACTTAGATATACTTTTATACACTTAGATATACTTTTAAACACTTTGATACACTTAGATATACTTTGATACACTTATATATACTTTGACATACTTTAATGCACTTAGATATACTTTAATACACTTAGATATACTTTGATACACTTTGATACACTTAGATATACTTTAATACACATTGATATACTTTGATATACTTTGATACACTTAGATATACATTGATATACTTTGATACACTTAGATTTACTTTGATACACTTAGATTTACTTTGATACACTTAGATATACTTTGATAAACTTTGATATACTTTGATACACTTTGATATTCTTTGATACACTTATATATACTTTGACATACTTAGATACACTTAGATATACTTTGATACACTTTGATATACTTAGATACACTTTGATACACTTAGATATACTTTGATACACTTAGATATACTTAGATGCACTTTGATACACTTAGATATATTTAGATATACTTTGATACTCTTAAATATACTTTGATACATTTTGATACACTTATATATACTTTGATACACTTAGATATAATTAATATAATATAATTTAGATAATATAATTAATAGATTAGATATACAAGTTGTGAGTGATTACACTAAAAATTTATAATTTATTCAGCAAGATGAACTTTTACCATATTTATTATTTATAATGCATGTCAAGATTTTGTTGTTAGAATATTAATGGTACAATGTAACTGGGTTTATCCTGTTTTGCAGCATTGTAATAAAAGAAATAAATAAATAAATAAATAAATAAATAAATATACTTTGATACACTAAGATATACTTTGATATACTTTGATACACTTTGATACACTTTGATACACTTAGATAAACTTTGATACACTTAGATATACTTTGATACACTTAGATATACTTTGATAAATTTTGATACACTTAGATATACTTTGATACACTTTGATACACTTTAATACACTTAGATAAACATTGATACACTTAGATATACTTTGATACACTTAGATATACTTTGATACATTTTGATACATTTAGATATACTTTGATACACTTAGATATACTTTGATATACTTTGATACACTTAGATAAACTTTGATACACTTAGATATACTTTGATACACTTAGATATACTTTGATATACTTTGACACCCTTAGATATACTTTGATACACTTAGATAAACTTTGACATACTTTGATACACTTTGATACACTTAGATAAACTTTGATACACTTAGATATACTTTGATACACTTAGATATACTTTGATACACTTAGATATACTTTGATACACTTAGATATACTTTGATACACTTAGATAAACTTTGATACACTTAGTTATACTTTGATACACTTAGATACACTTAGATATACTTTGATACACTTAGATATACTTTGATACATTTTGATACAATTAGATATACTTTGATACACTTAGATATACTTTTATATACTTTGATACACTTTGATACACTTAGATAAACTTTGATACACTTAGATATACTTTGATACACTTAGATATACTTTGATACATTTTGATACATTTAGGTATACTTTGATACACTTAGATATACTTTGATATACTTTGATATACTTTGATACACTTTGATACACTTAGATAAACTTTGATACACTTAGATATACTTTGATACACTTAGATATACTTTGATACATTTTGATACATTTAGATATACTTTGATACACTTAGATATACTATGATACACTTAGATATACTTTGATATACTTTGATGCACTTAGATATACTTTAATACACTTAGATATATTTTGATACACTTTGATACACTTAGATATACTTTGATATACTTTGATACACATTGATATACTTTGATATACAATGATACACTTAGATATACTTTGATATACTTTGATACACTTAGATTTACTTTGATACACTTAGATATACTTTGATACACTTTGATATACTTTGATACACTTAGATATACTTTGATACACTTAGATATACTTTGATACACTTTGATATACTTAGATACACTTAGATATACTTTGATACATTTTGATACATTTAGATATACTTTGATACACTTAGATATACTTTGATATACTTTGATACACTTTGATACACTAAGATAAACTTTGATACACTTAGATATACTTTGATTCACTTAGATATACTTTGATACACTTAAATATACTTTGATATACTTTGACACCCTTAGATATACTTTGATACACTTAGATATACTTTGACACCCTTAGATATACTTTAATACACTTAGATATACTTTGATACACTTTGATACACTTAGATATACTTTGATTTACTTTGATACACTTAGATATACTTTGATACACTTAGATATACTTTGATACTCTTAAATATACTTTGATACATTTTTAAACACTTATATATACTTTGATACACTTAGATATATTTAGATATACTTTGATACTCTTAAATATACTTTGATACATTTTGATACACTTATATATACTTTGGTACACTTTGATATACTTTGATACACTTTGATACACTTAGATAAACTTTGATACACTTAGATATAATATGATACACTTAGATACACTTAGATACACTTTGATACACTCAGATATACTTTGATATAATTTGATACACTTTGATACACTTAGATAAACTTTGATACACTTAGATATACTTTAATACACTTAGATATACTTTGATACACTTAGATATACTTTGATACACTTAGATATACTTTGATACTCTTAAATATACTTTGATACATTTTTAAACACTTATATATACTTTGATACACTTAGATATATTTAAATATACTTTGATACTCTTAAATATACTTTGATACATTTTGATACACTTATATATACTTTGGTACACTTAGATATACTTTGATACACTTAGATATACTTTGATATACTTTGATACACTTTGATACACTTAGATAAATTTTGATACACTTAGATATACTTTGATACACTTTGATACACTTTAATACACTTAGATAAACATTGATACACTTAGATATACTTTGATACACTTAGATATACTTTGATACATTTTGATATACTTTGATATACTTTGATACACTTTGATACACTTAGATAAACTTTGATACACTTAGATTTACTTTGATACACTTAGATATACTTTGATACACTTAGATATACTTTGATATACTTTGACACCCTTAGATATACTTTGATACACTTTGATACACTTAGATAAACTTTGATATACTTTGATACACTTTGATACACTTAGATAAACTTTGATACACTTAGATATACTTTGATACACTTAGATATACTTTGATACACTTAGATATACTTTGATACACTTAGATATACTTTGATACACTTAGATAAACTTTGATACACTTAGTTATACTTTGATACACTTAGATATACTTTGATACACTTAGATATACTTTGATACATTTTGATACAATTAGATATACTTTGATACACTTAGATATACTTTGATATACTTTGATACACTTTGATACACTTAGATAAACTTTGATACACTTAGATATACTTTGATACACCTAGATATACTTTGATACATTTTGATACATTTAGGTATACTTTGATACACTTAGATATACTTTGATATACTTTGATATACTTTGATACACTTTGATACACTTAGATAAACTTTGATACACTTAGATATACTTTGATACACTTTGATATACTTTGATACATTTTGATACATTTAGATATACTTTGATACACTTTGATATACTTAGATACACTTTGATACACTTAGATATACTTTGATACACTTAGATACACTTAGATATACTTTGATACACTTAGATATACTTTGATACACTTTGATATACTTTAATACACTTTGATACACTTAGATATAAGTTGATACACTTAGATATACTTTGATATACTTTGATACACTTTGATACACTTAGATATACTTTGATACACTTTGATACACTTAGATATACTTTGATATACTTTGATACACTTAGATATACTTTGATACACTTAGACATACTTTGATACACTTAGATATACTTTGATATACTTTGATACACTTTGATACACTTAGATATACTTTGATATACTTTGATACACTTAGATATACTTTGATACACTTAGACATACTTTGATACACTTAGATATACTTTGATATACTTTGACACCCTTAGATATACTTTGATACACTTAGATATACTTTGACACTATTAGATATACTTTGATACACTTAGATATACTTTGATACACTTTGATACACTTAGATATACTTTGATATACTTTGATACACTTAGATATACTTTGATACACTTATATATACTTTGATACATTTTAATACATTTTAGATATACTTTGATACACTTAGATATACTTTGATATACTTTGACACCCTTAGATATACTTTGATACACTTAGATATACTTTGATATACTTTGATACACTTAGATATACTTTTATACACTTAGATATACTTTTAAACACTTTGATACACTTAGATATACTTTGATACACTTAGATATACTTTGACACACTTTGATGCACTTAGATAAACTTTGATATACTTTGATACACTTTGATACACTTAGATAAACTTAGATATACTTTGACACCCTTAGATATACTTTGATACACTTAGATATACTTTGATACACTTAGATATAATTAATATAATATAATTTAGATAATATAATTAATAGATTAGATATACAAGTTGTGAGTGATTACACTAAAAATTTATAATTTATTCAGCAAGATGAACTTTTACCATATTTATTATTTATAATGCATGTCAAGATTTTGTTGTTAGAATATTAATGGTACAATGTAACTGGGTTTATCCTGTTTTGCAGCATTGTAATAAAAGAAATAAATAAATAAATAAATAAATAAATAAATATACTTTGATACACTTAGATATACTTTGATACACTTAGATATACTTTAAAAATACTTTGACACCCTTAGATATACTTTGATACACTTTGATATACTTAGATACACTTTGATACACTTAGATATACTTTGATACACTTAGATACACTTAGATATACTTTGATACACTTAGATATACTTTTATACACTTTGATATACTTAGATACACTTTGATACACTTAGATATACTTTGATACACTTAGATACACTTAGATATACTTTGATACACTTAGATATACTTTGATACACTTAGATATACTTTGATACATTTAGATATACTTTGATACACTTAGATATACTTTAAAACACTTTGATACACTTAGATATAAGTTGATACACTTAGATATACTTTGATATACTTTGATACACTTTGATACACTAAGATAAACTTTGATACACTTAGATATACTTTGACACCTTTAGATATACTTTGATACACTTAGATATACTTTGATACACTTTGATACACTTAGATATACTTTGATATACTTTGATACACTTAGATATACTTTGATACACTTAGACATACTTTGATACACTTAGATATACTTTGATATACTTTGACACCCTTAGATATACTTTGATACACTTAGATATACTTTGACACCTTTAGATATACTTTGATACACTTAGATATACTTTGATACACTTTGATACACTTAGATATACTTTGATATACTTTGATACACTTAGATATACTTTGATACACTTATATATACTTTGATACACTTAGATATACTTTGATATACTTTGACACCCTTAGATATACTTTGATACACTTAGATATACTTTGATATACTTTGATACACTTAGATATACTTTTATACACTTAGATATACTTTTAAACACTTTGATACACTTAGATATACTTTGATACACTTAGATATACTTTGATACACTTTGATGCACTTAGATATACTTTAATACACTTAGATATACTTTGATACACTTTGATACACTTAGATATACTTTGATATACTTTGATACACATTGATATACTTTGATATACTTTGATACACTTAGATATACATTGATATACTTTGATACACTTAGATTTACTTTGATACACTTAGATATACTTTAATACACTTAGATATACTTTGATACACTTTGATATACTTTGATACACTTTGATACACTTTGATATTCTTTGATACACTTATATATACTTTGACATACTTAGATACACTTAGATATACTTTGATACACTTTGATATACTTAGATACACTTTGATACACTTAGATATACTTTGATACACTTAGATACACTTAGATATACTTTGACACACTTAGATACACTTTGATATAATTTGACACCCTTAGATATACTTTGATACAGTTTGATACACTTAGATAAACTTTGATATACTTTGATACACTTTGATACACTTAGATAAACTTAGATATACTTTGACACCCTTAGATATACTTTGATACACTTAGATATACTTTGATACACTTTGATACACTTAGATATACTTTGATATACTTTTATACACTTAGATATACTTTTATACACTTAGATATACTTTTAAACACTTTGATACACTTAGATATACTTTGATACACTTATATATACTTTGACATACTTTAATGCACTTAGATATACTTTAATACACTTAGATATACTTTGATACACTTTGATACACTTAGATATACTTTAATACACATTGATATACTTTGATATACTTTGATACACTTAGATATACATTGATATACTTTGATACACTTAGATTTACTTTGATACACTTAGATTTACTTTGATACACTTAGATTTACTTTGATACACTTAGATTTACTTTGATACACTTAGATATACTTTGATACACTTTGATATACTTTGATACACTTTGATATTCTTTGATACACTTATATATACTTTGACATACTTAGATACACTTAGATATACTTTGATACACTTAGATATACTTTGATACATTTTGATACATTTAGGTATACTTTGATACACTTAGATATACTTTGATATACTTTGATATACTTTGATACACTTTGATACACTTAGATAAACTTTGATACACTTAGATATACTTTGATACACTTAGATATACTTTGATACATTTTGATACATTTAGATATACTTTGATACACTTAGATATACTTTGATACACTTAGATATACTTTGATATACTTTGATGCACTTAGATATACTTTAATACACTTAGATATATTTTGATACACTTTGATACACTTAGATATACTTTGATACACTTAGATATACTTTGATACACTTTGATATACTTAGATACACTTAGATATACTTTGATACATTTTGATACATTTAGATATACTTTGATACACTTAGATATACTTTGATATACTTTGATACACTTTGATACACTAAGATAAACTTTGATACACTTTGATACACTTAGATATACTTTGATATACTTTGATACACTTAGATATACTTTGATACACTTAGATATACTTTGATACATTTTGATACATTTAGATATACTTTGATACACTTAGATATACTTTGATATACTTTGACACCCTTAGATATACTTTGATACACTTAGATATACTTTGACACCCTTAGATATACTTTAATACACTTAGATATACTTTGATACACTTTGATACACTTAGATATACTTTGATATACTTTGATACACTTAGATATACTTTTATACACTTAGATATACTTTTAAACACTTTAATACACTTAGATATACTTTGATACACTTATATATACTTTGACATACTTTAATGCACTTAGATATACTTTAATACACTTAGATATACTTTGATACACTTTGATACACTTAGATATACTTTGATATACTTTGATACACATTGATATACTTTGATATACTTTGATACACTTAGATATACATTGATATACTTTGATACAATTAGATTTACTTTGATACACTTTGATTTACTTTGATACACTTAGATATACTTTGATACACTTTGATATACTTTGATACACTTTGATACACTTTGATATTCTTTGATACACTTATATATACTTTGATACACTTTGATATACTTAGATACACTTTGATACACTTAGATACACTTAGATATACTTTGATACACTTAGATATACTTAGATACACTTAGATATACTTTGATACACTTTAATATACTTTGATACACTTTGATACACTTAGATATATTTAGATATACTTTGATACTCTTAAATATACTTTGATACATTTTGATACACTTATATATACTTTGATACACTTAGATATACTTTGATATAATTTGATACACTTTGATACACTTAGATATACTTTAATACACATTGATATACTTTGATATACTTTGATACACTTAGATATACATTGATATACTTTGATACACTTAGATTTACTTTGATACACTTAGATTTACTTTGATACACTTAGATATACTTTGATAAACTTTGATATACTTTGATACACTTTGATATTCTTTGATACACTTATATATACTTTGACATACTTAGATACACTTAGATATACTTTGATACACTTTGATATACTTAGATACACTTTGATACACTTAGATATACTTTGATACACTTAGATATACTTAGATGCACTTTGATACACTTAGATATATTTAGATATACTTTGATACTCTTAAATATACTTTGATACATTTTGATACACTTATATATACTTTGATACACTTAGATATAATTAATATAATATAATTTAGATAATATAATTAATAGATTAGATATACAAGTTGTGAGTGATTACACTAAAAATTTATAATTTATTCAGCAAGATGAACTTTTACCATATTTATTATTTATAATGCATGTCAAGATTTTGTTGTTAGAATATTAATGGTACAATGTAACTGGGTTTATCCTGTTTTGCAGCATTGTAATAAAAGAAATAAATAAATAAATAAATAAATAAATAAATATACTTTGATACACTAAGATATACTTTGATATACTTTGATACACTTTGATACACTTTGATACACTTAGATAAACTTTGATACACTTAGATATACTTTGATACACTTAGATATACTTTGATAAATTTTGATACACTTAGATATACTTTGATACACTTTGATACACTTTAATACACTTAGATAAACATTGATACACTTAGATATACTTTGATACACTTAGATATACTTTGATACATTTTGATACATTTAGATATACTTTGATACACTTAGATATACTTTGATATACTTTGATACACTTAGATAAACTTTGATACACTTAGATATACTTTGATACACTTAGATATACTTTGATATACTTTGACACCCTTAGATATACTTTGATACACTTAGATAAACTTTGACATACTTTGATACACTTTGATACACTTAGATAAACTTTGATACACTTAGATATACTTTGATACACTTAGATATACTTTGATACACTTAGATATACTTTGATACACTTAGATATACTTTGATACACTTAGATAAACTTTGATACACTTAGTTATACTTTGATACACTTAGATACACTTAGATATACTTTGATACACTTAGATATACTTTGATACATTTTGATACAATTAGATATACTTTGATACACTTAGATATACTTTTATATACTTTGATACACTTTGATACACTTAGATAAACTTTGATACACTTAGATATACTTTGATACACTTAGATATACTTTGATACATTTTGATACATTTAGGTATACTTTGATACACTTAGATATACTTTGATATACTTTGATATACTTTGATACACTTTGATACACTTAGATAAACTTTGATACACTTAGATATACTTTGATACACTTAGATATACTTTGATACATTTTGATACATTTAGATATACTTTGATACACTTAGATATACTATGATACACTTAGATATACTTTGATATACTTTGATGCACTTAGATATACTTTAATACACTTAGATATATTTTGATACACTTTGATACACTTAGATATACTTTGATATACTTTGATACACATTGATATACTTTGATATACAATGATACACTTAGATATACTTTGATATACTTTGATACACTTAGATTTACTTTGATACACTTAGATATACTTTGATACACTTTGATATACTTTGATACACTTAGATATACTTTGATACACTTAGATATACTTTGATACACTTTGATATACTTAGATACACTTAGATATACTTTGATACATTTTGATACATTTAGATATACTTTGATACACTTAGATATACTTTGATATACTTTGATACACTTTGATACACTAAGATAAACTTTGATACACTTAGATATACTTTGATTCACTTAGATATACTTTGATACACTTAAATATACTTTGATATACTTTGACACCCTTAGATATACTTTGATACACTTAGATATACTTTGACACCCTTAGATATACTTTAATACACTTAGATATACTTTGATACACTTTGATACACTTAGATATACTTTGATTTACTTTGATACACTTAGATATACTTTGATACACTTAGATATACTTTGATACTCTTAAATATACTTTGATACATTTTTAAACACTTATATATACTTTGATACACTTAGATATATTTAGATATACTTTGATACTCTTAAATATACTTTGATACATTTTGATACACTTATATATACTTTGGTACACTTTGATATACTTTGATACACTTTGATACACTTAGATAAACTTTGATACACTTAGATATAATATGATACACTTAGATACACTTAGATACACTTTGATACACTTAGATATACTTTGATATAATTTGATACACTTTGATACACTTAGATAAACTTTGATACACTTAGATATACTTTAATACACTTAGATATACTTTGATACACTTAGATATACTTTGATACACTTAGATATACTTTGATACTCTTAAATATACTTTGATACATTTTTAAACACTTATATATACTTTGATACACTTAGATATATTTAAATATACTTTGATACTCTTAAATATACTTTGATACATTTTGATACACTTATATATACTTTGGTACACTTAGATATACTTTGATACACTTAGATATACTTTGATATACTTTGATACACTTTGATACACTTAGATAAATTTTGATACACTTAGATATACTTTGATACACTTTGATACACTTTAATACACTTAGATAAACATTGATACACTTAGATATACTTTGATACACTTAGATATACTTTGATACATTTTGATATACTTTGATATACTTTGATACACTTTGATACACTTAGATAAACTTTGATACACTTAGATTTACTTTGATACACTTAGATATACTTTGATACACTTAGATATACTTTGATATACTTTGACACCCTTAGATATACT
Organism: Macrosteles quadrilineatus; assembly: GCF_028750875.1. Classification (NCBI taxonomy): domain Eukaryota; kingdom Metazoa; phylum Arthropoda; class Insecta; order Hemiptera; family Cicadellidae; genus Macrosteles; species Macrosteles quadrilineatus. The sequence goes on along the minus strand of NW_026542619.1, from coordinate 1,588,517 downwards.
TTGATACACTTTGATACACTTAGATAAACTTTGATATACTTTGATACACTTTGATACACTTAGATAAACTTTGATACACTTAGATATACTTTGATACACTTAGATATACTTTGATACACTTAGATATACTTTGATACACTTAGATATACTTTGATACACTTAGATAAACTTTGATACACTTAGTTATACTTTGATACACTTAGATATACTTTGATACACTTAGATATACTTTGATACATTTTGATACAATTAGATATACTTTGATACACTTAGATATACTTTGATATACTTTGATACACTTTGATACACTTAGATAAACTTTGATACACTTAGATATACTTTGATACACCTAGATATACTTTGATACATTTTGATACATTTAGGTATACTTTGATACACTTAGATATACTTTGATATACTTTGATATACTTTGATACACTTTGATACACTTAGATAAACTTTGATACACTTAGATATACTTTGATACACTTTGATATACTTTGATACATTTTGATACATTTAGATATACTTTGATACACTTTGATATACTTAGATACACTTTGATACACTTAGATATACTTTGATACACTTAGATACACTTAGATATACTTTGATACACTTAGATATACTTTGATACACTTTGATATACTTTAATACACTTTGATACACTTAGATATAAGTTGATACACTTAGATATACTTTGATATACTTTGATACACTTTGATACACTTAGATATACTTTGATACACTTTGATACACTTAGATATACTTTGATATACTTTGATACACTTAGATATACTTTGATACACTTAGACATACTTTGATACACTTAGATATACTTTGATATACTTTGATACACTTTGATACACTTAGATATACTTTGATATACTTTGATACACTTAGATATACTTTGATACACTTAGACATACTTTGATACACTTAGATATACTTTGATATACTTTGACACCCTTAGATATACTTTGATACACTTAGATATACTTTGACACTATTAGATATACTTTGATACACTTAGATATACTTTGATACACTTTGATACACTTAGATATACTTTGATATACTTTGATACACTTAGATATACTTTGATACACTTATATATACTTTGATACATTTTAATACATTTTAGATATACTTTGATACACTTAGATATACTTTGATATACTTTGACACCCTTAGATATACTTTGATACACTTAGATATACTTTGATATACTTTGATACACTTAGATATACTTTTATACACTTAGATATACTTTTAAACACTTTGATACACTTAGATATACTTTGATACACTTAGATATACTTTGACACACTTTGATGCACTTAGATAAACTTTGATATACTTTGATACACTTTGATACACTTAGATAAACTTAGATATACTTTGACACCCTTAGATATACTTTGATACACTTAGATATACTTTGATACACTTAGATATAATTAATATAATATAATTTAGATAATATAATTAATAGATTAGATATACAAGTTGTGAGTGATTACACTAAAAATTTATAATTTATTCAGCAAGATGAACTTTTACCATATTTATTATTTATAATGCATGTCAAGATTTTGTTGTTAGAATATTAATGGTACAATGTAACTGGGTTTATCCTGTTTTGCAGCATTGTAATAAAAGAAATAAATAAATAAATAAATAAATAAATAAATATACTTTGATACACTTAGATATACTTTGATACACTTAGATATACTTTAAAAATACTTTGACACCCTTAGATATACTTTGATACACTTTGATATACTTAGATACACTTTGATACACTTAGATATACTTTGATACACTTAGATACACTTAGATATACTTTGATACACTTAGATATACTTTGATACACTTTGATATACTTAGATACACTTTGATACACTTAGATATACTTTGATACACTTAGATACACTTAGATATACTTTGATACACTTAGATATACTTTGATACACTTAGATATACTTTGATACATTTAGATATACTTTGATACACTTAGATATACTTTAAAACACTTTGATACACTTAGATATAAGTTGATACACTTAGATATACTTTGATATACTTTGATACACTTTGATACACTAAGATAAACTTTGATACACTTAGATATACTTTGACACCTTTAGATATACTTTGATACACTTAGATATACTTTGATACACTTTGATACACTTAGATATACTTTGATATACTTTGATACACTTAGATATACTTTGATACACTTAGACATACTTTGATACACTTAGATATACTTTGATATACTTTGACACCCTTAGATATACTTTGATACACTTAGATATACTTTGACACCTTTAGATATACTTTGATACACTTAGATATACTTTGATACACTTTGATACACTTAGATATACTTTGATATACTTTGATACACTTAGATATACTTTGATACACTTATATATACTTTGATACACTTAGATATACTTTGATATACTTTGACACCCTTAGATATACTTTGATACACTTAGATATACTTTGATATACTTTGATACACTTAGATATACTTTTATACACTTAGATATACTTTTAAACACTTTGATACACTTAGATATACTTTGATACACTTAGATATACTTTGATACACTTTGATGCACTTAGATATACTTTAATACACTTAGATATACTTTGATACACTTTGATACACTTAGATATACTTTGATATACTTTGATACACATTGATATACTTTGATATACTTTGATACACTTAGATATACATTGATATACTTTGATACACTTAGATTTACTTTGATACACTTAGATATACTTTAATACACTTAGATATACTTTGATACACTTTGATATACTTTGATACACTTTGATACACTTTGATATTCTTTGATACACTTATATATACTTTGACATACTTAGATACACTTAGATATACTTTGATACACTTTGATATACTTAGATACACTTTGATACACTTAGATATACTTTGATACACTTAGATACACTTAGATATACTTTGACACACTTAGATACACTTTGATATAATTTGACACCCTTAGATATACTTTGATACAGTTTGATACACTTAGATAAACTTTGATATACTTTGATACACTTTGATACACTTAGATAAACTTAGATATACTTTGACACCCTTAGATATACTTTGATACACTTAGATATACTTTGATACACTTTGATACACTTAGATATACTTTGATATACTTTTATACACTTAGATATACTTTTATACACTTAGATATACTTTTAAACACTTTGATACACTTAGATATACTTTGATACACTTATATATACTTTGACATACTTTAATGCACTTAGATATACTTTAATACACTTAGATATACTTTGATACACTTTGATACACTTAGATATACTTTAATACACATTGATATACTTTGATATACTTTGATACACTTAGATATACATTGATATACTTTGATACACTTAGATTTACTTTGATACACTTAGATTTACTTTGATACACTTAGATTTACTTTGATACACTTAGATTTACTTTGATACACTTAGATATACTTTGATACACTTTGATATACTTTGATACACTTTGATATTCTTTGATACACTTATATATACTTTGACATACTTAGATACACTTAGATATACTTTGATACACTTAGATATACTTTGATACATTTTGATACATTTAGGTATACTTTGATACACTTAGATATACTTTGATATACTTTGATATACTTTGATACACTTTGATACACTTAGATAAACTTTGATACACTTAGATATACTTTGATACACTTAGATATACTTTGATACATTTTGATACATTTAGATATACTTTGATACACTTAGATATACTTTGATACACTTAGATATACTTTGATATACTTTGATGCACTTAGATATACTTTAATACACTTAGATATATTTTGATACACTTTGATACACTTAGATATACTTTGATACACTTAGATATACTTTGATACACTTTGATATACTTAGATACACTTAGATATACTTTGATACATTTTGATACATTTAGATATACTTTGATACACTTAGATATACTTTGATATACTTTGATACACTTTGATACACTAAGATAAACTTTGATACACTTTGATACACTTAGATATACTTTGATATACTTTGATACACTTAGATATACTTTGATACACTTAGATATACTTTGATACATTTTGATACATTTAGATATACTTTGATACACTTAGATATACTTTGATATACTTTGACACCCTTAGATATACTTTGATACACTTAGATATACTTTGACACCCTTAGATATACTTTAATACACTTAGATATACTTTGATACACTTTGATACACTTAGATATACTTTGATATACTTTGATACACTTAGATATACTTTTATACACTTAGATATACTTTTAAACACTTTAATACACTTAGATATACTTTGATACACTTATATATACTTTGACATACTTTAATGCACTTAGATATACTTTAATACACTTAGATATACTTTGATACACTTTGATACACTTAGATATACTTTGATATACTTTGATACACATTGATATACTTTGATATACTTTGATACACTTAGATATACATTGATATACTTTGATACAATTAGATTTACTTTGATACACTTTGATTTACTTTGATACACTTAGATATACTTTGATACACTTTGATATACTTTGATACACTTTGATACACTTTGATATTCTTTGATACACTTATATATACTTTGATACACTTTGATATACTTAGATACACTTTGATACACTTAGATACACTTAGATATACTTTGATACACTTAGATATACTTAGATACACTTAGATATACTTTGATACACTTTAATATACTTTGATACACTTTGATACACTTAGATATATTTAGATATACTTTGATACTCTTAAATATACTTTGATACATTTTGATACACTTATATATACTTTGATACACTTAGATATACTTTGATATAATTTGATACACTTTGATACACTTAGATAAACTTTGATACACTTAGATATACTTTAATACACTTAGATATACTTTGATACACTTAGATATACTTTGATACACTTAGATATACTTTGATACACTTAGATATATTTAGATATACTTTGATACTCTTAAATATACTTTGATACATTTTTAAACACTTATATATACTTTGATACACTTAGATATATTTAGATATACTTTGATACTCTTAAATATACTTTGATACATTTTGATACACTTATATATACTTTGGTACACTTAGATATACTTTGATAGACTTAGATATACTTTGATATACTTTGATACACTTTGATACACTTAGATAAATTTTGATACACTTAGATATACTTTGATACACTTTGATACACTTTAATACACTTAGATAAACATTGATACACTTAGATATACTTTGATACACTTAGATAAACTTTGATACACTTAGATATACTTTGATACACTTAGATATACTTTGATACACTTAGATATACTTTGATATACTTTGACACCCTTAGATATACTTTGACACCCTTAGATATACTTTGATACACTTTGATACACTTAGATAAACTTTGATATACTTTGATACACTTTGATACACTTAGATAAACTTTGATACACTTAGATATACTTTGATACACTTAGATATACTTTGATACACTTAGATATACTTTGATACACTTAGATATACTTTGATACATTTTGATACATTTAGGTATACTTTGATACACTTAGATATACTTTGATATACTTTGATATACTTTGATACACTTTGATACACTTAGATAAACTTTGATACACTTAGATATACTTTGATACACTTAGATATACTTTGATACATTTTGATACATTTAGATATACTTTGATACACTTAGATATACTTTGATATACTTTGATGCACTTAGATATACTTTAATATACTTAGATATACTTTGATACACTTTGATACACTTAGATATACTTTGATATACTTTGATACACATTGATATACTTTGATATACTTTGATACACTTAGATATACTTTGATATTTTTTTATACACTTAGATTTACTTTGATACACTTAGATATACTTTGATACACTTTGATATACTTTGATACACTTTGATACACTTAGATATACTTTGATACACTTAGATATACTTTGATACACTTTGATATACTTAGATACACTTTGATACACTTAGATATACTTTGATACACCTAGATACACTTAGATATACTTTGATACACTTAGATATACTTTGATACACTTTGATATACTTTAATACACTTTGATACACTTAGATATTAGTTGATACACTTAGATATATTTAGATATACTTTGATACTCTCTAATATACTTTGATACATTTTGATACACTTATATATACTTTGATACACTTAGATATACTTTGATACACTTAGATATACCTTGATACACTTAGATATACTTTGATATACTTTAATACACTTAGATAAACTTTGATACACTTAGATATAATTTGATACACTTAGATACACTTTAATACACTTTGATACACTTAGATATACTTTGATATAATTTGATACACTTTGATACACTTAGATAAACTTTGATATAATTAGATATACTTTGATACACTTAGATATACTTTGATACATTTTGATACATTTAGATATACTTTGATACACTTAGATATAATTTGATATACTTTAAAACCCTTAGATATACAGTACTTTGATACACTAAGATATACTTTGATATATTTTGATACACTTATATAAACTTTGATATACTTAGTTATACTTTTATACACTTAGATACACTTTAATACATTTAGATACATTTAGATATACTTTGATACACTTAGATATACTTTGATACACTTTGATACACTTAGATACACTTTGATACATTTTGATACATTTAGATATACTTTGATACACTTAGATATACTTTGATATACTTTGATACACTTAGATTTACTTTTATACACTTAGATTTACTTTTATACACTTAGATATACTTTGATACACTTAGATTTACTTTGATACACTTAGATTTACTTTTATACACTTAGATATACTTTGATACACTTTAATATACTTTGATACACTTTGATACACTTAGATATACTTTGATACACTTAGATATACTTTGATATACTTTGACACACTTAGATATACTTTTATACACTTAGATATACTTTGACACCCTTATATATACTTTGATGCACTTAGATATACTTTGATACACTTTCATACACTTAGATATACTTTGATACACTTAGATATACTTTTATACACTTAGATATACTTTTAAACACTTTGATACACTTAGATATACTTTAATACACTTAGATATACTTTGATACACTTTGATACACTTAGATATACTTTGATATACTTTGATACACATTGATATACTTTGATATACTTTGATACACTTAGATATACATTGATATACTTTGATACACTTAGATTTACTTTGATACACTTAGATTTACTTTGATACACTTAGATATACTTTGATACACTTTGATATACTTTGATACACTTTGATACACTTTGATATTCGTTGATACACTTATATATACTTTGATACACTTAGATATACTTTAATATACTTTGATACACTTAGATATACTTTGACACCCTTAGATATACTTTGATACACTTAGATATACTTTGATACACTTTGATACACTTAGATATACTTTGATATACTTTGATACACTTAGATATACTTTTATACACTTAGATATACTTTTTAACACTTTGATACACTTAGATATACTTTGATACACTTAGATACACTTAGATATACTTTGATACACTTAGATATACTTTGATACACTTTGATATACTTTAATACACTTTGATACACTTAGATATTAGTTGATACACTTAGATATATTTAGATATACTTTGATAATCTTAAATATACTTTGATACATTTTGTTACACTTATATATACTTTGATACACTTAGATATACTTTGATACACTTAGATATACTTTGATATACTTTGATATACTTTGATACACTTAGATATACTTTGATATACTTTGACACCCTTAGATATACTTTGATACACTTAGATATACTTTGACACCCTTAAATATACTTTGATAAACTTAGATATACTTTGATACACTTTGATACACTTAGATACACTTAGATATACTTTGATACATTTAGATATACTTTGATACACTTAGATATACTTTAAAAATACTTTGACACCCTTAGATATACTTTGATACACTTTGATATACTTAGATACACTTTGATACACTTAGATATACTTTGATACACTTAGATACACTTAGATATACTTTGATACACTTAGATATACTTTGATACACTTTGATATACTTAGATACACTTTGATACACTTAGATATACTTTGATACACTTAGATACATTTAGATATACTTTGATACACTTAGATATACTTTGATACACTTAGATATACTTTGATACATTTAGATATACTTTGATACACTTAGATATACTTTAAAACACTTTGATACACTTAGATATAAGTTGATACACTTAGATATACTTTGATATACTTTGATACACTTTGATACACTAAGATAAACTTTGATACACTTAGATATACTTTGACACCTTTAGATATACTTTGATACACTTAGATATACTTTGACACCTTTAGATATACTTTGATACACTTAGATATACTTTGATACACTTTGATACACTTAGATATACTTTGATATACTTTGATACACTTAGATATACTTTGATACACTTAGACATACTTTGATACACTTAGATATACTTTGATATACTTTGACACCCTTAGATATACTTTGATACACTTAGATATACTTTGACACCTTTAGATATACTTTGATACACTTAGATATACTTTGATACACTTTGATACACTTAGATATACTTTGATATACTTTGATACACTTAGATATACTTTGATACACTTATATATACTTTGATACATTTTAATACATTTTAGATATACTTTGATACACTTAGATATACTTTGATATACTTTGACACCCTTAGATATACTTTGATACACTTAGATATATTTTGATATACTTTGATACACTTAGATATACTTTTATACACTTAGATATACTTTTAAACACTTTGATACACTTAGATATACTTTGATACACTTAGATATACTTTGATACACTTTGATGCACTTAGATATACTTTAATACACTTAGATATACTTTGATACACTTTGATACACTTAGATATACTTTGATATACTTTGATACACATTGATATACTTTGATATACTTTGATACACTTAGATATACATTGATATACTTTGATACACTTAGATTTACTTTGATACACTTAGATTTAATTTGATACACTTAGATATACTTTGATACACTTTGATATACTTTGATACACTTTGATACACTTTGATATTCTTTGATACACTTATATATACTTTGACATACTTAGATACACTTAGATATACTTTGATACACTTTGATATACTTAGATACACTTTGATACACTTAGATATACTTTGATACACTTAGATACACTTAGATATACTTTGACACACTTAGATACACTTTGATATAATTTGACACCCTTTGATATACTTTGATACAGTTTGACACACTTAGATACACTTTGACACACTTAGATACACTTTGATATAATTTGACACCCTTTGATATACTTTGATACAGTTTGATACACTTAGATAAACTTTGATATACTTTGATACACTTTGATACACTTAGATAAACTTAGATATACTTTGACACCTTTAGATATACTTTGATACACTTAGATATACTTTGATACACTTTGATACACTTAGATATACTTTGATATACTTTGATACACTTAGATATACTTTTATACACTTAGATATACTTTTAAACACTTTGATACACTTAGATATACTTTGATACACTTATATATACTTTGACATACTTTAATGCACTTAGATATACTTTAATACACTTAGATATACTTTGATACACTTTGATACACTTAGATATACTTTAATACACATTGATATACTTTGATATACTTTGATACACTTAGATATACATTGATATACTTTGATACACTTAGATTTACTTTGATACACTTAGATTTACTTTGATACACTTAGATATACTTTGATACACTTTGATATACTTTGATACACTTTGATATTCTTTGATACACTTATATATACTTTGACATACTTAGATACACTTAGATATACTTTGATACACTTTGATATACTTAGATACACTTTGATACACTTAGATATACTTTGATACACTTAGATATACTTAGATGCACTTTGATACACTTAGATATATTTAGATATACTTTGATACTCTTAAATATACTTTGATACATTTTGATACACTTATATATACTTTGATACACTTAGATATAATTAATATAATATAATTTAGATAATATAATTAATAGATTAGATATACAAGTTGTGAGTGATTACACTAAAAATTTATAATTTATTCAGCAAGATGAACTTTTACCATATTTATTATTTATAATGCATGTCAAGATTTTGTTGTTAGAATATTAATGGTACAATGTAACTGGGTTTATCCTGTTTTGCAGCATTGTAATAAAAGAAATAAATAAATAAATAAATAAATAAATAAATATACTTTGATACACTTAGATATACTTTGATATACTTTGATACACTTTGATACACTTTGATACACTTAGATAAACTTTGATACACTTAGATATTCTTTGATACACTTAGATATACTTTGATAAATTTTGATACACTTAGATATACTTTGATACACTTAGATATACTTTGATAAATTTTGATACACTTAGATATACTTTGATACACTTTGATACACTTTAATACACTTAGATAAACATTGATACACTTAGATATACTTTGATACACTTAGATATACTTTGATACATTTTGATACATTTAGATATACTTTGATACACTTAGATATACTTTGATATACTTTGATACACTTAGATAAACTTTGATACACTTAGATATACTTTGATACACTTAGATATACTTTGATATACTTTGACACCCTTAGATATACTTTGATACACTTAGATAAACTTTGACATACTTTGATACACTTTGATACACTTAGATAAACTTTGATACACTTAGATATACTTTGATACACTTAGATATACTTTGATACACTTAGATATACTTTGATACACTTCGATATACTTTGATACACTTAGATAAACTTTGATACACTTAGTTATACTTTGATACACTTTGATACACTTAGATACACTTAGATATACTTTGATACATTTAGATATACTTTGATACACTTAGATATACTTTAAAAATACTTTGACACCCTTAGATATACTTTGATACACTTTGATATACTTAGATACACTTTGATACACTTAGATATACTTTGATACACTTAGATACACTTAGATATACTTTGATACACTTAGATATACTTTGATACACTTTGATATACTTAGATACACTTTGATACACTTAGATATACTTTGATACACTTAGATACACTTAGATATACTTTGATACACTTAGATATACTTTGATACACTTAGATATACTTTGATACATTTAGATATACTTTGATACACTTAGATATACTTTAAAACACTTTGATACACTTAGATATAAGTTGATACACTTAGATATACTTTGATATACTTTGATACACTTTGATACACTAAGATAAACTTTGATACACTTAGATATACTTTGACACCTTTAGATATACTTTGATACACTTAGATATACTTTGATACACTTTGATACACTTAGATATACTTTGATATACTTTGATACACTTAGATATACTTTGATACACTTAGACATACTTTGATACACTTAGATATACTTTGATATACTTTGACACCCTTAGATATACTTTGATACACTTAGATATACTTTGACACCTTTAGATATACTTTGATACACTTAGATATACTTTGATACACTTTGATACACTTAGATATACTTTGATATACTTTGATACACTTAGATATACTTTGATACACTTATATATACTTTGATACATTTTAATACATTTTAGATATACTTTGATACACTTAGATATACTTTGATATACTTTGACACCCTTAGATATACTTTGATACACTTAGATATACTTTGATATACTTTGATACACTTAGATATACTTTTATACACTTAGATATACTTTTAAACACTTTGATACACTTAGATATACTTTGATACACTTTGATGCACTTAGATATACTTTAATACACTTAGATATACTTTGATATACTTTGATACACATTGATATACTTTGATATACTTTGATACACTTAGATATACATTGATATACTTTGATACACTTAGATTTACTTTGATACACTTAGATTTAATTTGATACACTTAGATATACTATGATACACTTTGATATACTTTGATACACTTTGATACACTTTGATATTCTTTGATACACTTATATATACTTTGACATACTTAGATACACTTAGATATACTTTGATACACTTTGATATACTTAGATACACTTTGATACACTTAGATATACTTTGATACACTTAGATACACTTAGATATACTTTGACACACTTAGATACACTTTGATATAATTTGACACCCTTAGATATACTTTGATACAGTTTGATACACTTAGATAAACTTTGATATACTTTGATACACTTTGATACACTTAGATAAACTTAGATATACTTTGACACCTTTAGATATACTTTGATACACTTAGATATACTTTGATACACTTTGATACACTTAGATATACTTTGATATACTTTGATACACTTAGATATACTTTTATACACTTAGATATACTTTTAAACACTTTGATACACTTAGATATACTTTGATACACTTATATATACTTTGACATACTTTAATGCACTTAGATATACTTTAATACACTTAGATATACTTTGATACACTTTGATACACTTAGATATACTTTAATACACATTGATATACTTTGATATACTTTGATACACTTAGATATACATTGATATACTTTGATACACTTAGATTTACTTTGATACACTTAGATTTACTTTGATACACTTAGATATACTTTGATACACTTTGATATACTTTGATACACTTTGATATTCTTTGATACACTTATATATACTTTGACATACTTAGATACACTTAGATATACTTTGATACACTTTGATATACTTAGATACACTTTGATACACTTAGATATACTTTGATACACTTAGATATACTTAGATGCACTTTGATACACTTAGATATATTTAGATATACTTTGATACTCTTAAATATACTTTGATACATTTTGATACACTTATATATACTTTGATACACTTAGATATAATTAATATAATATAATTTAGATAATATAATTAATAGATTAGATATACAAGTTGTGAGTGATTACACTAAAAATTTATAATTTATTCAGCAAGATGAACTTTTACCATATTTATTATTTATAATGCATGTCAAGATTTTGTTGTTAGAATATTAATGGTACAATGTAACTGGGTTTATCCTGTTTTGCAGCATTGTAATAAAAGAAATAAATAAATAAATAAATAAATAAATAAATATACTTTGATACACTTAGATATACTTTGATATACTTTGATACACTTTGATACACTTTGATACACTTAGATAAACTTTGATACACTTAGATATACTTTGATACACTTAGATATACTTTGATAAATTTTGATACACTTAGATATACTTTGATACACTTTGATACACTTTAATACACTTAGATAAACATTGATACACTTAGATATACTTTGATACACTTAGATATACTTTGATACATTTTGATACATTTAGATATACTTTGATACACTTAGATATACTTTGATATACTTTGATACACTTAGATAAACTTTGATACACTTAGATATACTTTGATACACTTAGATATACTTTGATATACTTTGACACCCTTAGATATACTTTGATACACTTAGATAAACTTTGACATACTTTGATACACTTTGATACACTTAGATAAACTTTGATACACTTAGATATACTTTGATACACTTAGATATACTTTGATACACTTAGATATACTTTGATACACTTAGATATACTTTGATACACTTAGATAAACTTTGATACACTTAGTTATACTTTGATACACTTAGATACACTTAGATATACTTTGATACACTTAGATATACTTTGATACATTTTGATACAATTAGATATACTTTGATACACTTAGATATACTTTTATATACTTTGATACACTTTGATACACTTAGATAAACTTTGATACACTTAGATATACTTTGATACACTTAGATATACTTTGATACATTTTGATACATTTAGGTATACTTTGATACACTTAGATATACTTTGATATACTTTGATATACTTTGATACACTTTGATACACTTAGATAAACTTTGATACACTTAGATATACTTTGATACACTTAGATATACTTTGATACATTTTGATACATTTAGATATACTTTGATACACTTAGATATACTATGATACACTTAGATATACTTTGATATACTTTGATGCACTTAGATATACTTTAATACACTTAGATATATTTTGATACACTTTGATACACTTAGATATACTTTGATATACTTTGATAAACATTGATATACTTTGATATACAATGATACACTTAGATATACTTTGATATACTTTGATACACTTAGATTTACTTTGATACACTTAGATATACTTTGATACACTTTGATATACTTTGATACACTTAGATATACTTTGATACACTTAGATATACTTTGATACACTTTGATATACTTAGATACACTTAGATATACTTTGATACATTTTGATACATTTAGATATACTTTGATACACTTAGATATACTTTGATATACTTTGATACACTTTGATACACTAAGATAAACTTTGATACACTTAGATATACTTTGATTCACTTAGATATACTTTGATACACTTAAATATACTTTGATATACTTTGACACCCTTAGATATACTTTGATACACTTAGATATACTTTGACACCCTTAGATATACTTTAATACACTTAGATATACTTTGATACACTTTGATACACTTAGATATACTTTGATTTACTTTGATACACTTAGATATACTTTGATACACTTAGATATACTTTGATACTCTTAAATATACTTTGATACATTTTTAAACACTTATATATACTTTGATACACTTAGATATATTTAGATATACTTTGATACTCTTAAATATACTTTGATACATTTTGATACACTTATATATACTTTGGTACACTTTGATATACTTTGATACACTTTGATACACTTAGATAAACTTTGATACACTTAGATATAATATGATACACTTAGATACACTTAGATACACTTTGATACACTTAGATATACTTTGATATAATTTGATACACTTTGATACACTTAGATAAACTTTGATACACTTAGATATACTTTAATACACTTAGATATACTTTGATACACTTAGATATACTTTGATACACTTAGATATACTTTGATACTCTTAAATATACTTTGATACATTTTTAAACACTTATATATACTTTGATACACTTAGATATATTTAAATATACTTTGATACTCTTAAATATACTTTGATACATTTTGATACACTTATATATACTTTGGTACACTTAGATATACTTTGATACACTTAGATATACTTTGATATACTTTGATACACTTTGATACACTTAGATAAATTTTGATACACTTAGATATACTTTGATACACTTTGATACACTTTAATACACTTAGATAAACATTGATACACTTAGATATACTTTGATACACTTAGATATACTTTGATACATTTTGATATACTTTGATATACTTTGATACACTTTGATACACTTAGATAAACTTTGATACACTTAGATTTACTTTGATACACTTAGATATACTTTGATACACTTAGATATACTTTGATATACTTTGACACCCTTAGATATACTTTGATACACTTTGATACACTTAGATAAACTTTGATATACTTTGATACACTTTGATACACTTAGATAAACTTTGATACACTTAGATATACTTTGATACACTTAGATATACTTTGATACACTTAGATATACTTTGATACACTTAGATATACTTTGATACACTTAGATAAACTTTGATACACTTAGTTATACTTTGATACACTTAGATATACTTTGATACACTTAGATATACTTTGATACATTTTGATACAATTAGATATACTTTGATACACTTAGATATACTTTGATATACTTTGATACACTTTGATACACTTAGATAAACTTTGATACACTTAGATATACTTTGATACACCTAGATATACTTTGATACATTTTGATACATTTAGGTATACTTTGATACACTTAGATATACTTTGATATACTTTGATATACTTTGATACACTTTGATACACTTAGATAAACTTTGATACACTTAGATATACTTTGATACACTTTGATATACTTTGATACATTTTGATACATTTAGATATACTTTGATACACTTTGATATACTTAGATACACTTTGATACACTTAGATATACTTTGATACACTTAGATACACTTAGATATACTTTGATACACTTAGATATACTTTGATACACTTTGATATACTTTAATACACTTTGATACACTTAGATATAAGTTGATACACTTAGATATACTTTGATATACTTTGATACACTTTGATACACTAAGATAAACTTTGATACACTTAGATATACTTTGATACACTTTGATACACTTAGATATACTTTGATATACTTTGATACACTTAGATATACTTTGATACACTTAGACATACTTTGATACACTTAGATATACTTTGATATACTTTGACACCCTTAGATATACTTTGATACACTTAGATATACTTTGACACTATTAGATATACTTTGATACACTTAGATATACTTTGATACACTTTGATACACTTAGATATACTTTGATATACTTTGATACACTTAGATATACTTTGATACACTTATATATACTTTGATACATTTTAATACATTTTAGATATACTTTGATACACTTAGATATACTTTGATATACTTTGACACCCTTAGATATACTTTGATACACTTAGATATACTTTGATATACTTTGATACACTTAGATATACTTTTATACACTTAGATATACTTTTAAACACTTTGATACACTTAGATATACTTTGATACACTTAGATATACTTTGACACACTTTGATGCACTTAGATAAACTTTGATATACTTTGATACACTTTGATACACTTAGATAAACTTAGATATACTTTGACACCCTTAGATATACTTTGATACACTTAGATATACTTTGATACACTTAGATATAATTAATATAATATAATTTAGATAATATAATTAATAGATTAGATATACAAGTTGTGAGTGATTACACTAAAAATTTATAATTTATTCAGCAAGATGAACTTTTACCATATTTATTATTTATAATGCATGTCAAGATTTTGTTGTTAGAATATTAATGGTACAATGTAACTGGGTTTATCCTGTTTTGCAGCATTGTAATAAAAGAAATAAATAAATAAATAAATAAATAAATAAATATACTTTGATACACTTAGATATACTTTGATACACTTAGATATACTTTAAAAATACTTTGACACCCTTAGATATACTTTGATACACTTTGATATACTTAGATACACTTTGATACACTTAGATATACTTTGATACACTTAGATACACTTAGATATACTTTGATACACTTAGATATACTTTGATACACTTTGATATACTTAGATACACTTTGATACACTTAGATATACTTTGATACACTTAGATACACTTAGATATACTTTGATACACTTAGATATACTTTGATACACTTAGATATACTTTGATACATTTAGATATACTTTGATACACTTAGATATACTTTAAAACACTTTGATACACTTAGATATAAGTTGATACACTTAGATATACTTTGATATACTTTGATACACTTTGATACACTAAGATAAACTTTGATACACTTAGATATACTTTGACACCTTTAGATATACTTTGATACACTTAGATATACTTTGATACACTTTGATACACTTAGATATACTTTGATATACTTTGATACACTTAGATATACTTTGATACACTTAGACATACTTTGATACACTTAGATATACTTTGATATACTTTGACACCCTTAGATATACTTTGATACACTTAGATATACTTTGACACCTTTAGATATACTTTGATACACTTAGATATACTTTGATACACTTTGATACACTTAGATATACTTTGATATACTTTGATACACTTAGATATACTTTGATACACTTATATATACTTTGATACACTTAGATATACTTTGATATACTTTGACACCCTTAGATATACTTTGATACACTTAGATATACTTTGATATACTTTGATACACTTAGATATACTTTTATACACTTAGATATACTTTTAAACACTTTGATACACTTAGATATACTTTGATACACTTAGATATACTTTGATACACTTTGATGCACTTAGATATACTTTAATACACTTAGATATACTTTGATACACTTTGATACACTTAGATATACTTTGATATACTTTGATACACATTGATATACTTTGATATACTTTGATACACTTAGATATACATTGATATACTTTGATACACTTAGATTTACTTTGATACACTTAGATATACTTTAATACACTTAGATATACTTTGATACACTTTGATATACTTTGATACACTTTGATACACTTTGATATTCTTTGATACACTTATATATACTTTGACATACTTAGATACACTTAGATATACTTTGATACACTTTGATATACTTAGATACACTTTGATACACTTAGATATACTTTGATACACTTAGATACACTTAGATATACTTTGACACACTTAGATACACTTTGATATAATTTGACACCCTTAGATATACTTTGATACAGTTTGATACACTTAGATAAACTTTGATATACTTTGATACACTTTGATACACTTAGATAAACTTAGATATACTTTGACACCCTTAGATATACTTTGATACACTTAGATATACTTTGATACACTTTGATACACTTAGATATACTTTGATATACTTTGATACACTTAGATATACTTTTATACACTTAGATATACTTTTAAACACTTTGATACACTTAGATATACTTTGATACACTTATATATACTTTGACATACTTTAATGCACTTAGATATACTTTAATACACTTAGATATACTTTGATACACTTTGATACACTTAGATATACTTTAATACACATTGATATACTTTGATATACTTTGATACACTTAGATATACATTGATATACTTTGATACACTTAGATTTACTTTGATACACTTAGATTTACTTTGATACACTTAGATATACTTTGATACACTTTGATATACTTTGATACACTTTGATATTCTTTGATACACTTATATATACTTTGACATACTTAGATACACTTAGATATACTTTGATACACTTTGATATACTTAGATACACTTTGATACACTTAGATATACTTTGATACACTTAGATATACTTAGATGCACTTTGATACACTTAGATATATTTAGATATACTTTGATACTCTTAAATATACTTTGATACATTTTGATACACTTATATATACTTTGATACACTTAGATATAATTAATATAATATAATTTAGATAATATAATTAATAGATTAGATATACAAGTTGTGAGTGATTACACTAAAAATTTATAATTTATTCAGCAAGATGAACTTTTACCATATTTATTATTTATAATGCATGTCAAGATTTTGTTGTTAGAATATTAATGGTACAATGTAACTGGGTTTATCCTGTTTTGCAGCATTGTAATAAAAGAAATAAATAAATAAATAAATAAATAAATAAATATACTTTGATACACTTAGATATACTTTGATATACTTTGATACACTTTGATACACTTTGATACACTTAGATAAACTTTGATACACTTAGATATAATTTGATACACTTAGATACACTTAAATACACTTTGATACACTTAAATATACTTTGATATAATTTGATACACTTTGATACACTTAGATAAACTTTGATACACTTAGATATACTTTAATACACTTAGATATACTTTGATACACTTAGATAAATTTAGATATACTTTGATACTCTTAAATATACTTTGATACATTTTGATACACTTATATATACTTTGGTACACTTAGATATACTTTGATACACTTAGATATACTTTGATATACTTTGATTCACTTTGATAAACTTAGATAAACTTTGATGCACTTAGATATACTTTGATACACTTAGATATACTTTGATACACTTAGAAATACTTTGATACACTTAGATATACTTTGATACACTTAGATAAACTTTGATACACTTAGTTATACTTTGATACACTTAGATACACTTAGATATACTTTGATACACTTAGATATACTTTGATAAATTTTGATACACTTAGATATACTTTGATACACTTTGATACACTTTAATACACTTAGAAAAACATTGATACACTTAGATATACTTTGATACACTTAGATATACTTTGAAACATTTTGATACATTTAGATATACTTTGATACACTTAGATATACTTTGATATACTTTGATACACTTAGATAAACTTTGATACACTTAGATATACTTTGATACACTTAGATATACTTTGATATACTTTGACACCCTTAGATATACTTTGATACACTTAGATAAACTTTGACATACTTTGATACACTTTGATACACTTAGATAAACTTTGATACACTTAGATATACTTTGATACACTTAGATATACTTTGATACACTTAGATATACTTTGATACACTTAGATATACTTTGATACACTTAGATAAACTTTGATACACTTAGTTATACTTTGATACACTTAGATACACTTAGATATACTTTGATACACTTAAATATACTTTGATACATTTTGATACAATTAGATATACTTTGATACACTTAGATATACTTTGATATACTTTGATACACTTTGATACACTTAGATAAACTTTGATACACTTAGATATACTTTGATACACTTAGATATACTTTGATACATTTTGATACATTTAGGTATACTTTGATACACTTAGATATACTTTGATATACTTTGATATACTTTGATACACTTTGATACACTTAGATAAACTTTGATACACTTAGATATACTTTGATATACTTTGATACACATTGATATACTTTGATATACAATGATACACTTAGATATACTTTGATATACTTTGATACACTTAGATTTACTTTGATACACTTAGATATACTTTGATACACTTTGATATACTTTGATACACTTTGATACACTTAGATATACTTTGATACACTTAGATATACTTTGATACACTTTGATATACTTAGATACACTTAGATATACTTTGATACATTTTGATACATTTAGATATACTTTGATACACTTAGATATACTTTGATATACTTTGATACACTTTGATACACTAAGATAAACTTTGATACACTTAGATATACTTTGATTCACTTAGATATACTTTGATACACTTAGATATACTTTGATATACTTTGACACCCTTAGATATACTTTGATACACTTAGATATACTTTGACACCCTTAGATATACTTTAATACACTTAGATATACTTTGATACACTTTGATACACTTAGATATACTTTGATATACTTTGATACACTTAGATATACTTTGATACACTTAGATATACTTTGATACTCTTAAATATAGTTTGATACATTTTTAAACACTTATATATACTTTGATACACTTAGATATATTTAGATATACTTTGATACTCTTAAATATACTTTGATACATTTTGATACACTTATATATACTTTGGTACACTTTGATATACTTTGATACACTTTGATACACTTAGATAAACTTTGATACACTTAGATATAATATGATACACTTAGATACACTTAGATACACTTTGATACACTTAGATATACTTTGATATAATTTGATACACTTTGATACACTTAGATAAACTTTGATACACTTAGATATACTTTAATACACTTAGATATACTTTGATACACTTAGATATACTTTGATACACTTAGATATACTTTGATACTCTTAAATATACTTTGATACATTTTTAAACACTTATATATACTTTGATACACTTAGATATATTTAGATATACTTTGATACTCTTAAATATACTTTGATACATTTTAATACACTTATATATACTTTGGTACACTTAGATATACTTTGATACACTTAGATATACTTTGATATACTTTGATTCACTTTGATAAACTTAGATAAACTTTGATGCACTTAGATATACTTTGATACACTTAGATATACTTTGATACACTTAGATATACTTTGATACACTTAGATATACTTTGATACACTTAGATAAACTTTGATACACTTAGTTATACTTTGATACACTTAGATACACTTAGATATACTTTGATACACTTAGATATACTTTGATAAATTTTGATACACTTAGATATACTTTGATACACTTTGATACACTTTAATACACTTAGATAAACATTGATACACTTAGATATACTTTGATACACTTAGATATACTTTGAAACATTTTGATACATTTAGATATACTTTGATACACTTAGATATACTTTGATATACTTTGATACACTTAGATAAACTTTGATACACTTAGATATACTTTGATACACTTAGATATACTTTGATATACTTTGACACCCTTAGATATACTTTGATACACTTAGATAAACTTTGACATACTTTGATACACTTTGATACACTTAGATAAACTTTGATACACTTAGATATACTTTGATACACTTAGATATACTTTGATACACTTAGATATACTTTGATACACTTAGATATACTTTGATACACTTAGATAAACTTTGATACACTTAGTTATACTTTGATACACTTAGATACACTTAGATATACTTTGATACACTTAGATATACTTTGATACATTTTGATACAATTAGATATACTTTGATACACTTAGATATACTTTGATATACTTTGATACACTTAGATAAACTTTGATACACTTAGATATACTTTGATACACTTAGATATACTTTGATACATTTTGATACATTTAGGTATACTTTGATACACTTAGATATACTTTGATATACTTTGATATACTTTGATACACTTTGATACACTTAGATAAACTTTGATACACTTAGATATACTTTGATACACTTAGATATACTTTGATACATTTTGATACATTTAGATATACTTTGATACACTTAGATATACTATGATACACTTAGATATACTTTGATATACTTTGATGCACTTAGATATACTTTAATACACTTAGATATACTTTGATACATTTTGATACATTTAGATATACTTTGATACACTTAGATAAACTTTGATACACTTAGATATACTTTGATACACTTAGATATACTTTGATACACTTAGATAAACTTTGATACACTTAGTTATACTTTGATACACTTAGATACACTTAGATATACTTTGATACACTTAGATATACTTTGATACATTTTGATACATTTAGATATACTTTGATACACTTAGATATACTATGATACACTTAGATATATTTTGATACACTTTGATACACTTACATATACTTTGATATACTTTGATACACATTGATATACTTTGATATACAATGATACACTTAGATATACTTTGATATACTTTGATACACTTAGATTTACTTTGATACACTTAGATATACTTTGATACACTTTGATATACTTTGATACACTTTGATACACTTAGATATACTTTGATACACTTAGATATACTTTGATACACTTTGATATACTTAGATACACTTAGATATACTTTGATACATTTTGATACATTTAGATATACTTTGATACACTTAGATATACTTTGATATACTTTGATACACTTTGATACACTAAGATAAACTTTGATACACTTAGATATACTTTGATTCACTTAGATATACTTTGATACACTTAGATACACTTAAATACACTTTGATACACTTAAATATACTTTGATATAATTTGATACACTTTGATACACTTAGATAAACTTTGATACACTTAGATATACTTTATTACACTTAGATATACTTTGATACACTTAGATAAATTTAGATATACTTTGATACTCTTAAATATACTTTGATACATTTTGATACACTTATATATACTTTGGTACACTTAGATATACTTTGATACACTTAGATATACTTTGATATACTTTGATTCACTTTGATAAACTTAGATAAACTTTGATGCACTTAGATATACTTTGATACACTTAGATATACTTTGATACACTTAGAAATACTTTGATACACTTAGATATACTTTGATACACTTAGATAAACTTTGATACACTTAGTTATACTTTGATACACTTAGATACACTTAGATATACTTTGATACACTTAGATATACTTTGATAAATTTTGATACACTTAGATATACTTTGATACACTTTGATACACTTTAATACACTTAGATAAACATTGATACACTTAGATATACTTTGATACACTTAGATATACTTTGAAACATTTTGATACATTTAGGTATACTTTGATACACTTAGATATACTTTGATATACTTTGATACACTTAGATAAACTTTGATACACTTAGATATACTTTGACATACTTTGATACACTTTGATACACTTAGATAAACTTTGATACACTTAGATATACTTTGATACACTTAGATATACTTTGATACACTTAGATATACTTTGATACACTTAGATAAACTTTGATACACTTAGTTATACTTTGATACACTTAGATACACTTAGATATACTTTGATACACTTAAATATACTTTGATACATTTTGATACAATTAGATATACTTTGATACACTTAGATATACTTTGATATACTTTGATACACTTTGATACACTTAGATAAACTTTGATACACTTAGATATACTTTGATACACTTAGATATACTTTGATACATTTTGATACATTTAGGTATACTTTGATACACTTAGATATACTTTGATATACTTTGATATACTTTGATACACTTTGATACACTTAGATAAACTTTGATACACTTAGATATACTTTGATACACTTAGATATACTTTGATACATTTTGATACATTTAGATATACTTTGATACACTTAGATATACTATGATACACTTAGATATACTTTGATATACTTTGATGCACTTAGATATACTTTAATACACTTAGATATATTTTGATACACTTTGATACACTTAGATATACTTTGATATACTTTGATACACATTGATATACTTTGATATACAATGATACACTTAGATATACTTTGATATACTTTGATACACTTAGATTTACTTTGATACACTTAGATATACTTTGATACACTTTGATATACTTTGATACACTTTGATACACTTAGATATACTTTGATACACTTAGATATACTTTGATACACTTTGATATACTTAGATACACTTAGATATACTTTGATACATTTTGATACATTTAGATATACTTTGATACACTTAGATATACTTTGATATACTTTGATACACTTTGATACACTAAGATAAACTTTGATACACTTAGATATACTTTGATTCACTTAGATATACTTTGATACACTTAGATATACTTTGATATACTTTGACACCCTTAGATATACTTTGATACACTTAGATATACTTTGACACCCTTAGATATACTTTAATACACTTAGATATACTTTGATACACTTTGATACACTTAGATATACTTTGATATACTTTGATACACTTAGATATACTTTGATACACTTAGATATACTTTGATACTCTTAAATATAGTTTGATACATTTTTAAACACTTATATATACTTTGATACACTTAGATATATTTAGATATACTTTGATACTCTTAAATATACTTTGATACATTTTGATACACTTATATATACTTTGGTACACTTTGATATACTTTGATACACTTTGATACACTTAGATAAACTTTGATACACTTAGATATAATATGATACACTTAGATACACTTAGATACACTTTGATACACTTAGATATACTTTGATATAATTTGATACACTTTGATACACTTAGATAAACTTTGATACACTTAGATATACTTTAATACACTTAGATATACTTTGATACACTTAGATATACTTTGATACACTTAGATATACTTTGATACTCTTAACCTCTTCATGCCCAGAGTTGCAATTTTGCAACAAACCTATTATTAATTTATATCTCTATGGAAACGTTGCTCCTTTCCTTTTTTGACCATAGTTGCGTATTTGTAACATACTACTGGTAATTTTTGTGTTGGACTGTTGGCAATAGTGCAGCCTGATGATTGTTTATAACTTCACAGCTGGAATCGTGTTGTAGGTTATGTTCCTGTTGTTCAATTGGCATTTTACACTGTTTATAACACAAATTCAAGGTAAGTTGTAACCTTATAAAAAATATGTTTTAGTTTTAGTACTATTCAATTATATATTAGATGTGTAAGTTAGCTTCTTCATTTCATATTTTATGTTTTATGATGAATTAAAAGTTTGTTGCGATTTTGCAACAGTGGGCATCAATGGAACAAAATGCCCAAAGTCATTACTGGCCTAATATTAGTCAACACTCATAAAACTTGTTCTTCAAATGAATGTTTTCTTCCAGATGCGAAGATCTACTAGAGAAAGAAAGGTCCCAGAGAGATTTCTATTGCCCCCTGACTCCAGCGAGGGGAGTGATGAAGATGATGATTCCGACAAAGGCCCTGATTTTGATCCGCAAGAAGTGCGGGCCATAAAATGGATGGACAACCGTGGTGTAGTGGTTGTAACAACCTTCGAGAGTGCCTTTCCCCTTACAAACATGACCAGATTTGAAAAAAAGGAAAAGAAGGTGATATCAGTACCATGCCCAAGAGCAATAACTACTTACAATAAATTTATGGGTGGTGTCGACCTCCTAGACGGACTTGTGGCGTACTTCCGCATAGACTTGAGGTCTAGAAAATACTACATGAGAATTTTTAACCACTTTCTAAGTTAGACATGGCTGTGGTAAATAGATGGCATATTTATCGCCGAGACTGCCATGCAAACGGAATCCAGAAGAAAGACATCCTGGATTTGCTTGGATTTCGATCCGAAGTCTTTTCTGTGCTATGCAGAGAAGCGAAGCAACCCACAAAGAAAAGAGGAAGGCCTTCCGCTGGAGACATAGAAACTGAAATGTTCGAAGAAAAGAAAAAAAAGAGGACCAGCCAAGCCGCCCCTAGAGTGGGAAATAAGAAGAGATGGGGTTGCACATTGGCCTATAGTAACGGACCAGAGACAGAGATGCCGTAAGGGGGGTTGTAAGGGCATTACAGTGGTCAAGTGCGGAAAATGTGGCGTTCACTTGTGTTTGACAAAAGCCCGGAACTGTTTTAGCTCTTCATTCCATGGGTTGTAGTTTCTTAAAGCATTTTTTTTAGAGTTTTATAAAGATATGTTTTAAAAGTTTGCTTTTATTAAATGGATAACCAATGCCCATTGTTTCATTTTTGCAACAGACCTATATCACCTCAATTACCCATTGTTGCGTTTTTGAAACATACCCACAAATCATACCCAATCACTGCAGAAACTAAATCAAACACTTTTATATGATATTTAAGTGCCCTAGAATCCAATTTTGATAAAAGAAAAAAATTTTAAAAATTTTAATATTATTTGGGCATGAAGAGGTTAAATATACTTTGATACATTTTTAAACACTTATATATACTTTGATACACTTAGATATATTTAGATATACTTTGATACTCTTAAATATACTTTGATACATTTTAATACACTTATATATACTTTGGTACACTTAGATATACTTTGATACACTTAGATATACTTTGATATACTTTGATTCACTTTGATAAACTTAGATAAACTTTGATGCACTTAGATATACTTTGATACACTTAGATATACTTTGATACACTTAGATATACTTTGATACACTTAGATATACTTTGATACACTTAGATAAACTTTGATACACTTAGTTATACTTTGATACACTTAGATACACTTAGATATACTTTGATACACTTAGATATACTTTGATAAATTTTGATACACTTAGATATACTTTGATACACTTTGATACACTTTAATAAACTTAGATATACTTTGAAACATTTTGATACATTTAGATATACTTTGATACACTTAGATATACTTTGATATACTTTGATACACTTAGATAAACTTTGATACACTTAGATATACTTTGATACACTTAGATATACTTTGATATACTTTGACACCCTTAGATATACTTTGATACACTTAGATAAACTTTGACATACTTTGATACACTTTGATACACTTAGATAAACTTTGATACACTTAGATATACTTTGATACACTTAGATATACTTTGATACACTTAGATATACTTTGATACACTTAGATATACTTTGATACACTTAGATAAACTTTGATACACTTAGTTATACTTTGATACACTTAGATACACTTAGATATACTTTGATACACTTAGATATACTTTGATACATTTTGATACAATTAGATATACTTTGATACACTTAGATATACTTTGATATACTTTGATACACTTAGATAAACTTTGATACACTTAGATATACTTTGATACACTTAGATATACTTTGATACATTTTGATACATTTAGGTATACTTTGATACACTTAGATATACTTTGATATACTTTGATATACTTTGATACACTTTGATACACTTAGATAAACTTTGATACACTTAGATATACTTTGATACACTTAGATATACTTTGATACATTTTGATACATTTAGATATACTTTGATACACTTAGATATACTATGATACACTTAGATATACTTTGATATACTTTGATGCACTTAGATATACTTTAATACACTTAGATATACTTTGATACATTTTGATACATTTAGATATACTTTGATACACTTAGATAAACTTTGATACACTTAGATATACTTTGATACACTTAGATATACTTTGATACACTTAGATAAACTTTGATACACTTAGTTATACTTTGATACACTTAGATACACTTAGATATACTTTGATACACTTAGATATACTTTGATACATTTTGATACATTTAGATATACTTTGATACACTTAGATATACTATGATACACTTAGATATATTTTGATACACTTTGATACACTTACATATACTTTGATATACTTTGATACACATTGATATACTTTGATATACAATGATACACTTAGATATACTTTGATATACTTTGATACACTTAGATTTACTTTGATACACTTAGATATACTTTGATACACTTTGATATACTTTGATACACTTTGATACACTTAGATATACTTTGATACACTTAGATATACTTTGATACACTTTGATATACTTAGATACACTTAGATATACTTTGATACATTTTGATACATTTAGATATACTTTGATACACTTAGATATACTTTGATATACTTTGATACACTTTGATACACTAAGATAAACTTTGATACACTTAGATATACTTTGATTCACTTAGATATACTTTGATACACTTAGATATACTTTGATATACTTTGACACCCTTAGATATACTTTGATACACTTAGATATACTTTGACACCCTTAGATATACTTTAATACACTTAGATATACTTTGATACACTTTGATACACTTAGATATACTTTGATATACTTTGATACACTTAGATATACTTTGATACACTTAGATATACTTTGATACTCTTAAATATACTTTGATACATTTTTAAACACTTATATATACTTTGATACACTTAGATATATTTAGATATACTTTGATACTCTTAAATATACTTTGATACATTTTGATACACTTATATATACTTTGGTACACTTTGATATACTTTGATACACTTTGATACACTTAGATAAACTTTGATACACTTAGATATAATATGATACACTTAGATACACTTAGATACACTTTGATACACTTAGATATACTTTGATATAATTTGATACACTTTGATACACTTAGATAAACTTTGATACACTTAGATATACTTTAATACACTTAGATATACTTTGATACACTTAGATATACTTTGATACACTTAGATATACTTTGATACTCTTAAATATACTTTGATACATTTTTAAACACTTATATATACTTTGATACACTTAGATATATTTAGATATACTTTGATACTCTTAAATATACTTTGATACATTTTAATACACTTATATATACTTTGGTACACTTAGATATACTTTGATACACTTAGATATACTTTGATATACTTTGATACACTTTGATACACTTAGATAAATTTTGATACACTTAGATATACTTTGATACACTTTGATACACTTTAATACACTTAGATAAACATTGATACACTTAGATATACTTTGATACACTTAGATATACTTTGATACATTTTGATATACTTTGATATACTTTGATACACTTTGATACACTTAGATAAACTTTGATACACTTAGATTTACTTTGATACACTTAGATATACTTTGATACACTTAGATATACTTTGATATACTTTGACACCCTTAGATATACTTTGATACACTTTGATACACTTAGATAAACTTTGATATACTTTGATACACTTTGATACACTTAGATAAACTTTGATACACTTAGATATACTTTGATACACTTAGATATACTTTGATACACTTAGATATACTTTGATACACTTAGATATACTTTGATACACTTAGATAAACTTTGATACACTTAGTTATACTTTGATACACTTAGATATACTTTGATACACTTAGATATACTTTGATACATTTTGATACAATTAGATATACTTTGATACACTTAGATATACTTTGATATACTTTGATACACTTTGATACACTTAGATAAACTTTGATACACTTAGATATACTTTGATACACCTAGATATACTTTGATACATTTTGATACATTTAGGTATACTTTGATACACTTAGATATACTTTGATATACTTTGATATACTTTGATACACTTTGATACACTTAGATAAACTTTGATACACTTAGATATACTTTGATACACTTTGATATACTTTGATACATTTTGATACATTTAGATATACTTTGATACACTTTGATATACTTAGATACACTTTGATACACTTAGATATACTTTGATACACTTAGATACACTTAGATATACTTTGATACACTTAGATATACTTTGATACACTTTGATATACTTTAATACACTTTGATACACTTAGATATAAGTTGATACACTTAGATATACTTTGATATACTTTGATACACTTTGATACACTAAGATAAACTTTGATACACTTAGATATACTTTGACACCTTTAGATATACTTTGATACACTTAGATATACTTTGATACACTTTGATACACTTAGATATACTTTGATATACTTTGATACACTTAGATATACTTTGATACACTTAGACATACTTTGATACACTTAGATATACTTTGATATACTTTGACACCCTTAGATATACTTTGATACACTTAGATATACTTTGACACCTTTAGATATACTTTGATACACTTAGATATACTTTGATACACTTTGATACACTTAGATATACTTTGATATACTTTGATACACTTAGATATACTTTGATACACTTATATATACTTTGATACATTTTAATACATTTTAGATATACTTTGATACACTTAGATATACTTTGATATACTTTGACACCCTTAGATATACTTTGATACACTTAGATATACTTTGATATACTTTGATACACTTAGATATACTTTTATACACTTAGATATACTTTTAAACACTTTGATACACTTAGATATACTTTGATACACTTAGATATACTTTGATACACTTTGATGCACTTAGATAAACTTTGATATACTTTGATACACTTTGATACACTTAGATAAACTTAGATATACTTTGACACCCTTAGATATACTTTGATACACTTAGATATACTTTGATACACTTTGATACACTTAGATATACTTTGATATACTTTGATACACTTAGATATACTTTTATACACTTAGATATACTTTTAAACACTTTGATACACTTAGATATACTTTGATACACTTAGATATAATTAATATAATATAATTTAGATAATATAATTAATAGATTAGATATACAAGTTGTGAGTGATTACACTAAAAATTTATAATTTATTCAGCAAGATGAACTTTTACCATATTTATTATTTATAATGCATGTCAAGATTTTGTTGTTAGAATATTAATGGTACAATGTAACTGGGTTTATCCTGTTTTGCAGCATTGTAATAAAAGAAATAAATAAATAAATAAATAAATAAATAAATATACTTTGATACACTTAGATATACTTTGATATACTTTGATACACTTTGATACACTTTGATACACTTAGATAAACTTTGATACACTTAGATATAATTTGATACACTTAGATACACTTAAATACACTTTGATACACTTAAATATACTTTGATATAATTTGATACACTTTGATACACTTAGATAAACTTTGATACACTTAGATATACTTTAATACACTTAGATATACTTTGATACACTTAGATATACTTTGATACACTTAGATATACTTTGATACACTTAGATAAATTTAGATATACTTTGATACACTTAGATATACTTTGATACACTTAGATATACTTTGATACACTTAGATAAACTTTGATACACTTAGTTATACTTTGATACACTTAGATACACTTAGATATTCTTTGATACACTTAGATATACTTTGATAAATTTTGATACACTTAGATATACTTTGATACACTTTGATACACTTTAATACACTTAGATAAACATTGATACACTTAGATATACTTTGATACACTTAGATATACTTTGATACATTTTGATACATTTAGATATACTTTGATACACTTAGAAATACTTTGATATACTTTGATACACTTAGATAAACTTTGATACACTTAGATATACTTTGATACACTTAGATATACTTTGATATACTTTGACACCCTTAGATATACTTTGATACACTTAGATAAACTTTGACATACTTTGATACACTTTGATACACTTAGATAAACTTTGATACACTTAGATATACTTTGATTCACTTAGATATACTTTGATACACTTAGATATACTTTGATACACTTAGATATACTTTGATACACTTAGATAAACTTTGATACACTTAGTTATACTTTGATACACTTAGATACACTTAGATATACTTTGATACACTTAGATATACTTTGATACATTTTGATACAATTAGATATACTTTGATACACTTAGATATACTTTGATATACTTTGATACACTTTGATACACTTAGATAAACTTTGATACACTTAGATATACTTTGATACACTTAGATATACTTTGATACATTTTGATACATTTAGGTATACTTTGATACACTAAGATATACTTTGAAATACTTTGATATACTTTGATACACTTTGATACACTTAGATAAACTTTGATACACTTAGATATACTTTGATACACTTAGATATACTTTGATACATTTTGATACATTTAGATATACTTTGATACACTTAGATATACTATGATACACTTAGATATACTTTGATATACTTTGATGCACTTAGATATACTTTAATACACTTAGATATATTTTGATACACTTTGATACACTTAGATATACTTTGATATACTTTGATACACATTGATATACTTTGATATACAATGATACACTTAGATATACTTTGATATACTTTGATACACTTAGATTTACTTTGATACACTTAGATATACTTTGATACACTTTGATATACTTTGATACACTTTGATACACTTAGATATACTTTGATACACTTAGATATACTTTGACACAATTTGATATACTTAGATACACTTAGATATACTTTGATACATTTTGATACATTTAGATATACTTTGATACACTTAGATATACTTTGATATACTTTGATACACTTTGATACACTAAGATAAACTTTGATACACTTAGATATACTTTGATTCACTTAGATATACTTTGATACACTTAGATATACTTTGATATACTTTGACACCCTTAGATATACTTTGATACACTTAGATATACTTTGACACCCTTAGATATACTTTAATACACTTAGATATACTTTGATACACTTTGATACACTTAGATATACTTTGATATACTTTGATACACTTAGATATACTTTGATACACTTAGATATACTTTGATACTCTTAAATATACTTTGATACATTTTTAAACACTTATATATACTTTGATACACTTAGATATATTTAGATATACTTTGATACTCTTAAATATACTTTGATACATTTTGATACACTTATATATACTTTGGTACACTTTGATATACTTTGATACACTTTGATACACTTAGATAAACTTTGATACACTTAGATATAATATGATACACTTAGATACACTTAGATACACTTTGATACACTTAGATATACTTTGATATAATTTGATACACTTTGATACACTTAGATAAACTTTGATACACTTAGATATACTTTAATACACTTAGATATACTTTGATACACTTAGATATACTTTGATACACTTAGATATACTTTGATACTCTTAAATATACTTTGATACATTTTTAAACACTTATATATACTTTGATACACTTAGATATATTTAGATATACTTTGATACTCTTAAATATACTTTGATACATTTTGATACACTTATATATACTTTGGTACACTTAGATATACTTTGATACATTTTGATATACTTTGATATACTTTGATACACTTTGATACACTTAGATAAACTTTGATACACTTAGATTTACTTTGATACACTTAGATATACTTTGATACACTTAGATATACTTTGATATACTTTGACACCCTTAGATATACTTTGATACACTTTGATACACTTAGATAAACTTTGATATACTTTGATACACTTTGATACACTTAGATAAACTTTGATACACTTAGATATACTTTGATACACTTAGATATACTTTGATACACTTAGATATACTTTGATACACTTAGATATACTTTGATACACTTAGATAAACTTTGATACACTTAGTTATACTTTGATACACTTAGATATACTTTGATACACTTAGATATACTTTGATACATTTTGATACAATTAGATATACTTTGATACACTTAGATATACTTTGATATACTTTGATACACTTTGATACACTTAGATAAACTTTGATACACTTAGATATACTTTGATACACCTAGATATACTTTGATACATTTTGATACATTTAGGTATACTTTGATACACTTAGATATACTTTGATATACTTTGATATACTTTGATACACTTTGATACACTTAGATAAACTTTGATACACTTAGATATACTTTGATACACTTTGATATACTTTGATACATTTTGATACATTTAGATATACTTTGATACACTTTGATATACTTAGATACACTTTGAAAAACTTAGATATACTTTGATACACTTAGATACACTTAGATATACTTTGAATCACTTAGATATACTTTGATACACTTTGATATACTTTAATACACTTTGATACACTTAGATATAAGTTGATACACTTAGATATACTTTGATATACTTTGATACACTTTGATACACTAAGATAAACTTTGATACACTTAGATATACTTTGACACCTTTAGATATACTTTGATACACTTAGATATACTTTGATACACTTTGATACACTTAGATATACTTTGATATACTTTGATACACTTAGATATACTTTGATACACTTAGACATACTTTGATACACTTAGATATACTTTGATATACTTTGACACCCTTAGATATACTTTGATACACTTAGATATACTTTGACACCTTTAGATATACTTTGATACACTTAGATATACTTTGATACACTTTGATACACTTAGATATACTTTGATATACTTTGATACACTTAGATATACTTTGATACACTTATATATACTTTGATACATTTTAATACATTTTAGATATACTTTGATACACTTAGATATACTTTGATATACTTTGATACACATTGATATACTTTGATATACTTTGATACACTTAGATATACTTTGATATACTTTGATACACTTAGATATACTTTTATACACTTAGATATACTTTTAAACACTTTGATACACTTAGATATACTTCGATACACTTAGATATACTTTGATACACTTTGATGCACTTAGATATACTTTAATACACTTAGATATACTTTGATACACTTTGATACACTTAGATATACTTTGATATACTTTGATACACATTGATATACTTTGATATACTTTGATACACTTAGATATACATTGATATACTTTGATACACTTAGATTTACTTTGATACACTTAGATATACTTTGATACACTTTGATATACTTTGATACACTTTGATACACTTTGATATACAATGATACACTTAGATATACTTTGATATACTTTGATACACTTAGATTTACTTTGATACACTTAGATATACTTTGATACACTTTGATATACTTTGATACACTTTGATACACTTAGATATACTTTGATACACTTAGATATACTTTGACACAATTTGATATACTTAGATACACTTAGATATACTTTGATACATTTTGATACATTTAGATATACTTTGATACACTTAGATATACTTTGATATACTTTGATACACTTTGATACACTAAGATAAACTTTGATACACTTAGATATACTTTGATTCACTTAGATATACTTTGATACACTTAGATATACTTTGATATACTTTGACACCCTTAGATATACTTTGATACACTTAGATATACTTTGACACCCTTAGATATACTTTAATACACTTAGATATACTTTGATACACTTTGATACACTTAGATATACTTTGATATACTTTGATACACTTAGATATACTTTGATACACTTAGATATACTTTGATACTCTTAAATATACTTTGATACATTTTTAAACACTTATATATACTTTGATACACTTAGATATATTTAGATATACTTTGATACTCTTAAATATACTTTGATACATTTTGATACACTTATATATACTTTGGTACACTTTGATATACTTTGATACACTTTGATACACTTAGATAAACTTTGATACACTTAGATATAATATGATACACTTAGATACACTTAGATACACTTTGATACACTTAGATATACTTTGATATAATTTGATACACTTTGATACACTTAGATATACTTTGATATACTTTGATACACTTTGATACACTTAGATAAATTTTGATACACTTAGATATACTTTGATACACTTTGATACACTTTAATACACTTAGATAAACATTGATACACTTAGATATACTTTGATACACTTAGATATACTTTGATACATTTTGATATACTTTGATATACTTTGACACCCTTAGATATACTTTGATACACTTTGATACACTTAGATAAACTTTGATATACTTTGATACACTTTGATACACTTAGATAAACTTAGATAAACTTTGATACACTTAGATTTACTTTGATACACTTAGATATACTTTGATACACTTAGATATACTTTGATATACTTTGACACCCTTAGATATACTTTGATACACTTTGATACACTTAGATAAACTTTGATATACTTTGATACACTTTGATACACTTAGATAAACTTTGATACACTTAGATATACTTTGATACACTTAGATATACTTTGATACACTTAGATATACTTTGATACACTTAGATATACTTTGATACACTTAGATAAACTTTGATACACTTAGTTATACTTTGATACACTTAGATATACTTTGATACACTTAGATATACTTTGATACATTTTGATACAATTAGATATACTTTGATACACTTAGATATACTTTGATATACTTTGATACACTTTGATACACTTAGATAAACTTTGATACACTTAGATATACTTTGATACACTTTGATACACTTAGATAAACTTTGATATACTTTGATACACTTTGATACACTTTGATACACTTAGATAAACTTTGATACACTTAGATTTACTTTGATACACTTAGATATACTTTGATACACTTAGATATACTTTGATATACTTTGACACCCTTAGATATACTTTGATACACTTTGATACACTTAGATAAACTTTGATATACTTTGATACACTTTGATACACTTAGATAAACTTTGATACACTTAGATATACTTTGATACACTTAGATATACTTTGATACACTTAGATATACTTTGATACACTTAGATATACTTTGATACACTTAGATAAACTTTGATACACTTAGTTATACTTTGATACACTTAGATATACTTTGATACACTTAGATATACTTTGATACATTTTGATACAATTAGATATACTTTGATACACTTAGATATACTTTGATATACTTTGATACACTTTGATACACTTAGATAAACTTTGATACACTTAGATATACTTTGATACACCTAGATATACTTTGATACATTTTGATACATTTAGGTATACTTTGATACACTTAGATATACTTTGATATACTTTGATATACTTTGATACACTTTGATACACTTAGATAAACTTTGATACACTTAGATATACTTTGATACACTTTGATATACTTTGATACATTTTGATACATTTAGATATACTTTGATACACTTTGATATACTTAGATACACTTTGAAAAACTTAGATATACTTTGATACACTTAGATACACTTAGATATACTTTGAATCACTTAGATATACTTTGATACACTTTGATATACTTTAATACACTTTGATACACTTAGATATAAGTTGATACACTTAGATATACTTTGATATACTTTGATACACTTTGATACACTAAGATAAACTTTGATACACTTAGATATACTTTGACACCTTTAGATATACTTTGATACACTTAGATATACTTTGATACACTTTGATACACTTAGATATACTTTGATATACTTTGATACACTTAGATATACTTTGATACACTTAGACATACTTTGATACACTTAGATATACTTTGATATACTTTGACACCCTTAGATATACTTTGATACACTTAGATATACTTTGACACCTTTAGATATACTTTGATACACTTAGATATACTTTGATACACTTTGATACACTTAGATATACTTTGATATACTTTGATACACTTAGATATACTTTGATACACTTATATATACTTTGATACATTTTAATACATTTTAGATATACTTTGATACACTTAGATATACTTTGATATACTTTGACACCCTTAGATATACTTTGATACACTTAGATATACTTTGATATACTTTGATACACTTAGATATACTTTTATACACTTAGATATACTTTTAAACACTTTGATACACTTAGATATACTTTGATACACTTAGATATACTTTGATACACTTTGATGCACTTAGATATACTTTAATACACTTAGATATACTTTGATACACTTTGATACACTTAGATATACTTTGATATACTTTGATACACATTGATATACTTTGATATACTTTGATACACTTAGATATACATTGATATACTTTGATACACTTAGATTTACTTTGATACACTTAGATATACTTTGATACACTTTGATATACTTTGATACACTTTGATACACTTTGATATACTTTGATACACTTTGATACACTTTGATACACTTAGATATACTTTGATACACTTAGATATACTTTGATACACTTTGATATACTTTGATACACTTTGATACACTTTGATATTCTTTGATACACTTATATATACTTTGATACACTTAGATATACTTTGATACACTTTGATATACTTTGATACACTTTGATACACTTTGATATTCTTTGATACACTTATATATACTTTGACATACTTAGATACACTTAGATATACTTTGATACACTTTGATATACTTAGATACACTTTGATACACTTTGATATACTTTGATACACTTAGATATACTTTGATACACTTAGATATACTTTGATACACTTTGATATACTTTGATACACTTTGATACACTTTGATATTCTTTGATACACTTATATATACTTTGACATACTTAGATACACTTAGATATACTTTGATACACTTTGATATACTTAGATACACTTTGATACACTTAGATATACTTTGATACACTTAGATACACTTAGATATGCTTTGATACACTTAGATATACTTTGATACACTTAGATATACTTTGATACACTTAGATATACTTTGATACACTTAGATAAACTTTGATACACTTAGTTATACTTTGATACACTTAGATATACTTTGATACACTTAGATATACTTTGATAAATTTTGATACAATTAGATATACTTTGATACACTTAGATATACTTTGATATACTTTGATACACTTTGATACACTTAGATAAACTTTGATACGATTAGATATACTTTGATACACTTAGATATACTTTGATACATTTTGATACATTTAGATATACTTTGATACACTTAGATATACTTTGATACACTTAGATATACTTTGATATACTTTGATGCACTTAGATATACTTTAATATACTTAGATATACTTTGATACACTTTGATACACCTAGATATACTTTGATATACTTTGATACACATTGATATACTTTGATATACTTTGATACACTTAGATATACTTTGATATTTTTTGATACACTTAGATTTACTTTGATACACTTAGATATACTTTGATACACTTTGATATACTTTGATACACTTTGATACACTTAGATATACTTTGATACACTTAGATATACTTTGATACACTTTGATATACTTAGATACACTTTGATACACTTAGATATACTTTGATACACCTAGATACACTTAGATATACTTTGATACACTTAGATATACTTTGATACACTTTGATATACTTTAATACACTTTGATACACTTAGATATTAGTTGATACACTTAGATATATTTAGATATACTTTGATACTCTCTAATATACTTTGATACATTTTGATACACTTATATATACTTTGATACACTTAGATATACTTTGATACACTTAGATATACTTTGATACACTTTGATATACTTTGATATACTTTGATACACTTAGATAAACTTTGATACACTTAGATATAATTTGATACACTTAGATACACTTTAATACACTTTGATACACTTAGATATACTTTGATATAATTTGATACACTTTGATACACTTAGATAAGATTTGATACAATTAGATATACTTTGATACACTTAGATATACTTTGATACATTTTGATACATTTAGATATACTTTGATACACTTAGTTATACTTTGATATACTTTGATACACTTTGATACACTTAGATAAACTTTGATACACTTAGATATACTTTGATACACTTAGATATAATTTGATATACTTTTAAACCCTTAGATATACAGTACTTTGATACACTAAGATATACTTTGATATATTTTGATACACTTATATAAACTTTGATACACTTAGTTATACTTTTATACACTTAGATACACTTTAATACATTTAGATAAATTTAGATATACTTTGATACACTTAGATATACTTTGATACACTTTGATACACTTAGATACACTTTGATACATTTTGATACATTTAGATATACTTTGATACACTTAGATATACTTTGATATACTTTGATACACTTAGATTTACTTTTATACACTTAGATTTACTTTTATACACTTAGATATACTTTGATACACTTAGATTTACTTTGATACACTTAGATTTACTTTTATACACTTAGATATACTTTGATACACTTTAATATACTTTGATACACTTTGATACACTTAGATATACTTTGATACACTTAGATATACTTTGATATACTTTGACACACTTAGATATACTTTTATACACTTAGATATACTTTGACACCCTTATATATACTTTGATGCACTTAGATATACTTTGATACTCTTTCATACACTTAGATATACTTTGATATACTTTGATACACTTAGATATACTTTTATACACTTAGATATACTTTTAAACACTTTGATACACTTAGATATACTTTGATACATTTATATATACTTTTACATACTTTGATGCACTTAGATATACTTTAATACACTTAGATATACTTTGATACACTTTGATACACTTAGATATACTTTGATATACTTTGATACACATTGATATACTTTGATATACTTTGATACACTTAGATATACATTGATATACTTTGATACACTTAGATTTACTTTGATACACTTAGATTTACTTTGATACACTTAGATATACTTTGATACACTTTGATATACTTTGATACACTTTGATACACTTTGATATTCGTTGATACACTTATATATACTTTGATACACTTAGATATACTTTATTATGCTTTGATACACTATGATACACTTAGATAAACTTTGATACACTTAGATATACTTTGATATACTTTGACACCCTTAGATATACTTTGATACACTTAGATATACTTTGACACCCTTAGATATACTTTGATACACTTAGATATACTTTGATACACTTTGATACACTTAGATATACTTTGATATATTTTGATACACTTAGATATACTTTTATACACTTAGATATACTTTTTAACACTTTGATACACTTAGATATACTTTGATACACTTAGATACACTTAGATATACTTTGATACACTTAGATATACTTTGATACACTTTGATATACTTTAATACACTTTGATACACTTAGATATTAGTTGATACACTTAGATA
The DNA here is from genome assembly GCF_028750875.1 of Macrosteles quadrilineatus. Classification (NCBI taxonomy): domain Eukaryota; kingdom Metazoa; phylum Arthropoda; class Insecta; order Hemiptera; family Cicadellidae; genus Macrosteles; species Macrosteles quadrilineatus. The sequence goes on along the minus strand of NW_026542619.1, from coordinate 1,545,931 downwards.
TATTTAGATATACTTTGATACTCTTAAATATACTTTGATACATTTTTTTACACTTATATATACTTTGATACACTTAGATATACTTTGATACACTTAGATATACTTCTATATACTTTGATATACTTTGATACACTTAGATATACTTTGATATACTTTGACACCCTTAGATATACTTTGATACACTTAGATATACTTTGACACCCTTAGATATACTTTGATAAACTTAGATATACTTTGATACACTTTGATACACTTAGATACACTTAGATATACTTTGATACATTTAGATATACTTTGATACACTTAGATATACTTTAAAAATACTTTGACACCCTTAGATATACTTTGATACACTTTGATATACTTAGATACACTTTGATACACTTAGATATACTTTGATACACTTATATACACTTAGATATACTTTGATACACTTAGATATACTTTGATACACTTAGATATACTTTGATACATTTAGATATACTTTGATACACTTAGATATACTTTAAAAATACTTTGACACCCTTAGATATACTTTGATACACTTTGATATACTTAGATACACTTTGATACACTTAGATATACTTTGATACACTTAGATACACTTAGATATACTTTGATACACTTAGATATACTTTGATACACTTTGATATACTTTAATACACTTTGATACACTTAGATATAAGTTGATACACTTAGATATACTTTGATATACTTTGATACACTTTGATACACTAAGATACACTAAGATAAACTTTGATACACTTAGATATACTTTGACACCTTTAGATATACTTTGATACACTTAGATATACTTTGATACACTTTGATACACTTAGATATACTTTGATATACTTTGATACACTTAGATATACTTTGATACACTTAGACATACTTTGATACACTTAGATATACTTTGATATACTTTGACACCCTTAGATATACTTTGATACACTTAGATATACTTTGACACCTTTAGATATACTTTGATACACTTAGATATACTTTGATACACTTTGATACACTTAGATATACTTTGATATACTTTGATACACTTTGATACACTAAGATAAACTTTGATACACTTAGATATACTTTGATTCACTTACAGTGCTGGCCAAATTATTAGACTAAAACTCATTTTTATAGTTATTTGGTTTTTTTCAGCCAAAAAACTATTTTATTACTGGTTAAAGTACATATTCTTATTTGTGTGTTATTTTTAAATATTATAAGCTAAAAATTCTGTTTTTTTATTTTCACAGGTGGTAGCCCTGAATTATTTCTTTATTTTTGCTGTTTTTACACCAAAGGCAGGGGTGCCAACTGCAAAATTAAATAATGAAGTTTTCAGCTTATACTATACTTAAGTAACATACAAAAGACATTTTATACTTAAATAGGCAATACAATAATTTTTTATGCAATTTTTATGTACGAAAAATATAAAAAAAACATGAAAAAAATGCATTAGTCTAATAATTTGGCCAGCACTGTAGATATACTTTGATACACTTAGATATACTTTGATATACTTTGACACCCTTAGATATACTTTGATACACTTAGATATACTTTGACACCCTTAGATATACTTTAATACACTTAGATATACTTTGATACACTTTGATACACTTAGATATACTTTGATATACTTTGATACACTTAGATATACTTTGATACACTTAGATATACTTTGATACTCTTAAATATACTTTGATACATTTTTAAACACTTATATATACTTTGATACACTTAGATATATTTAGATATACTTTGATACTCTTAAATATACTTTGATACATTTTGATACACTTATATATACTTTGGTACACTTTGATATACTTTGATACACTTTGATACACTTAGATAAACTTTGATACACTTAGATATAATATGATACACTTAGATACACTTAGATACACTTAGATACACTTTGATACACTTGGATATACTTTGATATAATTTGATACACTTTGATACACTTAGATAAACTTTGATACACTTAGATATACTTTAATACACTTAGATATACTTTGATACACTTAGATATACTTTGATACACTTAGATATACTTTGATACTCTTAAATATACTTTGATACATTTTTAAACACTTATATATACTTTGATACACTTAGATATATTTAGATATACTTTGATACTCTTAAATATACTTTGATACATTTTGATACACTTATATATACTTTGGTACACTTAGATATACTTTGATACACTTAGATATACTTTGATATACTTTGATACACTTTGATACACTTAGATAAATTTTGATACACTTAGATATACTTTGATACACTTTGATACACTTTAATACACTTAGATAAACATTGATACACTTAGATATACTTTGATACACTTAGATATACTTTGATACATTTTGATATACTTTGATATACTTTGATACACTTTGATACACTTAGATAAACTTTGATACACTTAGATTTACTTTGATACACTTAGATATACTTTGATACACTTAGATATACTTTGATATACTTTGACACCCTTAGATATACTTTGATACACTTTGATACACTTAGATAAACTTTGATATACTTTGATACACTTTGATACACTTAGATAAACTTTGATACACTTAGATATACTTTGATACACTTAGATATACTTTGATACACTTAGATATACTTTGATACACTTAGATATACTTTGATACACTTAGATAAACTTTGATACACTTAGTTATACTTTGATACACTTAGATATACTTTGATACACTTAGATATACTTTGATACATTTTGATACAATTAGATATACTTTGATACACTTAGATATACTTTGATATACTTTGATACACTTTGATACACTTAGATAAACTTTGATACACTTAGATATACTTTGATACACCTAGATATACTTTGATACATTTTGATACATTTAGGTATACTTTGATACACTTAGATATACTTTGATATACTTTGATATACTTTGATACACTTTGATACACTTAGATAAACTTTGATACACTTAGATATACTTTGATACACTTTGATATACTTTGATACATTTTGATACATTTAGATATACTTTGATACACTTTGATATACTTAGATACACTTTGATACACTTAGATATACTTTGATACACTTAGATACACTTAGATATACTTTGATACACTTAGATATACTTTGATACACTTTGATATACTTTAATACACTTTGATACTTTTAGATATAAGTTGATACACTTAGATATACTTTGATATACTTTGATACACTTTGATACACTAAGATAAACTTTGATACACTTAGATATACTTTGACACCTTTAGATATACTTTGATACACTTAGATATACTTTGATACACTTTGATACACTTAGATATACTTTGATATACTTTGATACACTTAGATATACTTTGATACACTTAGACATACTTTGATACACTTAGATATACTTTGATATACTTTGACACCCTTAGATATACTTTGATACACTTAGATATACTTTGACACTATTAGATATACTTTGATACACTTAGATATACTTTGATACACTTTGATACACTTAGATATACTTTGATATACTTTGATACACTTAGATATACTTTGATACACTTATATATACTTTGATACATTTTAATACATTTTAGATATACTTTGATACACTTAGATATACTTTGATATACTTTGACACCCTTAGATATACTTTGATACACTTAGATATACTTTGATATACTTTGATACACTTAGATATACTTTTATACACTTAGATATACTTTTAAACACTTTGATACACTTAGATATACTTTGATACACTTAGATATACTTTGATACACTTTGATGCACTTAGATATACTTTAATACACTTAGATATACTTTGATACACTTTGATACACTTAGATATACTTTGATATACTTTGATACACATTGATATACTTTGATATACTTTGATACACTTAGATATACATTGATATACTTTGATACACTTAGATTTACTTTGATACACTTAGATATACTTTGATACACTTTGATATACTTTGATACACTTTGATACACTTTGATATACTTTGATACACTTTGATACACTTTGATACACTTAGATATACTTTGATACACTTAGATATACTTTGATACACTTTGATATACTTTGATACACTTTGATACACTTTGATATTCTTTGATACACTTATATATACTTTGATACACTTAGATATACTTTGATACACTTTGATAAACTTTGATACACTTTGATACACTTTGATATTCTTTGATACACTTATATATACTTTGACATACTTAGATACACTTAGATATACTTTGATACACTTTGATATACTTAGATACACTTTGATACACTTTGATATACTTTGATACACTTAGATATACTTTGATACACTTAGATATACTTTGATACACTTTGATATACTTTGATACACTTTGATACACATTGATATTCTTTGATACACTTATATATACTTTGACATACTTAGATACACTTAGATATACTTTGATACACTTTGATATACTTAGATACACTTTGATACACTTAGATATACTTTGATACACTTAGATACACTTAGATATGCTTTGATACACTTAGATATACTTTGATACACTTAGATATACTTTGATACACTTAGATATACTTTGATACACTTAGATAAACTTTGATACACTTAGTTATACTTTGATACACTTAGATATACTTTGATACACTTAGATATACTTTGATACATTTTGATACAATTAGATATACTTTGATACACTTAGATATACTTTGATATACTTTGATACACTTTGATACACTTAGATAAACTTTGATACGATTAGATATACTTTGATACACTTAGATATACTTTGATACATTTTGATACATTTAGATATACTTTGATACACTTAGATATACTTTGATACACTTAGATATACTTTGATATACTTTGATGCACTTAGATATACTTTAATATACTTAGATATACTTTGATACACTTTGATACACTTAGATATACTTTGATATACTTTGATACACATTGATATACTTTGATATACTTTGATACACTTAGATATACTTTGATATTTTTTGATACACTTAGATTTACTTTGATACACTTAGATATACTTTGATACACTTTGATATACTTTGATACACTTTGATACACTTAGATATACTTTGATACACTTAGATATACTTTGATACACTTTGATATACTTAGATACACTTTGATACACTTAGATATACTTTGATACACCTAGATACACTTAGATATACTTTGATACACTTAGATATACTTTGATACACTTTGATATACTTTAATACACTTTGATACACTTAGATATTAGTTGATACACTTAGATATATTTAGATATACTTTGATACTCTCTAATATACTTTGATACATTTTGATACACTTATATATACTTTGATACACTTAGATATACTTTGATACACTTAGATATACTTTGATACACTTAGATATACTTTGATACATTTTGATACATTTAGGTATACTTTGATACACTTAGATATACTTTGATATACTTTGATACACTTAGATATACTTTGATACATTTTGATACATTTAGATATACTTTGATACACTTAGATATACTTTGATACACTTAGATATACTTTGATATACTTTGATACACATTGATATACTTTGATATACTTTGATACACTTAGATATACTTTGATATACTTTGATACACTTTGATACACTTAGATAAATTTTGATACACATAGATATACTTTGATACACTTTGATACACTTTAATACACTTAGATAAACATTGATACACTTAGATATACTTTGATACACTTAGATATACTTTGATACATTTTGATATACTTTGATATACTTTGATACACTTTGATACACTTAGATAAACTTTGATACACTTAGATTTACTTTGATACACTTAGATATACTTTGATACACTTAGATATACTTTGATATACTTTGACACCCTTAGATATACTTTGATACACTTTGATACACTTAGATAAACTTTGATATACTTTGATACACTTTGATACACTTAGATAAACTTTGATACACTTAGATATACTTTGATACACTTAGATATACTTTGATACACTTAGATATACTTTGATACACTTAGATATACTTTGATACACTTAGATAAACTTTGATACACTTAGTTATACTTTGATACACTTAGATATACTTTGATACACTTAGATATACTTTGATACATTTTGATACAATTAGATATACTTTGATACACTTAGATATACTTTGATATACTTTGATACACTTTGATACACTTAGATAAACTTTGATACACTTAGATATACTTTGATACACCTAGATATACTTTGATACATTTTGATACATTTAGGTATACTTTGATACACTTAGATATACTTTGATATACTTTGATATACTTTGATACACTTTGATACACTTAGATAAACTTTGATACACTTAGATATACTTTGATACACTTTGATATACTTTGATACATTTTGATACATTTAGATATACTTTGATACACTTTGATATACTTAGATACACTTTGATACACTTAGATATACTTTGATACACTTAGATACACTTAGATATACTTTGATACACTTAGATATACTTTGATACACTTTGATATACTTTAATACACTTTGATACTTTTAGATATAAGTTGATACACTTAGATATACTTTGATATACTTTGATACACTTTGATACACTAAGATAAACTTTGATACACTTAGATATACTTTGACACCTTTAGATATACTTTGATACACTTAGATATACTTTGATACACTTTGATACACTTAGATATACTTTGATATACTTTGATACACTTAGATATACTTTGATACACTTAGACATACTTTGATACACTTAGATATACTTTGATATACTTTGACACCCTTAGATATACTTTGATACACTTAGATATACTTTGACACTATTAGATATACTTTGATACACTTAGATATACTTTGATACACTTTGATACACTTAGATATACTTTGATATACTTTGATACACTTAGATATACTTTGATACACTTATATATACTTTGATACATTTTAATACATTTTAGATATACTTTGATACACTTAGATATACTTTGATATACTTTGACACCCTTAGATATACTTTGATACACTTAGATATACTTTGATATACTTTGATACACTTAGATATACTTTTATACACTTAGATATACTTTTAAACACTTTGATACACTTAGATATACTTTGATACACTTAGATATACTTTGATACACTTTGATGCACTTAGATATACTTTAATACACTTAGATATACTTTGATACACTTTGATACACTTAGATATACTTTGATATACTTTGATACACATTGATATACTTTAATATACTTTGATACACTTAGATATACATTGATATACTTTGATACACTTAGATTTACTTTGATACACTTAGATATACTTTGATACACTTTGATATACTTTGATACACTTTGATACACTTTGATATACTTTGATACACTTTGATACACTTTGATACACTTAGATATACTTTGATACACTTAGATATACTTTGATACACTTTGATATACTTTGATACACTTTGATACACTTTGATATTCTTTGATACACTTATATATACTTTGATACACTTAGATATACTTTGATACACTTTGATATACTTTGATACACTTTGATACACTTTGATATTCTTTGATACACTTATATATACTTTGATACACTTAGATATACTTTGATACACTTTGATATACTTTGATACACTTTGATACACTTTGATATTCTTTGATACACTTATATATACTTTGACATACTTAGATACACTTAGATATACTTTGATACACTTTGATATACTTAGATACACTTTGATACACTTTGATATACTTTGATACACTTAGATACACTTTGATACACTTTGATATACTTTGATACACTTAGATATACTTTGATACACTTAGATATACTTTGATACACTTTGATATACTTTGATACACTTTGATACACTTTGATATTCTTTGATACACTTATATATACTTTGACATACTTAGATACACTTAGATATACTTTGATACACTTTGATATACTTAGATACACTTTGATACACTTAGATATACTTTGATACACTTAGATACACTTAGATATGCTTTGATACACTTAGATATACTTTGATACACTTAGATATACTTTGATACACTTAGATATACTTTGATACACTTAGATAAACTTTGATACACTTAGTTATACTTTGATACACTTAGATATACTTTGATACACTTAGATATACTTTGATACATTTTGATACAATTAGATATACTTTGATACACTTAGATATACTTTGATATACTTTGATACACTTTGATACACTTAGATAAACTTTGATACGATTAGATATACTTTGATACACTTAGATATACTTTGATACATTTTGATACATTTAGATATACTTTGATACACTTAGATATACTTTGATACACTTAGATATACTTTGATATACTTTGATGCACTTAGATATACTTTAATATACTTAGATATACTTTGATACACTTTGATACACTTAGATATACTTTGATATACTTTGATACACATTGATATACTTTGATATACTTTGATACACTTAGATATACTTTGATATTTTTTGATACACTTAGATTTACTTTGATACACTTAGATATACTTTGATACACTTTGATATACTTTGATACACTTTGATACACTTAGATATACTTTGATACACTTAGATATACTTTGATACACTTTGATATACTTAGATACACTTTGATACACTTAGATATACTTTGATACACCTAGATACACTTAGATATACTTTGATACACTTAGATATACTTTGATACACTTTGATATACTTTAATACACTTTGATACACTTAGATATTAGTTGATACACTTAGATATATTTAGATATACTTTGATACTCTCTAATATACTTTGATACATTTTAATACACTTATATATACTTTGATACACTTAGATATACTTTGATACACTTAGATATACTTTGATACACTTTGATATACTTTGATATACTTTGATACACTTAGATAAACTTTGATACACTTAGATATAATTTGATACACTTAGATACACTTTAATACACTTTGATACACTTAGATATACTTTGATATAATTTGATACACTTTGATACACTTAGATAAGATTTGATACAATTAGATATACTTTGATACACTTAGATATACTTTGATACATTTTGATACATTTAGATATACTTTGATACACTTAGATATACTTTGATATACTTTGATACACTTTGATACACTTAGTTAAACTTTGATACACTTAGATATACTTTGATACACTAAGATATAATTTGATATACTTTTAAACCCTTAGATATACAGTACTTTGATACACTAAGATATACTTTGATATATTTTGATACACTTATATAAACTTTGATACACTTAGTTATACTTTTATACACTTAGATACACTTTAATACATTTAGATACATTTAGATATACTTTGATACACTTAGATATACTTTGATACACTTTGATACACTTAGATACACTTTGATACATTTTGATACATTTAGATATACTTTGATACACTTAGATATACTTTGATATACTTTGATACACTTAGATTTACTTTTATACACTTAGATTTACTTTTATACACTTAGATATACTTTGATACACTTAGATTTACTTTGATACACTTAGATTTACTTTTATACACTTAGATATACTTTGATACACTTTAATATACTTTGATACACTTTGATACACTTAGATATACTTTGATACACTTAGATATACTTTGATATACTTTGACACACTTAGATATACTTTTATACACTTAGATATACTTTGACACCCTTATATATACTTTGATGCACTTAGATATACTTTGATACACTTTCATACACTTAGATATACTTTGATATACTTTGATACACTTAGATATACTTTTATACACTTAGATATACTTTTAAACACTTTGATACACTTAGATATACTTTGATACATTTATATATACTTTTACATACTTTGATGCACTTAGATATACTTTAATACACTTAGATATACTTTGATACACTTTGATACACTTAGATATACTTTGATATACTTTGATACACATTGATATACTTTGATATACTTTGATACACTTAGATATACATTGATATACTTTGATACACTTAGATTTACTTTGATACACTTAGATTTACTTTGATACACTTAGATATACTTTGATACACTTTGATATACTTTGATACACTTTGATACACTTTGATATTCGTTGATACACTTATATATACTTTGATACACTTAGATATACTTTATTATGCTTTGATACACTATGATACACTTAGATAAACTTTGATACACTTAGATATACTTTGATATACTTTTACACCCTTAGATATACTTTGATACACTTAGATATACTTTGACACCCTTATATATACTTTGATACACTTAGATATACTTTGATACACTTTGATACACTTAGATATACTTTGATATACTTTGATACACTTAGATATACTTTTATACACTTAGATATACTTTTTAACACTTTGATACACTTAGATATACTTTGATACACTTAGATACACTTAGATATACTTTGATACACTTAGATATACTTTGATACACTTTGATATACTTTAATACACTTTGATACACTTAGATATTAGTTGATACACTTAGATATATTTAGATATACTTTGATACTCTTAAATATACTTTGATACATTTTTTTACACTTATATATACTTTGATACACTTAGATATACTTTGATACACTTAGATATACTTCTATATACTTTGATATACTTTGATACACTTAGATATACTTTGATATACTTTGACACCCTTAGATATACTTTGATACACTTAGATATACTTTGACACCCTTAGATATACTTTGATAAACTTAGATATACTTTGATACACTTTGATACACTTAGATACACTTAGATATACTTTGATACATTTAGATATACTTTGATACACTTAGATATACTTTAAAAATACTTTGACACCCTTAGATATACTTTGATACACTTTGATATACTTAGATACACTTTGATACACTTAGATATACTTTGATACACTTAGATACACTTAGATATACTTTGATACACTTAGATATACTTTGATACACTTAGATATACTTTGATACATTTAGATATACTTTGATACACTTAGATATACTTTAAAAATACTTTGACACCCTTAGATATACTTTGATACACTTTGATATACTTAGATACACTTTGATACACTTAGATATACTTTGATACACTTAGATACACTTAGATATACTTTGATACACTTAGATATACTTTGATACACTTTGATATACTTTAATACACTTTGATACACTTAGATATAAGTTGATACACTTAGATATACTTTGATATACTTTGATACACTTTGATACACTAAGATACACTAAGATAAACTTTGATACACTTAGATATACTTTGACACCTTTAGATATACTTTGATACACTTAGATATACTTTGATACACTTTGATACACTTAGATATACTTTGATATACTTTTATACACTTAGATATACTTTGATACACTTAGACATACTTTGATACACTTAGATATACTTTGATATACTTTGACACCCTTAGATATACTTTGATACACTTAGATATACTTTGACACCTTTAGATATACTTTGATACACTTAGATATACTTTGATACACTTTGATACACTTAGATATACTTTGATATACTTTGATACACTTTGATACACTAAGATAAACTTTGATACACTTAGATATACTTTGATTCACTTACAGTGCTGGCCAAATTATTAGACTAAAACTCATTTTTATAGTTATTTGGTTTTTTTCAGCCAAAAAACTATTTTATTACTGGTTAAAGTACATATTCTTATTTGTGTGTTATTTTTAAATATTATAAGCTAAAAATTCTGTTTTTTTATTTTCACAGGTGGTAGCCCTGAATTATTTCTTTATTTTTGCTGTTTTTACACCAAAGGCAGGGGTGCCAACTGCAAAATTAAATAATGAAGTTTTCAGCTTATACTATACTTAAGTAACATACAAAAGACATTTTATACTTAAATAGGCAATACAATAATTTTTTATGCAATTTTTATGTACGAAAAATATAAAAAAAACATGAAAAAAATGCATTAGTCTAATAATTTGGCCAGCACTGTAGATATACTTTGATACACTTAGATATACTTTGATATACTTTGACACCCTTAGATATACTTTGATACACTTAGATATACTTTGACACCCTTAGATATACTTTAATACACTTAGATATACTTTGATACACTTTGATACACTTAGATATACTTTGATATACTTTGATACACTTAGATATACTTTGATACACTTAGATATACTTTGATACTCTTAAATATACTTTGATACATTTTTAAACACTTATATATACTTTGATACACTTAGATATATTTAGATATACTTTGATACTCTTAAATATACTTTGATACATTTTGATACACTTATATATACTTTGGTACACTTTGATATACTTTGATACACTTTGATACACTTAGATAAACTTTGATACACTTAGATATAATATGATACACTTAGATACACTTAGATACACTTAGATACACTTTGATACACTTGGATATACTTTGATATAATTTGATACACTTTGATACACTTAGATAAACTTTGATACACTTAGATATACTTTAATACACTTAGATATACTTTGATACACTTAGATATACTTTGATACACTTAGATATACTTTGATACTCTTAAATATACTTTGATACATTTTTAAACACTTATATATACTTTGATACACTTAGATATATTTAGATATACTTTGATACTCTTAAATATACTTTGATACATTTTGATACACTTATATATACTTTGGTACACTTAGATATACTTTGATACACTTAGATATACTTTGATATACTTTGATACACTTTGATACACTTAGATAAATTTTGATACACTTAGATATACTTTGATACACTTTGATACACTTTAATACACTTAGATAAACATTGATACACTTAGATATACTTTGATACACTTAGATATACTTTGATACATTTTGATATACTTTGATATACTTTGATACACTTTGATACACTTAGATAAACTTTGATACACTTAGATTTACTTTGATACACTTAGATATACTTTGATACACTTAGATATACTTTGATATACTTTGACACCCTTAGATATACTTTGATACACTTTGATACACTTAGATAAACTTTGATATACTTTGATACACTTTGATACACTTAGATAAACTTTGATACACTTAGATATACTTTGATACACTTAGATATACTTTGATACACTTAGATATACTTTGATACACTTAGATATACTTTGATACACTTAGATAAACTTTGATACACTTAGTTATACTTTGATACACTTAGATATACTTTGATACACTTAGATATACTTTGATACATTTTGATACAATTAGATATACTTTGATACACTTAGATATACTTTGATATACTTTGATACACTTTGATACACTTAGATAAACTTTGATACACTTAGATATACTTTGATACACCTAGATATACTTTGATACATTTTGATACATTTAGGTATACTTTGATACACTTAGATATACTTTGATATACTTTGATATACTTTGATACACTTTGATACACTTAGATAAACTTTGATACACTTAGATATACTTTGATACACTTTGATATACTTTGATACATTTTGATACATTTAGATATACTTTGATACACTTTGATATACTTAGATACACTTTGATACACTTAGATATACTTTGATACACTTAGATACACTTAGATATACTTTGATACACTTAGATATACTTTGATACACTTTGATATACTTTAATACACTTTGATACTTTTAGATATAAGTTGATACACTTAGATATACTTTGATATACTTTGATACACTTTGATACACTAAGATAAACTTTGATACACTTAGATATACTTTGACACCTTTAGATATACTTTGATACACTTAGATATACTTTGATACACTTTGATACACTTAGATATACTTTGATATACTTTGATACACTTAGATATACTTTGATACACTTAGACATACTTTGATACACTTAGATATACTTTGATATACTTTGACACCCTTAGATATACTTTGATACACTTAGATATACTTTGACACTATTAGATATACTTTGATACACTTAGATATACTTTGATACACTTTGATACACTTAGATATACTTTGATATACTTTGATACACTTAGATATACTTTGATACACTTATATATACTTTGATACATTTTAATACATTTTAGATATACTTTGATACACTTAGATATACTTTGATATACTTTGACACCCTTAGATATACTTTGATACACTTAGATATACTTTGATATACTTTGATACACTTAGATATACTTTTATACACTTAGATATACTTTTAAACACTTTGATACACTTAGATATACTTTGATACACTTAGATATACTTTGATACACTTTGATGCACTTAGATATACTTTAATACACTTAGATATACTTTGATACACTTTGATACACTTAGATATACTTTGATATACTTTGATACACATTGATATACTTTGATATACTTTGATACACTTAGATATACATTGATATACTTTGATACACTTAGATTTACTTTGATACACTTAGATATACTTTGATACACTTTGATATACTTTGATACACTTTGATACACTTTGATATACTTTGATACACTTTGATACACTTTGATACACTTAGATATACTTTGATACACTTAGATATACTTTGATACACTTTGATATACTTTGATACACTTTGATACACTTTGATATTCTTTGATACACTTATATATACTTTGATACACTTAGATATACTTTGATACACTTTGATAAACTTTGATACACTTTGATACACTTTGATATTCTTTGATACACTTATATATACTTTGACATACTTAGATACACTTAGATATACTTTGATACACTTTGATATACTTAGATACACTTTGATACACTTTGATATACTTTGATACACTTAGATATACTTTGATACACTTAGATATACTTTGATACACTTTGATATACTTTGATACACTTTGATACACATTGATATTCTTTGATACACTTATATATACTTTGACATACTTAGATACACTTAGATATACTTTGATACACTTTGATATACTTAGATACACTTTGATACACTTAGATATACTTTGATACACTTAGATACACTTAGATATGCTTTGATACACTTAGATATACTTTGATACACTTAGATATACTTTGATACACTTAGATATACTTTGATACACTTAGATAAACTTTGATACACTTAGTTATACTTTGATACACTTAGATATACTTTGATACACTTAGATATACTTTGATACATTTTGATACAATTAGATATACTTTGATACACTTAGATATACTTTGATATACTTTGATACACTTTGATACACTTAGATAAACTTTGATACGATTAGATATACTTTGATACACTTAGATATACTTTGATACATTTTGATACATTTAGATATACTTTGATACACTTAGATATACTTTGATACACTTAGATATACTTTGATATACTTTGATGCACTTAGATATACTTTAATATACTTAGATATACTTTGATACACTTTGATACACTTAGATATACTTTGATATACTTTGATACACATTGATATACTTTGATATACTTTGATACACTTAGATATACTTTGATATTTTTTGATACACTTAGATTTACTTTGATACACTTAGATATACTTTGATACACTTTGATATACTTTGATACACTTTGATACACTTAGATATACTTTGATACACTTAGATATACTTTGATACACTTTGATATACTTAGATACACTTTGATACACTTAGATATACTTTGATACACCTAGATACACTTAGATATACTTTGATACACTTAGATATACTTTGATACACTTTGATATACTTTAATACACTTTGATACACTTAGATATTAGTTGATACACTTAGATATATTTAGATATACTTTGATACTCTCTAATATACTTTGATACATTTTGATACACTTATATATACTTTGATACACTTAGATATACTTTGATACACTTAGATATACTTTGATACACTTAGATATACTTTGATACATTTTGATACATTTAGGTATACTTTGATACACTTAGATATACTTTGATATACTTTGATACACTTAGATATACTTTGATACATTTTGATACATTTAGATATACTTTGATACACTTAGATATACTTTGATACACTTAGATATACTTTGATATACTTTGATACACATTGATATACTTTGATATACTTTGATACACTTAGATATACTTTGATATACTTTGATACACTTTGATACACTTAGATAAATTTTGATACACATAGATATACTTTGATACACTTTGATACACTTTAATACACTTAGATAAACATTGATACACTTAGATATACTTTGATACACTTAGATATACTTTGATACATTTTGATATACTTTGATATACTTTGATACACTTTGATACACTTAGATAAACTTTGATACACTTAGATTTACTTTGATACACTTAGATATACTTTGATACACTTAGATATACTTTGATATACTTTGACACCCTTAGATATACTTTGATACACTTTGATACACTTAGATAAACTTTGATATACTTTGATACACTT
Source organism: Macrosteles quadrilineatus (assembly GCF_028750875.1). Lineage (NCBI taxonomy): Eukaryota > Metazoa > Arthropoda > Insecta > Hemiptera > Cicadellidae > Macrosteles > Macrosteles quadrilineatus. The sequence goes on along the minus strand of NW_026542619.1, from coordinate 1,529,254 downwards.
TGATACACTTAGATAAACTTTGATACACTTAGATATACTTTGATACACTTAGATATACTTTGATACACTTAGATATACTTTGATACACTTAGATATACTTTGATACACTTAGATAAACTTTGATACACTTAGTTATACTTTGATACACTTAGATATACTTTGATACACTTAGATATACTTTGATACATTTTGATACAATTAGATATACTTTGATACACTTAGATATACTTTGATATACTTTGATACACTTTGATACACTTAGATAAACTTTGATACACTTAGATATACTTTGATACACCTAGATATACTTTGATACATTTTGATACATTTAGGTATACTTTGATACACTTAGATATACTTTGATATACTTTGATATACTTTGATACACTTTGATACACTTAGATAAACTTTGATACACTTAGATATACTTTGATACACTTTGATATACTTTGATACATTTTGATACATTTAGATATACTTTGATACACTTTGATATACTTAGATACACTTTGATACACTTAGATATACTTTGATACACTTAGATACACTTAGATATACTTTGATACACTTAGATATACTTTGATACACTTTGATATACTTTAATACACTTTGATACTTTTAGATATAAGTTGATACACTTAGATATACTTTGATATACTTTGATACACTTTGATACACTAAGATAAACTTTGATACACTTAGATATACTTTGACACCTTTAGATATACTTTGATACACTTAGATATACTTTGATACACTTTGATACACTTAGATATACTTTGATATACTTTGATACACTTAGATATACTTTGATACACTTAGACATACTTTGATACACTTAGATATACTTTGATATACTTTGACACCCTTAGATATACTTTGATACACTTAGATATACTTTGACACTATTAGATATACTTTGATACACTTAGATATACTTTGATACACTTTGATACACTTAGATATACTTTGATATACTTTGATACACTTAGATATACTTTGATACACTTATATATACTTTGATACATTTTAATACATTTTAGATATACTTTGATACACTTAGATATACTTTGATATACTTTGACACCCTTAGATATACTTTGATACACTTAGATATACTTTGATATACTTTGATACACTTAGATATACTTTTATACACTTAGATATACTTTTAAACACTTTGATACACTTAGATATACTTTGATACACTTAGATATACTTTGATACACTTTGATGCACTTAGATATACTTTAATACACTTAGATATACTTTGATACACTTTGATACACTTAGATATACTTTGATATACTTTGATACACATTGATATACTTTAATATACTTTGATACACTTAGATATACATTGATATACTTTGATACACTTAGATTTACTTTGATACACTTAGATATACTTTGATACACTTTGATATACTTTGATACACTTTGATACACTTTGATATACTTTGATACACTTTGATACACTTTGATACACTTAGATATACTTTGATACACTTAGATATACTTTGATACACTTTGATATACTTTGATACACTTTGATACACTTTGATATTCTTTGATACACTTATATATACTTTGATACACTTAGATATACTTTGATACACTTTGATATACTTTGATACACTTTGATACACTTTGATATTCTTTGATACACTTATATATACTTTGATACACTTAGATATACTTTGATACACTTTGATATACTTTGATACACTTTGATACACTTTGATATTCTTTGATACACTTATATATACTTTGACATACTTAGATACACTTAGATATACTTTGATACACTTTGATATACTTAGATACACTTTGATACACTTTGATATACTTTGATACACTTAGATACACTTTGATACACTTTGATATACTTTGATACACTTAGATATACTTTGATACACTTAGATATACTTTGATACACTTTGATATACTTTGATACACTTTGATACACTTTGATATTCTTTGATACACTTATATATACTTTGACATACTTAGATACACTTAGATATACTTTGATACACTTTGATATACTTAGATACACTTTGATACACTTAGATATACTTTGATACACTTAGATACACTTAGATATGCTTTGATACACTTAGATATACTTTGATACACTTAGATATACTTTGATACACTTAGATATACTTTGATACACTTAGATAAACTTTGATACACTTAGTTATACTTTGATACACTTAGATATACTTTGATACACTTAGATATACTTTGATACATTTTGATACAATTAGATATACTTTGATACACTTAGATATACTTTGATATACTTTGATACACTTTGATACACTTAGATAAACTTTGATACGATTAGATATACTTTGATACACTTAGATATACTTTGATACATTTTGATACATTTAGATATACTTTGATACACTTAGATATACTTTGATACACTTAGATATACTTTGATATACTTTGATGCACTTAGATATACTTTAATATACTTAGATATACTTTGATACACTTTGATACACTTAGATATACTTTGATATACTTTGATACACATTGATATACTTTGATATACTTTGATACACTTAGATATACTTTGATATTTTTTGATACACTTAGATTTACTTTGATACACTTAGATATACTTTGATACACTTTGATATACTTTGATACACTTTGATACACTTAGATATACTTTGATACACTTAGATATACTTTGATACACTTTGATATACTTAGATACACTTTGATACACTTAGATATACTTTGATACACCTAGATACACTTAGATATACTTTGATACACTTAGATATACTTTGATACACTTTGATATACTTTAATACACTTTGATACACTTAGATATTAGTTGATACACTTAGATATATTTAGATATACTTTGATACTCTCTAATATACTTTGATACATTTTAATACACTTATATATACTTTGATACACTTAGATATACTTTGATACACTTAGATATACTTTGATACACTTTGATATACTTTGATATACTTTGATACACTTAGATAAACTTTGATACACTTAGATATAATTTGATACACTTAGATACACTTTAATACACTTTGATACACTTAGATATACTTTGATATAATTTGATACACTTTGATACACTTAGATAAGATTTGATACAATTAGATATACTTTGATACACTTAGATATACTTTGATACATTTTGATACATTTAGATATACTTTGATACACTTAGATATACTTTGATATACTTTGATACACTTTGATACACTTAGTTAAACTTTGATACACTTAGATATACTTTGATACACTAAGATATAATTTGATATACTTTTAAACCCTTAGATATACAGTACTTTGATACACTAAGATATACTTTGATATATTTTGATACACTTATATAAACTTTGATACACTTAGTTATACTTTTATACACTTAGATACACTTTAATACATTTAGATACATTTAGATATACTTTGATACACTTAGATATACTTTGATACACTTTGATACACTTAGATACACTTTGATACATTTTGATACATTTAGATATACTTTGATACACTTAGATATACTTTGATATACTTTGATACACTTAGATTTACTTTTATACACTTAGATTTACTTTTATACACTTAGATATACTTTGATACACTTAGATTTACTTTGATACACTTAGATTTACTTTTATACACTTAGATATACTTTGATACACTTTAATATACTTTGATACACTTTGATACACTTAGATATACTTTGATACACTTAGATATACTTTGATATACTTTGACACACTTAGATATACTTTTATACACTTAGATATACTTTGACACCCTTATATATACTTTGATGCACTTAGATATACTTTGATACACTTTCATACACTTAGATATACTTTGATATACTTTGATACACTTAGATATACTTTTATACACTTAGATATACTTTTAAACACTTTGATACACTTAGATATACTTTGATACATTTATATATACTTTTACATACTTTGATGCACTTAGATATACTTTAATACACTTAGATATACTTTGATACACTTTGATACACTTAGATATACTTTGATATACTTTGATACACATTGATATACTTTGATATACTTTGATACACTTAGATATACATTGATATACTTTGATACACTTAGATTTACTTTGATACACTTAGATTTACTTTGATACACTTAGATATACTTTGATACACTTTGATATACTTTGATACACTTTGATACACTTTGATATTCGTTGATACACTTATATATACTTTGATACACTTAGATATACTTTATTATGCTTTGATACACTATGATACACTTAGATAAACTTTGATACACTTAGATATACTTTGATATACTTTTACACCCTTAGATATACTTTGATACACTTAGATATACTTTGACACCCTTATATATACTTTGATACACTTAGATATACTTTGATACACTTTGATACACTTAGATATACTTTGATATACTTTGATACACTTAGATATACTTTTATACACTTAGATATACTTTTTAACACTTTGATACACTTAGATATACTTTGATACACTTAGATACACTTAGATATACTTTGATACACTTAGATATACTTTGATACACTTTGATATACTTTAATACACTTTGATACACTTAGATATTAGTTGATACACTTAGATATATTTAGATATACTTTGATACTCTTAAATATACTTTGATACATTTTTTTACACTTATATATACTTTGATACACTTAGATATACTTTGATACACTTAGATATACTTCTATATACTTTGATATACTTTGATACACTTAGATATACTTTGATATACTTTGACACCCTTAGATATACTTTGATACACTTAGATATACTTTGACACCCTTAGATATACTTTGATAAACTTAGATATACTTTGATACACTTTGATACACTTAGATACACTTAGATATACTTTGATACATTTAGATATACTTTGATACACTTAGATATACTTTAAAAATACTTTGACACCCTTAGATATACTTTGATACACTTTGATATACTTAGATACACTTTGATACACTTAGATATACTTTGATACACTTAGATACACTTAGATATACTTTGATACACTTAGATATACTTTGATACACTTAGATATACTTTGATACATTTAGATATACTTTGATACACTTAGATATACTTTAAAAATACTTTGACACCCTTAGATATACTTTGATACACTTTGATATACTTAGATACACTTTGATACACTTAGATATACTTTGATACACTTAGATACACTTAGATATACTTTGATACACTTAGATATACTTTGATACACTTTGATATACTTTAATACACTTTGATACACTTAGATATAAGTTGATACACTTAGATATACTTTGATATACTTTGATACACTTTGATACACTAAGATACACTAAGATAAACTTTGATACACTTAGATATACTTTGACACCTTTAGATATACTTTGATACACTTAGATATACTTTGATACACTTTGATACACTTAGATATACTTTGATATACTTTGATACACTTAGATATACTTTGATACACTTAGACATACTTTGATACACTTAGATATACTTTGATATACTTTGACACCCTTAGATATACTTTGATACACTTAGATATACTTTGACACCTTTAGATATACTTTGATACACTTAGATATACTTTGATACACTTTGATACACTTAGATATACTTTGATATACTTTGATACACTTAGATATACTTTGATACACTTATATATACTTTGATACATTTTAATACATTTTAGATATACTTTGATACACTTAGATATACTTTGATATACTTTGACACCCTTAGATATACTTTGATACACTTAGATATACTTTGATATACTTTGATACACTTAGATATACTTTTATACACTTAGATATACTTTAAACACTTTGATACACTTAGATATACTTTGATACACTTAGATATACTTTGATACACTTTGATGCACTTAGATATACTTTAATACACTTAGATATACTTTGATACACTTTGATACACTTAGATATACTTTGATATACTTTGATACACATTGATATACTTTGATATACTTTGATACACTTAAGAGTCAAGAGTCAAGAGTCAAGAGTATTTATTCCATTGATCTATAGCAATACAGAAATAGGAACAGTCAAATATTCTTACTAAATGCTAATACATTAAATTAAAATTAACTGATAAAACTATGTACAACAGGTTAAAACTTAACATTAAACTCTGACATTTCGAATTCATCAAGCGAATAAAAAGGGTTTTCAACTAGCCAATTTTTTATAGTTTTTTTGAAGTGATTAAATGGGATGAGTTTTGCAGTTTGGGGGAGCCTATTAAAAAACCTTACACAGTTGGCTTTAAAGGATTTACCTGTTTTGGCCAACCTGTGTTGGGGTAGATCCAGCTTAGCCTTGCCTCTCGTGTCATGTGCATGAAAGTGGTCTCTGGTGGTGAAATCTGAAAGGTGTAGTTTTGTGTGGATAAGTACTTGGTATATGTAAAGGTTTATTACTGTCATGATATTTAGTCTGATAAACAATGGTTTACAGTGTTCCACTTCATCCACTCTACACATAGTTCTCAAGATTTTCTTTTGAATTATGAGAATGTCGTGTACGGCACTAGAGTGACCCCACAAAACTATTCCATAACAAATATGTGATTGGACAAAAGAAAAATAAGATATCCTCAAATACTCATCCCTCACACAATCTCTAAGTTTCCACATTAAAAAAGACACTCTGGAAATTTTCTTACAAATGCCATCTATGTGATCATTCCAATCAAGTCTAGAATCTAAATGAAAACCAAGAAGCTTTACTGATTTATAGTTACTTCTACCTGCCATGCTTAGCAATAAATCTTGAGTTTTATCATTATTACAAAGCAACTTATTTGATGAAAACCATATTTGTGCAGAGTTGTAAGCATGATTTATGTTCTCCTCAAGAGTTTTCAGATTGGAATGTGATGAAAGTAACGTTGTATCATCAGCATAAATGACTGTCTGAGAGGGTATGTTGTAAGGTAGGTCGTTAATGAAAACTATAAAAAGAAATGGTCCAAGAACAGAGCCCTGGGGAACACCAGTTGTTACAGTTAATGTTGTTGATTGGCTAGAATTAAAAGAAACATATTGTTTGCGATTAGACAGATAGGACTTCAATAAATTCAGAGAGTTGTGTGAGATGCCGTAGTAAGAGAGTTTGTCAAGGAGAATACGATGTTCAACACAATCAAAGGCTTTACTCAGATCGCAGAGCTTTAGAGACACTGATTCCTTATTTTCAAAAGCAGTAAGAATGTTGTCAACCAGAGTAGACACAGCAGTGGTTGTTGATTTCTTTGATCGAAACCCAAACTGGTAGGGACTAAATAGATGGTTTAAGTGGAAGTGATGATTAAGCTGAACGTGTAGGAGTGACTCAAATACCTTAGAGAAGATGGGAACAATTGAAATTGGTCGATAATTCTGTACCAGAGCCTTATCCCCTTTTTTATAGACAGGAATCACCTTAGAGACTTTAAGTAAATCAGAAAAATAGCCCTGAGTCAAACACTGGTTAAAGATGAATGCAAGAGGCTCACTAATATACATTATGGTTTTTCTTAGAAGAAAATTAGATATCCAGTAAAAATCTGTTCCTTTTGAGTTGGAAAGATTTGTCACTGTTTTCATTACCTGATCCGTGGAGACGTGAGACCAATTGAAAGCAATTGACTTTTGTTTCGAGTTCCGTGTGAGGTTATGTGCCTGTGTGTTGGTGCTTGTTATATTTTTCTGTATATCTGAAACTGAATTAATGAAAAAATTGTTAAAATGGTTTGGATCAATTGTTATTTTAGTGTTGTTTGTATGTGATTGTGTTTCTAAAGAAATCACCTCCCACGCGGCTTTACACTTATTACTTGAGTTTTCAATATAATTTTCATACGTCTGCTTCTTAGCCATTTTAATATTATCCTTGTATTGCTTCTTAAAAAACAAGTAAGCACTGTAAGCCGCAACAGTATGGACCGAGTGATCTCTTTCAAAGCACTTATACACATTATGATAACCTAGCATTAGATCTCTAGATTTTCTTAGATCGTCTGAATACCAATTAAATTTTTGTTTGGTTGTACATTTACTCTTAGATGATACTAAAGGAGAAGCGAAATGCCAAAGATTAACATACCTTTTAAAAAATAAGTCAAACAAAGCTTCTACATTTATCTCATTACATAGATAGGAGCTTATCATTTCCCAATGTTCATTTTTAAAACACTCAATAAACAAGGAAATTTGTTCTTCATCTTGTCTGCGAAAATAATGTTTGATTCCAGATTTATCTGAGTTAATTTCTACATGTTTCTTTCTATCTATTTTATAATTAATAAGAAGAGGATCGTGATCAGATAAACAGGATTTCATAACTTTTACATTGTATAGATCCTCAGAAAAATTAACAAAAACATTATCAATACAAGACTTTTTTCTGGTTGGAGACAAATTGGTTACAACTAAGTTATATGAGCGCAAGATATTAAGAAATGTGACGGTAGTAGGTTCGGTAATTTGATCAAACTTGATGTTGTAGTCACCACAAATAATAATTTTTGTACCTCGCTTATGAATTTGTTTGATTACTTTCTCAAAGTTGTCAAAGAAAATTTTAGTATCACCATTAGGTGGTCTGTACAGTGATATAATGACGAGATTTAAGTTCTTAAGCTTTATACAAGTTATTTCAATATTACGCTCTGAATTGAACATATTTACATCAATTTCACAATACTGTAAGCTAGATTTTACATAAATACCAGCACCACCGTTTTTACAAGTTTTACGACACATAACACTTGCAGCAGTGTAGCCTATAGGAACAAAAAATGGAACTTGTATTTCTTGCAACCAATGCTCACTTATACAAAATATATCTATATTTTCAATATTAGCAATGTGTTCTAATTCTGTTACTTTATTTCTAATACATTGAATATTTATTTGTATAATCTTCAGAGTAAAGCTAGCATCACTTTTTAGATTACCTTTAGTTATGGCATAATTCTCTGATATATCATTCGTATTATGTTGCATTACATCCTGTTGTCTAAAAAAGTTGAATTTACAACATTTTGGTTTGGTGTGCTGTGAAATTGGCCTAAAGATATATTGGAAAACCTGCAATTTGAAGGTGGTGACAATGGTGGAAATTCTATTGTTGAGTCCAGATGAGGGGGTGGTGGAGAACCGCATGGCGCCACACTAGGCACATCTCTCAGTTCAGGTGATGGTGATGGAAACTGGCATGGAGAAGTGTTGGACTCTGTTGTCATCATCTGCTGCCGAGATGATGTGGATAGTGGAGGGGCTTGACTCGGGTCCGTAGCAGGCATCATAGACACAATAGTCGAACTGGGTGGAGTAAGTGGATTTGGTATATATTTTGAAAGTCCAGGAGGTACAGAAGGTGTGGACAATACTTGATGAGCCAGAATGTCTGTAGATGGCGTTGAATTTCTCACGTTCACGTTGTTAGGACAAGGTTCAATGAGTGACAGATTGACCTCAGGTTTCTTGAGTTCCCGTAGTCTCAGTTCGGTGGCTTGAGTACTTTGCAGTGCCAACATGTCAATTATACCTTTACTTAATATTTGTTTTCCTGATCTGTTGAAGTGGAGTCCGTGACGTGTGAAATTACACCTTTTTAGTACTTCATTCAAATCCGCATACATTATTCTCTGTTTACCCGTATTGTTTATAACCTTGCTAATCATTAGCTTGTTAGCATAGGCAATGTCCGCATTAAGTTCTGGTCTATCATGCCGCAGTGGGACTGTATGTATGATGGTATTTGTTTTAACATCAATTTCCAGTAGAGTTTCAACAGCTTGTGACACTGAGAATGGACCAACTTCACCAGGACCAAAGTCATTAGAACCTGCGAGGATTACTAAATGATCTTCCTGTTTTAGTTTATCGATCATTGGACGACCCGCTTCAATTACAGTCTTTAGTCTTGCTCCTGGTTTTGTAAGTACAAAAACCTCATATTTATCCTCTAGTTCATGTAGATATGAGTTTAATCCCTTCCCTTGGCTATCGCTGAGTACAATAACTTTTTTTCTCTGTTGTTTTTTGTTGTTTGTCTTTTGATTGTTGGGTTTATTAGATAGATTGGGTCTTGATGGGTTATGGATTTCTGCAACTACTCGGATTTTTTCAGAAGGAGGTAGAATAGGAGATGTTAATGTTTCAATATTTAGTGGAGAAAATCTGTTGTAAGTTTCAAATGAGGGGATAGCTGTGGTTATAGCCGTGCGTGTAGAAATCTTGGGCATTTTGTAATCATCATTAATTGTTTTTTTCTCACGCAGAGAGATAATTTCCTTATCTTTTTGCTCGATTAGTTGATTCAGCTTTTTGCAGTCCAAATCAAGTAGATCAAGCATACACTGTTTGTTTAAAATCTCATCTCTAAGAATTTTTTCATTTTGGATCATAGCTTGTATTTTAGATTTTAGATTGACTATCTCATTTTCAGATTGTTGTTCACAGCATAAAGATTCTTCCATTATCGCTCTTGTTTTGTCTTTTTCACGATCTAGTCTTGATTCAAGTAGCTTGTTCTCGTCTGCCAGATTTGTTAAGGCTCCGTTTAAATCCGAAACCACTTTGAGACTAGCATCTAATCTGCTCAATAATGTAGTTACTTCCGGAATGATTTCAGCAATTGCCTCATTTGAGTATTTATTAGCAGTTGCATTTAAAATACTATGGATGCGGACTGCAGCATCGCACACTTCTTCATTTAAAAGCTCATCTTTCATATTTTCTAGATTGTTTCTAGCGGCCCGCTTTAGGTTCTCACGCGTTCTACGAGTGATCATTGTTAGTCAATGCTATGGGCGCCCTAAGTATGCAACTTTGTGACAGAAGAGTACTGCTAGAGTGTATTGCCACAGTTGAAGGGGCACCAAGGGTAGATCGTTTTACGCTCAACAGAATGCGTGGGCGTTCACTCCAAGCACTAATTCTCAACCCGGAAGATTCCCACAATATTGTTTCTTTACCCTTCCGCTGCCAACCTGTAGACCCAAGTGCGCATGCGCGGATTTAAAAGTTTGAAAACAAACGGCTGGTACAGAAAGCGGTTTGAAAACCTAACCAACAATTAAAAATATGTCTTTTAAACTGAATGAATAATAAGTACTAGATCAAGCCTGGTATGAACTTACAGTCTTATAAGTCACGTCACTTTAATCCGCACTACAAAACATTCTTCTAAGCGCACTGCGTATATTAATCAATGAATTTATTCGAAAATTAACTGGAGCAAAAACTCATAGGTAGTTAAGATATACATTGATATACTTTGATACACTTAGATTTACTTTGATACACTTAGATTTAATTTGATACACTTAGATATACTTTGATACACTTTGATATACTTAGATACACTTTGATACACTTAGATATACTTTGATACACTTAGATACACTTAGATATACTTTGACACACTTAGATACACTTTGATATAATTTGACACCCTTAGATATACTTTGATACAGTTTGATACACTTAGATAAACTTTGATATACTTTGATACACTTTGATACACTTAGATAAACTTAGATATACTTTGACACCCTTAGATATACTTTGATACACTTAGATATACTTTGATACACTTTGATACACTTAGATATACTTTGATATACTTTGATACACTTAGATATACTTTTATACACTTAGATATACTTTTAAACACTTTGATACACTTAGATATACTTTGATACACTTATATATACTTTGACATACTTTAATGCACTTAGATATACTTTAATACACTTAGATATACTTTGATACACTTTGATACACTTAGATATACTTTAATACACATTGATATACTTTGATATACTTTGATACACTTAGATATACATTGATATACTTTGATACACTTAGATTTACTTTGATACACTTAGATTTACTTTGATACACTTAGATATACTTTGATACACTTTGATATACTTTGATACACTTTGATATTCTTTGATACACTTATATATACTTTGACATACTTAGATACACCTAGATATACTTTGATACACTTTGATATACTTAGATACACTTTGATACACTTAGATATACTTTGATACACTTAGATATACTTAGATACACTTTGATACACTTAGATATATTTAGATATACTTTGATACTCTTAAATATACTTTGATACATTTTGATACACTTATATATACTTTGATACACTTAGATATAATTAATATAATATAATTTAGATAATATAATTAATAGATTAGATATACAAGTTGTGAGTGATTACACTAAAAATTTATAATTTATTCAGCAAGATGAACTTTTACCATATTTATTATTTATAATGCATGTCAAGATTTTGTTGTTAGAATATTAATGGTACAATGTAACTGGGTTTATCCTGTTTTGCAGCATTGTAATAAAAGAAATAAATAAATAAATAAATAAATAAATATACTTTGATACACTTAGATATACTTTGATATACTTTGATACACTTTGATACACTTAGATACTCTTAGATAAACTTTGATACACTTAGATATAATTTGATACACTTAGATACACTTAAATACACTTTGATACACTTAAATATACTTTGATATAATTTGATACACTTTGATACACTTAGATAAACTTTGATACACTTAGATATACTTTAATACACTTAGATATACTTTGATACACTTAGATATACTTTGATACACTTAGATATACTTTGATACACTTAGATAAATTTAGATATACTTAGAAACTCTTAAATATACTTTGATACATTTTGATACACTTAGATAAACTTTGATACACTTAGATATACTTTGATACACTTAGATATACTTTGATACACTTAGATATACTTTGATACACTTAGATATACTTTGATACACTTAGATAAACTTTGATACACTTAGTTATACTTTGATACACTTAGATACACTTAGATATACTTTGATACACTTAGATATACTTTGATAAATTTTGATACACTTAGATATACTTTGATACACTTTGATACACTTTAATACACTTAGATAAACATTGATACACTTAGATATACTTTGATACACTTAGATATACTTTGATACATTTTGATACATTTAGATATAATTTGATACACTTAGATATACTTTGATATACTTTGATACACTTAGATAAACTTTGATACACTTAGATATACTTTGATACACTTAGATATACTTTGATATACTTTGACACCCTTAGATATACTTTGATACACTTAGATAAACTTTGACATACTTTGATACACTTTGATACACTTAGATAAACTTTGATACACTTAGATATACTTTGATACACTTAGATATACTTTGATACACTTAGATATACTTTGATACACTTAGATATACTTTGATACACTTAGATAAACTTTGATACACTTAGTTATACTTTGATACACTTAGATATACTTAGATATACTTTGATACACTTAGATATACTTTGATACATTTTGATACAATTAGATATACTTTGATACACTTAGATATACTTTGATATACTTTGATACACTTTGATACACTTAGATAAACTTTGATACACTTAGATATACTTTGATACACTTAGATATACTTTGATACATTTTGATACATTTAGGTATACTTTGATACACTTAGATATACTTTGATATACTTTGATATACTTTGATACACTTTGATACACTTAGATAAACTTTGATACACTTAGATATACTTTGATACACTTAGATATACTTTGATACATTTTGATACATTTAGATATACTTTGATACACTTAGATATACTATGATACACTTAGATATACTTTGATATACTTTGATGCACTTAGATATACTTTAATACACTTAGATATATTTTGATACACTTTGATACACTTAGATATACTTTGATATACTTTGATACACATTGATATACTTTGATATACAATGATACACTTAGATATACTTTGATATACTTTGATACACTTAGATTTACTTTGATACACTTAGATAACTTTGATACACTTTGATATACTTTGATACACTTTGATACACTTAGATATACTTTGATACACTTAGATATACTTTGATACACTTTGATATACTTAGATACACTTAGATATACTTTGATACATTTTGATACATTTAGATATACTTTGATACACTTAGATATACTTTGATATACTTTGATACACTTTGATACACTAAGATAAACTTTGATACACTTAGATATACTTTGATTCACTTAGATATACTTTGATACACTTAGATATACTTTGATATACTTTGACACCCTTAGATATACTTTGATACACTTAGATATACTTTGACACCCTTAGATATACTTTAATACACTTAGATATACTTTGATATACTTTGATACACTTAGATATACTTTGATACTCTTAAATATACTTTGATACATTTTTAAACACTTATATATACTTTGATACACTTAGATATATTTAGATATACTTTGATACTCTTAAATATACTTTGATACATTTTGATACACTTATATATACTTTGGTACACTTTGATATACTTTGATACACTTTGATACACTTAGATAAACTTTGATACACTTAGATATAATATGATACACTTAGATACACTTAGATACACTTTGATACACTTAGATATACTTTGATACAATTTGATACACTTTGATACACTTAGATAAACTTTGATACACTTAGATATACTTTAATACACTTAGATATACTTCGATACACTTAGATATACTTTGATACACTTAGATATACTTTGATACTCTTAAATATACTTTGATACATTTTTAAACACTTATATATACTTTGATACACTTAGATATATTTAGATATACTTTGATACTCTTAAATATACTTTGATACATTTTGATACACTTATATATACTTTGGTACACTTAGATATACTTTGATACACTTAGATATACTTTGATATACTTTGATACACTTTGATACACTTAGATAAATTTTGATACACTTAGATATACTTTGATACACTTTGATACACTTTAATACACTTAGATAAACATTGATACACTTAGATATACTTTGATACACTTAGATATACTTTGATACATTTTGATATACTTTGATATACTTTGATACACTTTGATACACTTAGATAAACTTTGATACACTTAGATTTACTTTGATACACTTAGATATACTTTGATACACTTAGATATACTTTGATATACTTTGACACCCTTAGATATACTTTGATACACTTTGATACACTTAGATAAACTTTGATATACTTTGATACACTTTGATACACTTAGATAAACTTTGATACACTTAGATATACTTTGATACACTTAGATATACTTTGATACACTTAGATATACTTTGATACACTTAGATATACTTTGATACACTTAGATAAACTTTGATACACTTAGTTATACTTTGATACACTTAGATATACTTTGATACACTTAGATATACTTTGATACATTTTGATACAATTAGATATACTTTGATACACTTAGATATACTTTGATATACTTTGATACACTTTGATACACTTAGATAAACTTTGATACACTTAGATATACTTTGATACACCTAGATATACTTTGATACATTTTGATACATTTAGGTATACTTTGATACACTTAGATATACTTTGATATACTTTGATATACTTTGATACACTTTGATACACTTAGATAAACTTTGATACACTTAGATATACTTTGATACACTTTGATATACTTTGATACATTTTGATACATTTAGATATACTTTGATACACTTTGATATACTTAGATACACTTTGATACACTTAGATATACTTTGATACACTTAGATACACTTAGATATACTTTGATACACTTAGATATACTTTGATACACTTTGATATACTTTAATACACTTTGATACACTTAGATATAAGTTGATACACTTAGATATACTTTGATATACTTTGATACACTTTGATACACTAAGATAAACTTTGATACACTTAGATATACTTTGACACCTTTAGATATACTTTGATACACTTTGATACACTTAGATATACTTTGATATACTTTGATACACTTAGATATACTTTGATACACTTAGACATACTTTGATACACTTAGATATACTTTGATATACTTTGACACCCTTAGATATACTTTGATACACTTAGATATACTTTGATACACTTTGATACACTTAGATATACTTTGATATACTTTGATACACTTAGATATACTTTGATACACTTATATATACTTTGATACATTTTAATACATTTTAGATATACTTTGATACACTTAGATATACTTTGATATACTTTGACACCCTTAGATATACTTTGATACACTTAGATATACTTTGATATACTTTCATACACTTAGATATACTTTGATATACTTTGATACACTTAGATATACTTTTATACACTTAGATATACTTTTAAACACTTTGATACACTTAGATATACTTTGATACACTTAGATATACTTTGATACACTTTAATACACTTTGATACACTTAGATATAAGTAGTTGATACACTTAGATATACTTTGATATACTTTGATACACTTTGATACACTAAGATAAACTTTGATACACTTAGATATACTTTAACACCTTAAGATATACTTTGATACACTTAGATATACTTTGATACACTTTGATACACTTAGATATACTTTGATATACTTTGATACACTTAGATATACTTTGATACACTTAGACATACTTTGATACACTTAGATATACTTTGATATACTTTGACACCCTTAGATATACTTTGATACACTTAGATATACTTTGATACACTTTGATACACTTAGATATACTTTGATACACTTTGATACACTTAGATATACTTTGATATACTTTGATACACATTGATATACTTTGATATACTTTGATACACTTAGATATACATTGATATACTTTGATACACTTATATTTACTTTGATACACTTAGATTTAATTTGATACACTTAGATATACTTTGATACACTTTGATATACTTTGATACACTTTGATACACTTTGATACACTTTGATATTCTTTGATACACTTATATATACTTTGACATACTTAGATACACTTAGATATACTTTGATACACTTTGATATACTTAGATACACTTTGATACACTTAGATATACTTTGATACACTTAGATACACTTAGATATACTTTGACACACTTAGATACACTTTGATATAATTTGACACCCTTAGATATACTTTGATACAGTTTGATACACTTAGATAAACTTTGATATACTTTGATACACTTTGATACACTTAGATAAACTTAGATATACTTTGACACCCTTAGATATACTTTGATACACTTAGATATACTTTGATACACTTTGATACACTTAGATATACTTTGATATACTTTGATACACTTAGATATACTTTTATACACTTAGATATACTTTTAAACACTTTGATACACTTAGATATACTTTGATACACTTATATATACTTTGACATACTTTAATGCACTTAGATATACTTTAATACACTTAGATATACTTTGATACACTTTGATACACTTAGATATACTTTAATACACATTGATATACTTTGATATACTTTGATACACTTAGATATACATTGATATACTTTGATACACTTAGATTTACTTTGATACACTTAGATTTACTTTGATACACTTAGATATACTTTGATACACTTTGATATACTTTGATATACTTTGATATACTTTGATACACTTTGATACACTTAGATAAACTTTGATACACTTAGATATACTTTGATACACTTTGATATACTTTGATACATTTTGATACATTTAGATATACTTTGATACACTTTGATATACTTAGATACACTTTGATACACTTAGATATACTTTGATACACTTAGATACACTTAGATATACTTTGATACACTTAGATATACTTTGATACACTTTGATATACTTTAATACACTTCGATACACTTAGATATAAGTTGATACACTTAGATATACTTTGATATACTTTGATACACTTTGATACACTAAGATAAACTTTGATACACTTAGATATACTTTGACACCTTTAGATATACTTTGATACACTTAGATATACTTTGATACACTTTGATACACTTAGATATACTTTGATATACTTTGATACACTTAGATATACTTTGATACACTTAGACATACTTTGATACACTTAGATATACTTTGATATACTTTGACACCCTTAGATATACTTTGATACACTTAGATATACTTTGATACACTTTGATACACTTAGATATACTTTGATATACTTTGATACACTTAGATATACTTTGATACACTTATATATACTTTGATACATTTTAATACATTTTAGATATACTTTGATACACTTAGATATACTTTGATATACTTTGACACCCTTAGATATACTTTGATACACTTAGATATACTTTGATATACTTTAATACACTTAGATATACTTTGATATACTTTGATACACTTAGATATACTTTTATACACTTAGATATACTTTGATACACTTAGATAAACTTTGATACACTTAGTTATACTTTGATACACTTAGATATACTTTGATACACTTAGATATACTTTGATACATTTTGATACAATTAGATATACTTTGATACACTTAGATATACTTTGATATACTTTGATACACTTTGATACACTTAGATAAACTTTGATACACTTAGATATACTTTGATACACCTAGATATACTTTGATACATTTTGATACATTTAGGTATACTTTGATACACTTAGATATACTTTGATATACTTTGATATACTTTGATACACTTTGATACACTTAGATAAACTTTGATACACTTAGATATACTTTGATACACTTTGATATACTTTGATACATTTTGATACATTTAGATATACTTTGATACACTTTGATATACTTAGATACACTTTGATACACTTAGATATACTTTGATACACTTAGATACACTTAGATATACTTTGATACACTTAGATATACTTTGATACACTTTGATATACTTTAATACACTTTGATACACTTAGATATAAGTTGATACACTTAGATATACTTTGATATACTTTGATACACTTTGATACACTAAGATAAACAGTGATACACTTAGATATACTTTGACACCTTTAGATATACTTTGATACACTTAGATATACTTTGATACACTTTGATACACTTAGATATACTTTGATATACTTTGATACACTTAGATATACTTTGATACACTTAGACATACTTTGATACACTTAGATATACTTTGATATACTTTGACACCCTTAGATATACTTTGATACACTTAGATATACTTTGATACACTTTGATACACTTAGATATACTTTGATATACTTTGATACACTTAGATATACTTTGATACACTTATATATACTTTGATACATTTTAATACATTTTAGATATACTTTGATACACTTAGATATACTTTGATATACTTTGACACCCTTAGATATACTTTGATACACTTAGATATACTTTGATATACTTTCATACACTTAGATATACTTTGATATACTTTGATACACTTAGATATACTTTTATACACTTAGATATACTTTTAAACACTTTGATACACTTAGATATACTTTGATACACTTAGATATACTTTGATACACTTTAATACACTTTGATACACTTAGATATAAGTTGATACACTTAGATATACTTTGATACACTTTGATACACTAAGATAAACTTTGATACACTTAGATATACTTTGACACCTTAAGATATACTTTGATACACTTAGATATACTTTGATACACTTTGATACACTTAGATATACTTTGATATACTTTGATACACTTAGATATACTTTGATACACTTAGACATACTTTGATACACTTAGATATACTTTGATATACTTTGACACCCTTAGATATACTTTGATACACTTAGATATACTTTGATACACTTTGATACACTTAGATATACTTTGATATACTTTGATACACATTGATATACTTTGATATACTTTGATACACTTAGATATACATTGATATACTTTGATACACTTATATTTACTTTGATACACTTAGATTTAATTTGATACACTTAGATATACTTTGATACACTTTGATATACTTTGATACACTTTGATACACTTTGATATTCTTTGATACACTTATATATACTTTGACATACTTAGATACACTTAGATATACTTTGATACACTTTGATATACTTAGATACACTTTGATACACTTAGATATACTTTGATACACTTAGATACACTTAGATATACTTTGACACACTTAGATACACTTTGATATAATTTGACACCCTTAGATATACTTTGATACAGTTTGATACACTTAGATAAACTTTGATATACTTTGATACACTTTGATACACTTAGATAAACTTAGATATACTTTGACACCCTTAGATATACTTTGATACACTTAGATATACTTTGATACACTTTGATACACTTAGATATACTTTGATATACTTTGATACACTTAGATATACTTTTATACACTTAGATATACTTTTAAACACTTTGATACACTTAGATATACTTTGATACACTTATATATACTTTGACATACTTTAATGCACTTAGATATACTTTAATACACTTAGATATACTTTGATACACTTTAATACACTTAGATATACTTTAATACACATTGATATACTTTGATATACTTTGATACACTTAGATATACATTGATATACTTTGATACACTAAGATAAACTTTGATACACTTAGATATACTTTGACACCTTTAGATATACTTTGATACACTTAGATATACTTTGATACACTTTGATACACTTAGATATACTTTGATATACTTTGATACACTTAGATATACTTTGATACACTTAGACATACTTTGATACACTTAGATATACTTTGATATACTTTGACACCCTTAGATATACTTTGATACACTTAGATATACTTTGATACACTTTGATACACTTAGATATACTTTGATATACTTTGATACACTTAGATATACTTTGATACACTTATATATACTTTGATACATTTTAATACATTTTAGATATACTTTGATACACTTAGATATACTTTGATATACTTTGACACCCTTAGATATACTTTGATACACTTAGATATACTTTGATATACTTTAATACACTTAGATATACTTTGATATACTTTGATACACTTAGATATACTTTTATACACTTAGATATACTTTGATACACTTAGATATACTTTGATACACTTTGATGCACTTAGATATACTTTAATACACTTAGATATACTTTGATACACTTTGATACACTTAGATATACTTTGATATACTTTGATACACATTGATATACTTTGATATACTTTGATACACTTAGATATACATTGATATACTTTGATACACTTATATTTACTTTGATACACTTAGATTTAATTTGATACACTTAGATATACTTTGATACACTTTGATATACTTTGATACACTTTGATACACTTTGATATTCTTTGATACACTTATATATACTTTGACATACTTAGATACACTTAGATATACTTTGATACACTTTGATATACTTAGATACACTTTGATACACTTAGATATACGTTGATACACTTAGATACACTTAGATATACTTTGACACACTTAGATACACTTTGATATAATTTGACACCCTTAGATATACTTTGATACAGTTTGATACACTTAGATAAACTTTGATATACTTTGATACACTTTGATACACTTAGATAAACTTAGATATACTTTGACACCCTTAGATATACTTTGATACACTTAGATATACTTTGATACACTTTGATACACTTAGATATACTTTGATACACTTTGATATACTTTGATACATTTTGATACATTTAGATATACTTTGATACACTTTGATATACTTAGATACACTTTGATACACTTAGATATACTTTGATACACTTAGATACACTTAGATATACTTTGATACACTTAGATATACTTTGATACACTTTGATATACTTTAATACACTTTGATACACTTAGATATAAGTTGATACACTTAGATATACTTTGATATACTTTGATACACTTTGATACACTAAGATAAACTTTGATACACTTAGATATACTTTGACACCTTTAGATATACTTTGATACACTTAGATATACTTTGATACACTTTGATACACTTAGATATACTTTGATATACTTTGATACACTTAGATATACTTTGATACACTTAGACATACTTTGATACACTTAGATATACTTTGATATACTTTGACACCCTTAGATATACTTTGATACACTTAGATATACTTTGATACACTTTGATACACTTAGATATACTTTGATATACTTTGATACACTTAGATATACTTTGATACACTTATATATACTTTGATACATTTTAATACATTTTAGATATACTTTGATACACTTAGATATACTTTGATATACTTTGACACCCTTAGATATACTTTGATACACTTAGATATACTTTGATATACTTTCATACACTTAGATATACTTTGATATACTTTGATACACTTAGATATACTTTTATACACTTAGATATACTTTTAAACACTTTGATACACTTAGATATACTTTGATACACTTAGATATACTTTGATACACTTTAATACACTTTGATACACTTAGATATAAGTTGATACACTTAGATATACTTTGATATACTTTGATACACTTTGATACACTAAGATAAACTTTGATACACTTAGATATACTTTGACACCTTAAGATATACTTTGATACACTTAGATATACTTTGATACACTTTGATACACTTAGATATACTTTGATATACTTTGATACACTTAGATATACTTTGATACACTTAGACATACTTTGATACACTTAGATATACTTTGATATACTTTGACACCCTTAGATATACTTTGATACACTTAGATATACTTTGATACACTTTGATACACTTAGATATACTTTGATATACTTTGATACACATTGATATACTTTGATATACTTTGATACACTTAGATATACATTGATATACTTTGATACACTTATATTTACTTTGATACACTTAGATTTAATTTGATACACTTAGATATACTTTGATACACTTTGATATACTTTGATACACTTTGATACACTTTGATATTATTTGATACACTTATATATACTTTGACATACTTAGATACACTTAGATATACTTTGATACACTTTGATATACTTAGATACACTTTGATACACTTAGATATACTTTGATACACTTAGATACACTTAGATATACTTTGACACACTTAGATACACTTTGATATAATTTGACACCCTTAGATATACTTTGATACAGTTTGATACACTTAGATAAACTTTGATATACTTTGATACACTTTGATACACTTAGATAAACTTAGATATACTTTGACACCCTTAGATATACTTTGATACACTTAGATATACTTTGATACACTTTGATACACTTAGATATACTTTGATATACTTTGATACACTTAGATATACTTTTATACACTTAGATATACTTTTAAACACTTTGATACACTTAGATATACTTTGATACACTTATATATACTTTGACATACTTTAATGCACTTAGATATACTTTAATACACTTAGATATACTTTGATACACTTTGATACACTTAGATATACTTTAATACACATTGATATACTTTGATATACTTTGATACACTTAGATATACATTGATATACTTTGATACACTTAGATTTACTTTGATACACTTAGATTTACTTTGATACACTTAGATATACTTTGATACACTTTGATATACTTTGATATACTTTGATATACTTTGATACACTTTGATACACTTAGATAAACTTTGATACACTTAGATATACTTTGATACACTTTGATATACTTTGATACATTTTGATACATTTAGATATACTTTGATACACTTTGATATACTTAGATACACTTTGATACACTTAGATATACTTTGATACACTTAGATACACTTAGATATACTTTGATACACTTAGATATACTTTGATACACTTTGATATACTCTAATACACTTCGATACACTTAGATATAAGTTGATACACTTAGATATACTTTGATATACTTTGATACACTTTGATACACTAAGATAAACTTTGATACACTTAGATATACTTTGACACCTTTAGATATACTTTGATACACTTAGATATACTTTGATACACTTTGATACACTTAGATATACTTTGATATACTTTGATCTCTTAGATATACTTTGATACACTTAGACATACTTTGATACACTTAGATATACTTTGATATACTTTGACACCCTTAGATATACTTTGATACACTTAGATATACTTTGATACACTTTGATACACTTAGATATACTTTGATATACTTTGATACACTTAGATATACTTTGATACCCTTATATATACTTTGATACATTTTAATACATTTTAGATATACTTTGATACACTTAGATATACTTTGATATACTTTGACACCCTTAGATATACTTTGATACACTTAGATATACTTTGATATACTTTAATACACTTAGATATACTTTGATATACTTTGATACACTTAGATATACTTTTATACACTTAGATATACTTTGATACACTTAGATATACTTTGATACACTTTGATGCACTTAGATATACTTTAATACACTTAGATATACTTTGATACACTTTGATACACTTAGATATACTTTGATATACTTTGATACACATTGATATACTTTGATATACTTTGATACACTTAGATATACATTGATATACTTTGATACACTTATATTTACTTTGATACACTTAGATTTAATTTGATACACTTAGATATACTTTGATACACTTTGATATACTTTGATACACTTTGATACACTTTGATATTCTTTGATACACTTATATATACTTTGACATACTTAGATACACTTAGATATACTTTGATACACTTTGATATACTTAGATACACTTTGATACACTTAGATATACGTTGATATACTTAGATACACTTAGATATACTTTGACACACTTAGATACACTTTGATATAATTTGACACCCTTAGATATACTTTGATATAATTTGACACCCTTAGATATACTTTGATACAGTTTGATACACTTAGATAAACTTTGATATACTTTGATACACTTTGATACACTTAGATAAACTTAGATATACTTTGACACCCTTAGATATACTTTGATACACTTAGATATACTTTGATACACTTTGATACACTTAGATATACTTTGATATACTTTGATACACTTAGATATACTTTTATACACTTAGATATACTTTTAAACACTTTGATACACTTAGATATACTTTGATACACTTATATATACTTTGACATACTTTAATGCACTTAGATATACTTTAATACACTTAGATATACTTTGATACACTTTGATACACTTAGATATACTTTAATACACATTGATATACTTTGATATACTTTGATACACTTAGATATACATTGATATACTTTGATACACTTAGATTTACTTTGATACACTTAGATTTACTTTGATACACTTAGATATACTTTGATACACTTTGATATACTTTGATATACTTTGATATACTTTGATACACTTTGATACACTTAGATAAACTTTGATACACTTAGATATACTTTGATACACTTTGATATACTTTGATACATTTTGATACATTTAGATATACTTTGATACACTTAGATATACTTTGATACACTTTGATATACTTTAATACACTTCGATACACTTAGATATAAGTTGATACACTTAGATATACTTTGATATACTTTGATACACTTTGATACACTAAGATAAACTTTGATACACTTAGATATACTTTGACACCTTTAGATATACTTTGATACACTTAGATATACTTTGATACACTTTGATACACTTAGATATACTTTGATATACTTTGATACACTTAGATATACTTTGATACACTTAGACATACTTTGATACACTTAGATATACTTTGATATACTTTGACACCCTTAGATATACTTTGATACACTTAGATATACTTTGATACACTTTGATACACTTAGATATACTTTGATATACTTTGATACACTTAGATATACTTTGATACACTTATATATACTTTGATACATTTTAATACATTTTAGATATACTTTGATACACTTAGATATACTTTGATATACTTTGACACCCTTAGATATACTTTGATGCACTTAGATATACTTTGATATACTTTAATACACTTAGATATACTTTGATATACTTTGATACACTTAGATATACTTTTATACACTTAGATATACTTTGATACACTTAGATATACTTTGATACACTTTGATGCACTTAGATATACTTTAATACACTTAGATATACTTTGATACACTTTGATACACTTAGATATACTTTGATATACTTTGATACACATTGATATACTTTGATATACTTTGATACACTTAGATATACATTGATATACTTTGATACACTTATATTTACTTTGATACACTTAGATTTAATTTGATACACTTAGATATACTTTGATACACTTTGATATACTTTGATACACTTTGATACACTTTGATATTCTTTGATACACTTATATATACTTTGACATACTTAGATACACTTAGATATACTTTGATACACTTTGATATACTTAGATACACTTTGATACACTTAGATATACGTTGATACACTTAGATACACTTAGATATACTTTGACACACTTAGATACACTTTGATATAATTTGACACCCTTAGATATACTTTGATACAGTTTGATACACTTAGATAAACTTTGATATACTTTGATACACTTTGATACACTTTGATACACTTAGATATACTTTGATACACTTTGATACACTTAGATATACTTTGATACACTTTGATATACTTTGATACATTTTGATACATTTAGATATACTTTGATACACTTTGATATACTTAGATACACTTTGATACACTTAGATATACTTTGATACACTTAGATACACTTAGATATACTTTGATACACTTAGATATACTTTGATACACTTTGATATACTTTAATACACTTTGATACACTTAGATATAAGTTGATACACTTAGATATACTTTGATATACTTTGATACACTTTGATACACTAAGATAAACTTTGATACACTTAGATATACTTTGACACCTTTAGATATACTTTGATACACTTAGATATACTTTGATACACTTTGATACACTTAGATATACTTTGATATACTTTGATACACTTAGATATACTTTGATACACTTAGACATACTTTGATACACTTAGATATACTTTGATATACTTTGACACCCTTAGATATACTTTGATACACTTAGATATACTTTGATACACTTTGATACACTTAGATATACTTTGATATACTTTGATACACTTAGATATACTTTGATACACTTATATATACTTTGATACATTTTAATACATTTTAGATATACTTTGATACACTTAGATATACTTTGATATACTTTGACACCCTTAGATATACTTTGATACACTTAGATATACTTTGATATACTTTCATACACTTAGATATACTTTGATATACTTTGATACACTTAGATATACTTTTATACACTTAGATATACTTTTAAACACTTTGATACACTTAGATATACTTTGATACACTTAGATATACTTTGATACACTTTAATACACTTTGATACACTTAGATATAAGTTGATACACTTAGATATACTTTGATATACTTTGATACACTTTGATACACTAAGATAAACTTTGATACACTTAGATATACTTTGACACCTTAAGATATACTTTGATACACTTAGATATACTTTGATACACTTTGATACACTTAGATATACTTTGATATACTTTGATACACTTAGATATACTTTGATACACTTAGACATACTTTGATACACTTAGATATACTTTGATATACTTTGACACCCTTAGATATACTTTGATACACTTAGATATACTTTGATACACTTTGATACACTTAGATATACTTTGATATACTTTGATACACATTGATATACTTTGATATACTTTGATACACTTAGATATACATTGATATACTTTGATACACTTATATTTACTTTGATACACTTAGATTTAATTTGATACACTTAGATATACTTTGATACACTTTGATATACTTTGATACACTTTGATACACTTTGATATTCTTTGATACACTTATATATACTTTGACATACTTAGATACACTTAGATATACTTTGATACACTTTGATATACTTAGATACACTTTGATACACTTAGATATACTTTGATACACTTAGATACACTTAGATATACTTTGACACACTTAGATACACTTTGATATAATTTGACACCCTTAGATATACTTTGATACAGTTTGATACACTTAGATAAACTTTGATATACTTTGATACACTTTGATACACTTAGATAAACTTAGATATACTTTGACACCCTTAGATATACTTTGATACACTTAGATATACTTTGATACACTTTGATACACTTAGATATACTTTGATATACTTTGATACACTTAGATATACTTTTATACACTTAGATATACTTTTAAACACTTTGATACACTTAGATATACTTTGATACACTTATATATACTTTGACATACTTTAATGCACTTAGATATACTTTAATACACTTAGATATACTTTGATACACTTTGATACACTTAGATATACTTTAATACACATTGATATACTTTGATATACTTTGATACACTTAGATATACATTGATATACTTTGATACACTTAGATTTACTTTGATACACTTAGATTTACTTTGATACACTTAGATATACTTTGATACACTTTGATATACTTTGATATACTTTGATATACTTTGATACACTTTGATACACTTAGATAAACTTTGATACACTTAGATATACTTTGATACACTTTGATATACTTTGATACATTTTGATACATTTAGATATACTTTGATACACTTTGATATACTTAGATACACTTTGATACACTTAGATATACTTTGATACACTTAGATACACTTAGATATACTTTGATACACTTAGATATACTTTGATACACTTTGATATACTTTAATACACTTCGATACACTTAGATATAAGTTGATACACTTAGATATACTTTGATATACTTTGATACACTTTGATACACTAAGATAAACTTTGATACACTTAGATATACTTTGACACCTTTAGATATACTTTGATACACTTAGATATACTTTGATACACTTTGATACACTTAGATATACTTTGATATACTTTGATACACTTAGATATACTTTGATACACTTAGACATACTTTGATACACTTAGATATACTTTGATATACTTTGACACCCTTAGATATACTTTGATACACTTAGATATACTTTGATACACTTTGATACACTTAGATATACTTTGATATACTTTGATACACTTAGATATACTTTGATACACTTATATATACTTTGATACATTTTAATACATTTTAGATATACTTTGATACACTTAGATATACTTTGATATACTTTGACACCCTTAGATATACTTTGATACACTTAGATATACTTTGATATACTTTAATACACTTAGATATACTTTGATATACTTTGATACACTTAGATATACTTTTATACACTTAGATATACTTTGATACACTTAGATATACTTTGATACACTTTGATGCACTTAGATATACTTTAATACACTTAGATATACTTTGATACACTTTGATACACTTAGATATACTTTGATATACTTTGATACACATTGATATACTTTGATATACTTTGATACACTTAGATATACATTGATATACTTTGATACACTTATATTTACTTTGATACACTTAGATTTAATTTGATACACTTAGATATACTTTGATACACTTTGATATACTTTGATACACTTTGATACACTTTGATATTCTTTGATACACTTATATATACTTTGACATACTTAGATACACTTAGATATACTTTGATACACTTTGATATACTTAGATACACTTTGATACACTTAGATATACGTTGATACACTTAGATACACTTAGATATACTTTGACACACTTAGATACACTTTGATATAATTTGACACCCTTAGATATACTTTGATACAGTTTGATACACTTAGATAAACTTTGATATACTTTGATACACTTTGATACACTTAGATAAACTTAGATATACTTTGACACCCTTAGATATACTTTGATACACTTAGATATACTTTGATACACTTTGATACACTTAGATATACTTTGATATACTTTGATACACTTAGATATACTTTTATACACTTAGATATACTTTGATACACTTATATATACTTTGACATACTTTAATGCACTTAGATATACTTTAATACACTTAGATATACTTTGATACACTTTGATACACTTAGATATACTTTAATACACATTGATATACTTTGATATACTTTGATACACTTTGATATACTTAGATACACTTTGATACACTTAGATATACTTTGATACACTTAGATATACTTAGATACACTTTGATACACTTAGATATATTTAGATATACTTTGATACTCTTAAATATACTTTGATACATTTTGATACACTTATATATACTTTGATACACTTAGATATAATTAATATAATATAATTTAGATAATATAATTAATAGATTAGATATACAAGTTGTGAGTGATTACACTAAAAATTTATAATTTATTCAGCAAGATGAACTTTTACCATATTTATTATTTATAATGCATGTCAAGATTTTGTTGTTAGAATATTAATGGTACAATGTAACTGGGTTTATCCTGTTTTGCAGCATTGTAATAAAAGAAATAAATAAATAAATAAATAAATAAATAAATATACTTTGATACACTTAGATATACTTTGATATACTTTGATACACTTTGATACACTTTGATACACTTAGATAAACTTTGATACACTTAGATATAATTTGATACACTTAGATACACTTAAATACACTTTGATACACTTAAATATACTTTGATATAATTTGATACACTTTGATACACTTAGATAAACTTTGATACACTTAAATATACTTTAATACACTTAGATATACTTTGATACACTTAGATATACTTTGTAACACTTAGATATACTTTGATACACTTAGATAAATTTATATATACTTTGATACTCTTAAATATACTTTGATACATTTTGATACACTTATATATACTTTGGTACACTTAGATATACTTTGATACACTTAGATATACTTTGATATACTTTGATACACTTTGATACACTTAGATAAACTTTGATACACTTAGATATACTCTGATACACTTAGATATACTTTGATACACTTAGATATACTTTGATACACTTAGATATACTTTGATACACTTAGATAAACTTTGATACACTTAGTTATACTTTGATACACTTAGATACACTTAGATATACTTTGATACACTTAGATTTACTTTGATAAATTTTGATACACTTAGATATACTTTGATACACTTTGATACACTTTAATACACTTAGATAAACATTGATACACTTAGATATACTTTGATACACTTAGATATACTTTGATACATTTTGATACATTTAGATATACTTTGATACACTTAGATATACTTTGATATACTTTGATACACTTAGATAAACTTTGATACACTTAGATATACTTTGATACACTTAGATATACTTTGATATACTTTGACACCCTTAGATATACTTTGATACACTTAGATAAACTTTGACATACTTTGATACACTTTGATACACTTAGATAAACTTTGATACACTTAGATATACTTTGATACACTTAGATATACTTTGATACACTTAGATATACTTTGATACACTTAGATACACTTTGATACACTTAGATAAACTTTGATACACTTAGTTATACTTTGATACACTTAGATACACTTAGATATACTTTGATACACTTAAATATACTTTGATACATTTTGATACAATTAGATATACTTTGATACACTTAGATATACTTTGATATACTTTGATACACTTTGATACACTTAGATAAACTTTGATACACTTAGATATACTTTGATACACTTAGATATACTTTGATACATTTTGATACATTTAGGTATACTTTGATACACTTAGATATACTTTGATATACTTTGATATACTTTGATACACTTTGATACACTTAGATAAACTTTGATACACTTAGATATACTTTGATACACTTAGATATACTTTGATACATTTTGATACATTTAGATATACTTTGATACATTTAGATATACTATGATACACTTAGATATACTTTGATATACTTTGATGCACTTAGATATACTTTAATACACTTAGATATATTTTGATACACTTTGATACACTTAGATATACTTTGATATACTTTGATACACATTGATATACTTTGATATACAATGATACACTTAGATATACTTTGATATACTTTGATACACTTAGATTTACTTTGATACACTTAGATATACTTTGATACACTTTGATATACTTTGATACACTTAGATATACTTTGATACACTTAGATATACTTTGATACACTTTGATATACTTAGATACACTTAGATATACTTTGATACATTTTGATACATTTAGATATACTTTGATACACTTAGATATACTTTGATATACTTTGATACACTTTGATACACTAAGATAAACTTTGATACACTTATATATACTTTGACATACTTTAATGCACTTAGATATACTTTAATACACTTAGATATACTTTGATACACTTTGATACACTTAGATATACTTTAATACACATTGATATACTTTGATATACTTTGATACACTTAGATATACATTGATATACTTTGATACACTTAGATTTACTTTGATACACTTAGATTTACTTTGATACACTTAGATATACTTTGATACACTTTGATATACTTTGATATACTTTGATATACTTTGATACACTTTGATACACTTAGATAAACTTTGATACACTTAGATATACTTTGATACACTTTGATATACTTTGATACATTTTGATACATTTAGATATACTTTGATACACTTTGATATACTTAGATACACTTTGATACACTTAGATATACTTTGATACACTTAGATACACTTAGATATACTTTGATACACTTAGATATACTTTGATACACTTTGATATACTTTAATACACTTCGATACACTTAGATATAAGTTGATACACTTAGATATACTTTGATATACTTTGATACACTTTGATACACTAAGATAAACTTTGATACACTTAGATATACTTTGACACCTTTAGATATACTTTGATACACTTAGATATACTTTGATACACTTTGATACACTTAGATATACTTTGATATACTTTGATACACTTAGATATACTTTGATACACTTAGACATACTTTGATACACTTAGATATACTTTGATATACTTTGACACCCTTAGATATACTTTGATACACTTAGATATACTTTGATACACTTTGATACACTTAGATATACTTTGATATACTTTGATACACTTAGATATACTTTGATACACTTATATATACTTTGATACATTTTAATACATTTTAGATATACTTTGATACACTTAGATATACTTTGATATACTTTGACACCCTTAGATATACTTTGATACACTTAGATATACTTTGATATACTTTAATACACTTAGATATACTTTGATATACTTTGATACACTTAGATATACTTTTATACACTTAGATATACTTTGATACACTTAGATATACTTTGATACACTTTGATGCACTTAGATATACTTTAATACACTTAGATATACTTTGATACACTTTGATACACTTAGATATACTTTGATATACTTTGATACACATTGATATACTTTGATATACTTTGATACACTTAGATATACATTGATATACTTTGATACACTTATATTTACTTTGATACACTTAGATTTAATTTGATACACTTAGATATACTTTGATACACTTTGATATACTTTGATACACTTTGATACACTTTGATATTCTTTGATACACTTATATATACTTTGACATACTTAGATACACTTAGATATACTTTGATACACTTTGATATACTTAGATACACTTTGATACACTTAGATATACGTTGATACACTTAGATACACTTAGATATACTTTGACACACTTAGATACACTTTGATATAATTTGACACCCTTAGATATACTTTGATACAGTTTGATACACTTAGATAAACTTTGATATACTTTGATACACTTTGATACACTTAGATAAACTTAGATATACTTTGACACCCTTAGATATACTTTGATACACTTAGATATACTTTGATACACTTTGATACACTTAGATATACTTTGATATACTTTGATACACTTAGATATACTTTTATACACTTAGATATACTTTGATACACTTATATATACTTTGACATACTTTAATGCACTTAGATATACTTTAATACACTTAGATATACTTTGATACACTTTGATACACTTAGATATACTTTAATACACATTGATATACTTTGATATACTTTGATACACTTTGATATACTTAGATACACTTTGATACACTTAGATATACTTTGATACACTTAGATATACTTAGATACACTTTGATACACTTAGATATATTTAGATATACTTTGATACTCTTAAATATACTTTGATACATTTTGATACACTTATATATACTTTGATACACTTAGATATAATTAATATAATATAATTTAGATAATATAATTAATAGATTAGATATACAAGTTGTGAGTGATTACACTAAAAATTTATAATTTATTCAGCAAGATGAACTTTTACCATATTTATTATTTATAATGCATGTCAAGATTTTGTTGTTAGAATATTAATGGTACAATGTAACTGGGTTTATCCTGTTTTGCAGCATTGTAATAAAAGAAATAAATAAATAAATAAATAAATAAATAAATATACTTTGATACACTTAGATATACTTTGATATACTTTGATACACTTTGATACACTTTGATACACTTAGATAAACTTTGATACACTTAGATATAATTTGATACACTTAGATACACTTAAATACACTTTGATACACTTAAATATACTTTGATATAATTTGATACACTTTGATACACTTAGATAAACTTTGATACACTTAAATATACTTTAATACACTTAGATATACTTTGATACACTTAGATATACTTTGTAACACTTAGATATACTTTGATACACTTAGATAAATTTATATATACTTTGATACTCTTAAATATACTTTGATACATTTTGATACACTTATATATACTTTGGTACACTTAGATATACTTTGATACACTTAGATATACTTTGATATACTTTGATACACTTTGATACACTTAGATAAACTTTGATACACTTAGATATACTCTGATACACTTAGATATACTTTGATACACTTAGATATACTTTGATACACTTAGATATACTTTGATACACTTAGATAAACTTTGATACACTTAGTTATACTTTGATACACTTAGATACACTTAGATATACTTTGATACACTTAGATTTACTTTGATAAATTTTGATACACTTAGATATACTTTGATACACTTTGATACACTTTAATACACTTAGATAAACATTGATACACTTAGATATACTTTGATACACTTAGATATACTTTGATACATTTTGATACATTTAGATATACTTTGATACACTTAGATATACTTTGATATACTTTGATACACTTAGATAAACTTTGATACACTTAGATATACTTTGATACACTTAGATATACTTTGATATACTTTGACACCCTTAGATATACTTTGATACACTTAGATAAACTTTGACATACTTTGATACACTTTGATACACTTAGATAAACTTTGATACACTTAGATATACTTTGATACACTTAGATATACTTTGATACACTTAGATATACTTTGATACACTTAGATACACTTTGATACACTTAGATAAACTTTGATACACTTAGTTATACTTTGATACACTTAGATACACTTAGATATACTTTGATACACTTAAATATACTTTGATACATTTTGATACAATTAGATATACTTTGATACACTTAGATATACTTTGATATACTTTGATACACTTTGATACACTTAGATAAACTTTGATACACTTAGATATACTTTGATACACTTAGATATACTTTGATACATTTTGATACATTTAGGTATACTTTGATACACTTAGATATACTTTGATATACTTTGATATACTTTGATACACTTTGATACACTTAGATAAACTTTGATACACT
The DNA here is from genome assembly GCF_028750875.1 of Macrosteles quadrilineatus. Taxonomy (NCBI): domain Eukaryota; kingdom Metazoa; phylum Arthropoda; class Insecta; order Hemiptera; family Cicadellidae; genus Macrosteles; species Macrosteles quadrilineatus. The sequence goes on along the minus strand of NW_026542619.1, from coordinate 1,493,126 downwards.
TAGATATACTTTGATACACTTAGATATACTTTGATACATTTTGATACATTTAGATATACTTTGATACATTTAGATATACTATGATACACTTAGATATACTTTGATATACTTTGATGCACTTAGATATACTTTAATACACTTAGATATATTTTGATACACTTTGATACACTTAGATATACTTTGATATACTTTGATACACATTGATATACTTTGATATACAATGATACACTTAGATATACTTTGATATACTTTGATACACTTAGATTTACTTTGATACACTTAGATATACTTTGATACACTTTGATATACTTTGATACACTTAGATATACTTTGATACACTTAGATATACTTTGATACACTTTGATATACTTAGATACACTTAGATATACTTTGATACATTTTGATACATTTAGATATACTTTGATACACTTAGATATACTTTGATATACTTTGATACACTTTGATACACTAAGATAAACTTTGATACACTTAGATATACTTTGATTCACTTAGATATACTTTGATACACTTAGATATACTTTGATATACTTTGACACCCTTAGATATACTTTGATACACTTAGATATACTTTGACACCCTTAGATATACTTTAATACACTTAGATATACTTTGATCCACTTTGATACACTTAGATATACTTTGATATACTTTGATACACTTAGATATACTTTTATACACTAAGATATACTTTTAAACGCTTTGATACACTTAGATATACTTTGATACACTTATATATACTTTGACATACTTTGATGCACTTAGATATACTTTAATACACTTAGATATACTTTGATACACTTTGATACACTTAGATATACTTTGATATACTTTGATACACATTGATATACTTTGATATACTTTTATACACTTAGATATACATTGATATACTTTGATACACTTAGATTTACTTTGATACACTTAGATTTACTTTGATACACTTAGATATACTTTGATACACTTTGATATACTTTGATACACTTTGATATTCTTTGATACACTTATTTATACTTTGATACACTTAGATACACTTAGATATACTTTGATACACTTAGATATACTTAGATACACTTAGATATACTTTGATACACTTTGATATACTTTGATACACTTTGATACACTTAGATATATTTAGATATACTTTGATACTCTTAAATATACTTTGATACATTTTGATACACTTATATATACTTTGATACACTTAGATATACTTTGATATACTTTGATACACTTTGATACACTTAGATAAACTTTGATACACTTAGATATAATATGATACACTTAGATACACTTAGATACACTTTGATACACTTAGATATACTTTGATATAATTTGATACACTTTGATACACTTAGATAAACTTTGATACACTTAGATATACTTTGATACACTTAGATATACTTTGATACACTTAGATAAATTTATATATACTTTGATACTCTTAAATATACTTTGATACATTTTGATACACTTATATATACTTTGGTACACTTAGATATACTTTGATACACTTAGATATACTTTGATATACTTTGATACACTTTGATACACTTAGATAAACTTTGATACACTTAGATATACTTTGATACACTTAGATATACTTTGATACACTTAGATATACTTTGATACACTTAGATATACTTTGATACACTTAGATAAACTTTGATACACTTAGTTATACTTTGATACACTTAGATACACTTAGATATACTTTGATACACTTAGATATACTTTGATAAATTTTGATACACTTAGATATACTTTGATACACTTTGATACACTTTAATACACTTAGATAAACATTGATACACTTAGATATACTTTGATACACTTAGATATACTTTGATACATTTTGATACATTTAGATATACTTTGATACACTTAGATATACTTTGATATACTTTGATACACTTAGATAAACTTTGATACACTTAGATATACTTTGATACACTTAGATATACTTTGATATACTTTGACACCCTTAGATATACTTTGATACACTTAGATAAACTTTGACATACTTTGATACACTTTGATACACTTAGATAAACTTTGATACACTTAGATATACTTTGATACACTTAGATATACTTTGATACACTTAGATATACTTTGATACACTTAGATACACTTTGATACACTTAGATAAACTTTGATACACTTAGTTATACTTTGATACACTTAGATACACTTAGATATACTTTGATACACTTAGATATACTTTGATACATTTTGATACAATTAGATATACTTTGATACACTTAGATATACTTTGATATACTTTGATACACTTTGATACACTTAGATAAACTTTGATACACTTAGATATACTTTGATACACTTAGATATACTTTGATACATTTTGATACATTTAGGTATACTTTGATACACTTAGATATACTTTGATATACTTTGATACACTTTGATACACTTAGATAAACTTTGATACACTTAGATATACTTTGATACACTTAGATATACTTTGATACATTTTGATACATTTAGATATACTTTGATACACTTAGATATACTTTGATACACTTAGATATACTATGATACACTTAGATATACTTTGATATACTTTGATGCACTTAGATATACTTTAATACACTTAGATATATTTTGATACACTTTGATACACTTAGATATACTTTGATATACTTTGATACACATTGATATACTTTGATATACAATGATACACTTAGATATACTTTGATATACTTTGATACACTTAGATTTACTTTGATACACTTAGATATACTTTGATACACTTAGATATACTTTGATACACTTTGATATACTTAGATACACTTAGATATACTTTGATACATTTTGATACATTTAGATATACTTTGATACACTTAGATATACTTTGATATACTTTGATACACTTTGATACACTAAGATAAACTTTGATACACTTAGATATACTTTGATTCACTTAGATATACTTTGATACACTTAGATATACTTTGATATACTTTGACACCCTTAGATATACTTTGATACACTTAGATATACTTTGACACCCTTAGATATACTTAAATACACTTAGATATACTTTGATACACTTTGATACACTTAGATATACTTTGATATACTTTGATACACTTAGATATACTTTTATAAACTAAGATATACTTTTAAACGCTTTGATACACTTAGATATACTTTGATACACTTATATATACTTTGACATACTTTGATGCACTTAGATATACTTTAATACACTTAGATATACTTTGATACACTTTGATACACTTAGATATACTTTGATATACTTTGATACACATTGATATACTTTGATATACTTTGATACACTTAGATATACATTGATATACTTTGATACACTTAGATTTACTTTGATACACTTAGATTTACTTTGATACACTTAGATATACTTTGATACACTTTGATATACTTTGATACACTTTGATATTCTTTGATACACTTATTTATACTTTGATACACTTAGATACACTTAGATATACTTTGATACACTTAGATATACTTAGATACACTTAGATATACTTTGATACACTTTGATATACTTTGATACACTTTGATACACTTAGATATATTTAGATATACTTTGATACTCTTAAATATACTTTGATACATTTTGATACACTTATATATACTTTGATACACTTAGATATACTTTGATATACTTTGATACACTTTGATACACTTAGATAAACTTTGATACACTTAGATATAATATGATACACTTAGATACACTTAGATACACTTTGATACACTTAGATATACTTTGATATAATTTGATACACTTTGATACACTTAGATAAACTTTGATACACTTAGATATACTTTAATACACTTAGATATACTTTGATACACTTAGATATACTTTGATACACTTAGATATACTTTGATACTCTTAAATATACTTTGATACATTTTTAAACACTTATATATACTTTGATACACTTAGATATATTTAGATATACTTTGATACTCTTAAATATACTTTGATACATTTTGATACACTTATATATACTTTGGTACACTTAGATATACTTTGATACACTTAGATATACTTTGATATACTTTGATACACTTTGATACACTTAGATAAATTTTGATACACTTAGATATACTTTGATACACTTTGATACACTTTAATACACTTAGATAAACATTGATACACTTAGATTTACTTTGATACACTTAGATATACTTTGATACACTTAGATATACTTTGATATACTTTGACACCCTTAGATATACTTTGATACACTTAGATAAACTTTGATACACTTAGATATACTTTGATACACTTAGATATACTTTGATACACTTAGATATACTTTGATACACTTAGATATACTTTGATACACTTAGATAAACTTTGATACACTTAGTTATACTTTGATACACTTAGATATACTTTGATACACTTAGATATACTTTGATACATTTTGATACAATTAGATATACTTTGATACACTTAGATATACTTTGATATACTTTGATAAACTTTGATACACTTAGATAAACTTTGATACACTTAGATATACTTTGATACACCTAGATATACTTTGATACATTTTGATACATTTAGGTATACTTTGATACACTTAGATATACTTTGATATACTTTGATATACTTTGATACACTTTGATACACTTAGATAAACTTTAACACACTTAGATATACTTTGATACACTTTGATACACTTAGATATACTTTGATATACTTTGATACACATTGATATACTTTGATACACTTTGATACACTTAGATAAACTTTAATACACTTAGATATACTTTGATACACTTTGATACACTTAGATAAACTTTGATACACTTAGATTTACTTTGATACACTTAGATATACTTTGATACACTTAGATATACTTTGATATACTTTGACACCCTTAGATATACTTTGATACACTTTGATACACTTAGATAAACTTTGATATACTTTGATACACTTTGATACACTTAGATAAACTTTGATACACTTAGATATACTTTGATACACTTAGATAAACTTTGATACACTTAGTTATACTTTGATACACTTAGATATACTTTGATACACTTAGATATACTTTGATACATTTTGATACAATTAGATATACTTTGATACACTTAGATATACTTTGATACACTTTAATATACTTTGATACACTTTGATACACTTAGATATACTTTGATACACTTAGATATACTTTGATACAGTTTGATATACTTAGATAAACTTTGATACATTTAGATATACTTAGATACACTTTGATACACTTAGATATACTTTGATACACCTAGATACAATTAGATATACTTTGATACACTTAGATATACTTTGATACACTTTGATATACTTTAATACACTTTAATACAATTAGATATTAGTTGATACACTTAGATATATTTAGATATACTTTGATACTCTCTAATATACTTTGATACATTTTGATACACTTATATATACTTTGATACACTTAGATATACTTTGATACACTTAGATATACTTTGATACACTTAGATATACTTAGATATACTTTGATACACTTAGATAAACTTTGATACACTTAGATATACTTTGATACATTTTGATACATTTAGATATACTTTGATATACTTTGATACACTTTGATACACTTAGATAAACTTTGATACACTTAGATATACTTTGATACACTTAGATATACTTTGATATACTTTGATACACTTAGATAAACTTTGATACACTTAGATATAATTTGATACACTTAGATATACTTTGATACACTTTGATACACTTAGATATACTTTGATATAATTTGATACACTTTGATACACTTAGATAAACTTTGATACAATTAGATATACTTTGATACACTTAGATATACTTTGATACACTTAGATATACTTTGATATACTTTGATACACTTTGATACACTTAGATATACTTTGATATACTTTGATACACTTTGATACACTAAGATAAACTTTGATACACTTAGATATACTTTGATACACTTAGACATACTTTGATACACTTAGATATACTTTGATATACTTTGACACCCTTAGATATACTTTGATACACTTAGATATACTTTGACACCTTTAGATATACTTTGATACACTTAGATATACTTTGATACACTTTGATACACTTAGATATACTTTGATACACTTACATACACTTAGATATACTTTGATACACTTAGATATACTTAGATACACTGAGATATACTTTGATACACTTTGATATACTTTGATACACTTTGATACACTTAGATATATTTAGATATACTTTGATACTCTTAAATATACTTTGATACATTTTGATACACTTATATATACTTTGATACACTTAGATATACTTTGATATACTTTGATACACTTTGATACACTTAGATAAACTTTGATACACTTAGATATACTTTAATACACTTAGATATACTTTGATACACTTAGATATACTTTGATACACTTAGATATACTTTGATACACTTAGATAAACTTTGATATACTTTGATACACTTTGATACACTTAGATAAACTTTGATACACTTAGATATACTTTGATACACTTAGATATACTTTGATACACTTAGATATACTTTGATACACTTAGATATACTTTGATACACTTAGATACACTTTGATACACTTAGTTATACTTTGATACACTTAGATATACTTTGATACACTTAGATATACTTTGATACATTTTGATACAATTAGATATACTTTGATACACTTAGATATACTTTGATATACTTTGATACACTTTGATACACTTAGATAAACTTTGATACACTTAGATATACTTTGATACACCTAGATATACTTTGATACATTTTGATACATTTAGGTATACTTTGATACACTTAGATATACTTTGATATACTTTGATATACTTTGATACACTTTGATACACTTAGATAAACTTTGATACACTTAGATATACTTTGATACACTTTGATATACTTTGATACATTTTGATACATTTAGATATACTTTGATACACTTAGATATACTTTGATACACTTTGATACACTTAGATATACTTTGATATACATTGATACACATTGATATACTTTGATATACTTTGATACACTTAGATATACTTTGATATTTTTTGATACACTTAGATTTACTTTGATACACTTAGATATACTTTGATACACTTTAATATACTTTGATACACTTTGATACACTTAGATATACTTTGATACACTTAGATATACTTTGATACACTTTGATATACTTAGATAAACTTTGATACATTTAGATATACTTAGATACACTTTGATACACTTAGATATACTTTGATACACCTAGATACAATTAGATATACTTTGATACACTTAGATATACTTTGATACACTTAGATATACTTAGATATACTTTGATACACTTAGATAAACTTTGATACACTTAGATATACTTTGATACATTTTGATACATTTAGATATACTTTGATATACTTTGATACACTTTGATACACTTAGATAAACTTTGATACACTTAGATATACTTTGATACACTTAGATATACTTTGATATACTTTGATACACTTAGATAAACTTTGATACACTTAGATATAATTTGATACACTTAGATATACTTTGATACACTTTGATACACTTAGATATACTTTGATATAATTTGATACACTTTGATACACTTAGATAAACTTTGATACAATTAGATATACTTTGATACACTTAGATATACTTTGATACATTTTGATACATTTAGATATACTTTGATACACTTAGATATACTTTGATATACTTTGATACACTTTGATACACTTAGATATACTTTGATATACTTTGATACACTTTGATACACTAAGATAAACTTTGATACACTAAGATAAACTTTGATACACTTAGATATACTTTGATACACTTAGACATACTTTGATACACTTAGATATACTTTGATATACTTTGACACCCTTAGATATACTTTGGTACACTTAGATATACTTTGACACCTTTAGATATACTTTGATACACTTAGATATACTTTGATACACTTTGATACACTTAGATATACTTTGATACACTTAGATACACTTAGATATACTTTGATACACTTAGATATACTTAGATACACTTAGATATACTTTGATACACTTTGATATACTTTGATACACTTTGATACACTTAGATATATTTAGATATGCTTTGATACTCTTAAATATACTTTGATACATTTTGATACACTTATATATACTTTGATACACTTAGATATACTTTGATATACTTTGATACACTTTGATACACTTAGATAAACTTTGATACACTTAGATATAATATGATACACTTAGATACACTTAGATACACTTTGATACACTTAGATATACTTTGAAAAATTTGATACACTTTGATACACTTAGATAAACTTTGATACACTTAGATATACTTTAATACACTTAGATATACTTTTAAACACTTATATATACTTTGATACACTTAGATATACTTTGATACACTTATATATATTTAGATATACTTTGATACTCTTAAATATACTTTGATACATTTTTAAACACTTATATATACTTTGATACACTTAGATATATTTAGATATACTTTGATACTCTTAAATATACTTTGATACATTTTGATACACTTATATATACTTTGGTACACTTAGATATACTTTGATACACTTAGATATACTTTGATATACTTTGATACACTTTGATACACTTAGATACATTTTGATACACTTAGATATACCTTGATACACTTTGATACACTTTGATATACTTTGATACACTTTGATACACTTAGATAAACTTTGATACACTTAGATTTAATTTGATACACTTGGATATACTTTGATACACTTAGATATACTTTGATATACTTTGACACACTTTGATACACTTAGATAAACTTTGATACACTTAGATATACTTTGATACACCTAGATATACTTTGATACATTTTGATACATTTAGGTATACTTTGATACACTTAGATATACTTTGATATACTTTGATATACTTTGATACACTTTGATACACTTAGATAAACTTGATACACTTAGATATACTTTGATACACTTTGATATACTTTGATACATTTTGATACATTTAGATATACTTTGATACACTTTGATATACTTAGATACACTTTGATACACTTAGATATACTTTGATACACTTAGATACACTTAGATATACTTTGATACACTTAGATATACTTTGATACACTTTGATATACTTTAATACACTTTGATACACTTAGATATAAGTTGATACACTTAGATATACTTTGATATACTTTGATACACTTTGATACACTAAGATAAACTTTGATACACTGAGATATACTTTGACACCTTTAGATATACTTTGATACACTTAGATATACTTTGATACACTTTGATACACTTAGATATACTTTGATATACTTTGATACACTTAGATATACTTTGATACACTTAGACATACTTTGATACACTTAGATATACTTTGATATACTTTGACACCCTTAGATATACTTTGATACACTTAGATATACTTTGACACCTTTAGATATACTTTGATACACTTAGATATACTTTGATACACTTTGATACACTTAGATATACTTTGATATACTTTGATACACTTAGATATACTTTGATACACTTATATATACTTTGATACATTTTAATACATTTTAGATATACTTTGATACACTTAGATATACTTTGATATACTTTGACACCCTTAGATATACTTTGATACACTTAGATATACTTTGATATACTTTGATACACTTAGATATACTTTTATACACATAGATATACTTTTAAACACTTTGATACACTTAGATATACTTTGATACACTTAGATATACTTTGATACACTTAGATATACTTTGATACACTTTGATGCACTTAGATATACTTTAATACACTTAGATATACTTTGATACACTTTGATACACTTAGATATACTTTGATATACTTTGATACACATTGATATACTTTGATATACTTTGATACACTTAGATATACATTGATATACTTTGATACACTTAGATTTACTTTGATACACTTAGATTTAATTTGATACACTTAGATATACTTTGATACACTTTGATATACTTTGATACATATGATATTCTTTGATACACTTATATATACTTTGACATACTTAGATACACTTAGATATACTTTGATACACTTAGATATACTTTGATATACTTTGATACACTTTGATACACTTAGATAAACTTTGATACACTTAGATATAATATGATACACTTAGATACACTTAGATACACTTTGATACACTTAGATATACTTTGATATAATTTGATACACTTTGATACACTTAGATAAACTTTGATACACTTAGATATACTTTAATACACTTAGATATACTTTTAAACACTTATATATACTTTGATACACTTAGATATACTTTGATACACTTAGATATATTTAGATATACTTTGATACTCTTAAATATACTTTGATACATTTTGATACACTTATATATACTTTGGTACACTTAGATATACTTTGATACACTTAGATATACTTTGATATACTTTGATACACTTTGATACACTTAGATACATTTTGATACACTTAGATATACCTTGATACACTTTGATACACTTTGATATACTTTGATACACTTTGATACACTTAGATAAACTTTGATACACTTAGATTTAATTTGATACACTTGGATATACTTTGATACACTTAGATATACTTTGATATACTTTGACACACTTTGATACACTTAGATAAACTTTGATACACTTAGATATACTTTGATACACCTAGATATACTTTGATACATTTTGATACATTTAGGTATACTTTGATACACTTAGATATACTTTGATATACTTTGATATACTTTGATACACTTTGATACACTTAGATAAACTTGATACACTTAGATATACTTTGATACACTTTGATATACTTTGATACATTTTGATACATTTAGATATACTTTGATACACTTTGATATACTTAGATACACTTTGATACACTTAGATATACTTTGATACACTTAGATACACTTAGATATACTTTGATACACTTAGATATACTTTGATACACTTTGATATACTTTAATACACTTTGATACACTTAGATATAAGTTGATACACTTAGATATACTTTGATATACTTTGATACACTTTGATACACTAAGATAAACTTTGATACACTTAGATATACTTTGACACCTTTAGATATACTTTGATACACTTAGATATACTTTGATACACTTTGATACACTTAGATATACTTTGATATACTTTGATACACTTAGATATACTTTGATACACTTAGACATACTTTGATACACTTAGATATACTTTGATATACTTTGACACCCTTAGATATACTTTGATACACTTAGATATACTTTGACACCTTTAGATATACTTTGATACACTTAGATATACTTTGATACACTTTGATACACTTAGATATACTTTGATATACTTTGATACACTTAGATATACTTTGATACACTTATATATACTTTGATACATTTTAATACATTTTAGATATACTTTGATACACTTAGATATACTTTGATATACTTTGACACCCTTAGATATACTTTGATACACTTAGATATACTTTGATATACTTTGATACACTTAGATATACTTTTATACACTTAGATATACTTTTAAACACTTTGATACACTTAGATATACTTTGATACACTTAGATATACTTTGATACACTTTGATGCACTTAGATATACTTTAATACACTTAGATATACTTTGATACACTTTGATACACTTAGATATACTTTGATATACTTTGATACACATTGATATACTTTGATATACTTTGATACACTTAGATATACATTGATATACTTTGATACACTTAGATTTACTTTGATACACTTAGATTTAATTTGATACACTTAGATATACTTTGATACACTTTGATATACTTTGATACATATGATATTCTTTGATACACTTATATATACTTTGACATACTTAGATACACTTAGATATACTTTGATACACTTAGATATACTTTGATATACTTTGATACACTTTGATACACTTAGATAAACTTTGATACACTTAGATATAATATGATACACTTAGATACACTTAGATACACTTTGATACACTTAGATATACTTTGATATAATTTGATACACTTTGATACACTTAGATAAACTTTGATACACTTAGATATACTTTAATACACTTAGATATACTTTTAAACACTTATATATACTTTGATACACTTAGATATACTTTGATACACTTATATATATTTAGATATACTTATATATATTTAGATATACTTTGATACTCTTAAATATACTTTGATACATTTTTAAACACTTATATATACTTTGATACACTTAGATATATTTAGATATACTTTGATACTCTTAAATATACTTTGATACATTTTGATACACTTATATATACTTTGGTACACTTAGATATACTTTGATACACTTAGATATACTTTGATATACTTTGATACACTTTGATACACTTAGATACATTTTGATACACTTAGATATACTTTGATACACTTTGATACACTTTGATATACTTTGATACACTTTGATACACTTAGATAAACTTTGATACACTTAGATTTAATTTGATACACTTGGATATACTTTGATACACTTAGATATACTTTGATATACTTTGACACACTTTGATACACTTAGATAAACTTTGATACACTTAGATATACTTTGATACACCTAGATATACTTTGATACATTTTGATACATTTAGGTATACTTTGATACACTTAGATATACTTTGATATACTTTGATATACTTTGATACACTTTGATACACTTAGATAAACTTTGATACACTTAGATATACTTTGATACACTTTGATACATTTTGATACATTTAGATATACTTTGATACACTTTGATATACTTAGATACACTTTGATACACTTAGATATACTTTGATACACTTAGATACACTTAGATATACTTTGATACACTTAGATATACTTTGATACACTTTGATATACTTTAATACACTTTGATACACTTAGATATAAGTTGATACACTTAGATATACTTTGATATACTTTGATACACTTTGATACACTAAGATAAACTTTGATACACTTAGATATACTTTGACACCTTTAGATATACTTTGATACACTTAGATATACTTTGATACACTTTGATACACTTAGATATACTTTGATATACTTTGATACACTTAGATATACTTTGATACACTTAGACATACTTTGATACACTTAGATATACTTTGATATACTTTGACACCCTTAGATATACTTTGATACACTTAGATATACTTTGACACCTTTAGATATACTTTGATACACTTAGATATACTTTGATACACTTTGATACACTTAGATATACTTTGATATACTTTGATACACTTAGATATACTTTGATACACTTATATATACTTTGATACATTTTAATACATTTTAGATATACTTTGATACACTTAGATATACTTTGATATACTTTGACACCCTTAGATATACTTTGATACACTTAGATATACTTTGATATACTTTGATACACTTAGATATACTTTTATACACTTAGATATACTTTTAAACACTTTGATACACTTAGATATACTTTGATACACTTAGATATACTTTGATACACTTTGATGCACTTAGATATACTTTAATACACTTAGATATACTTTGATACACTTTGATACACTTAGATATACTTTGATATACTTTGATACACATTGATATACTTTGATATACTTTGATACACTTAGATATACATTGATATACTTTGATACACTTAGATTTACTTTGATACACTTAGATTTAATTTGATACACTTAGATATACTTTGATACACTTTGATATACTTTGATACACTTTGATATTCTTTGATACACTTATATATACTTTGACATACTTAGATACACTTAGATATACTTTGATACACTTTGATATACTTAGATACACTTTGATACACTTAGATATACTTTGATACACTTAGATACACTTAGATATACTTTGATACACTTAGATATACTTTGATACACTTAGATATACTTTGATACACTTAGATATACTTTGATACACTTAGATAAACTTTGATACACTTAGTTATACTTTGATACACTTAGATATACTTTGATACACTTAGATATACTTTGATACATTTTGATACAATTAGATATACTTTGATACACTTAGATATACTTTGATATACTTTGATACACTTTGATACACTTAGATAAACTTTGATACACTTAGATATACTTTGATACACTTAGATATACTTTGATACATTTTGATACATTTAGGCATACTTTGATACACTTAGATATACTTTGATATACTTTGATACACTTTGATACACTTAGATAAACTTTGATACACTTAGATATACTTTGATACACTTAGATATACTTTGATACATTTTGATACATTTAGATATACTTTGATACACTTAGATATACTTTGATACACTTAGATATACTTTGATATACTTTGATGCACTTAGATATACTTTAATATACTTAGATATACTTTGATACACTTTGATACACTTAGATATACTTTGATATACTTTGATACACATTGATATACTTTGATATACTTTGATACACTTAGATATACTTTGATATTTTTTGATACACTTAGATTTACTTTGATACACTTAGATATACTTTGATACACTTTGATATACTTTGATACACTTTGATACACTTAGATATACTTTGATACACTTAGATATACTTTGATACACTTTGATATACTTAGATACACTTTGATACACTTAGATATACTTTGATACACCTAGATACACTTAGATATACTTTGATACACTTAGATATACTTTGATACACTTTGATATACTTTAATACACTTTGATACACTTAGATATTAGTTGATACACTTAGATATATTTAGATATACTTTGATACTCTCTAATATACTTTGATACATTTTGATACACTTATATATACTTTGATACACTTAGATATACTTTGATACACTTAGATATACTTTGATACACTTAGATATACTTTGATATACTTTGATACACTTAGATAAACTTTGATACACTTAGATATAATTTGATACACTTAGATACACTTTAATACACTTTGATACACTTAGATATACTTTGATATAATTTGATACACTTTGATACACTTAGATAAACTTTGATACAATTAGATATACTTTGATACACTTAGATATACTTTGATACATTTTGATACATTTAGATATACTTTGATACACTTAGATATACTTTGATATACTTTGATACACTTTGATACACTTAGATAAACTTTGATACACTTAGATATACTTTGATACACTTAGATATAATTTGATATACTTTTAAACCCTTAGATATACAGTACTTTGATACACTAAGATATACTTTGATATATTTTGATACACTTATATAAACTTTGATACACTTAGTTATACTTTTATACACTTAGATACACTTTAATACATTTAGATACATTTAGATATACTTTGATACACTTAGATATACTTTGATACACTTTGATACACTTAGATACACTTTGATACATTTTGATACATTTAGATATACTTTGATACACTTAGATATACTTTGATATACTTTGATACACTTAGATTTACTTTTATACACTTAGATTTACTTTTATACACTTAGATATACTTTGATACACTTAGATTTACTTTGATACACTTAGATTTACTTTTATACACTTAGATATACTTTGATACACTTTAATATACTTTGATACACTTTGATACACTTAGATATACTTTGATACACTTAGATATACTTTGATATACTTTGACACACTTAGATATACTTTTATACACTTAGATATACTTTGACACCCTTATATATACTTTGATGCACTTAGATATACTTTGATACACTTTCATACACTTAGATATACTTTGATATACTTTGATACACTTAGATATACTTTTATACACTTAGATATACTTTTAAACACTTTGATACACTTAGATATACTTTGATACATTTATATATACTTTTACATACTTTGATGCACTTAGATATACTTTAATACACTTAGATATACTTTGATACACTTTGATACACTTAGATATACTTTGATATACTTTGATACACATTGATATACTTTGATGTACTTTGATACACTTAGATATACATTGATATACTTTGATACACTTAGATTTACTTTGATACACTTAGATTTACTTTGATACACTTAGATATACTTTGATACACTTTGATATACTTTGATACACTTTGATACACTTTGATATTCGTTAATACACTTATATATACTTTGATACACTTAGATATACTTTATTATGCTTTGATACACTATGATACACTTAGATAAACTTTGATACACTTAGATATACTTTGATATACTTTGACACCCTTAGATATACTTTAATACACTTAGATATACTTTGATACACTTTGATACACTTAGATATACTTTGATATACTTTGATACACTTAGATATACTTTTATACACTTAGATATACTTTTTAACACTTTGATACACTTAGATATACTTTGATACACTTAGATACACTTAGATATACTTTGATACACTTAGATATACTTTGATACACTTTGATATACTTTAATACACTTTGATACACTTAGATATTAGTTGATACACTTAGATATATTTAGATATACTTTGATACTCTTAAATATACTTTGATACACTTAGATATACTTTGATACACTTAGATATACTTTGATATACTTTGATATACTTTGATACACTTAGATATACTTTGATATACTTTGACACCCTTAGATATACTTTGATAAACTTAGATATACTTTGATACACTTTGATACACTTAGATACACTTAGATATACTTTGATACATTTAGATATACTTTGATACACTTAGATATACTTTAAAAATACTTTGACACCCTTAGATATACTTTGATACACTTTGATATACTTAGATACACTTTGATACACTTAGATATACTTTGATACACTTAGATACACTTAGATATACTTTGATACACTTAGATATACTTTGATACACTTTGATATACTTAGATACACTTTGATACACTTACATATACTTTGATACACTTAGATACACTTAGATATACTTTGATACACTTAGATATACTTTGATACACTTAGATATACTTTGATACATTTAGATATACTTTGATACACTTAGATATACTTTAAAAATACTTTGACACCCTTAGATATACTTTGATACACTTTGATATACTTAGATACACTTTGATACACTTAGATATACTTTGATACACTTAGATACACTTAGATATACTTTGATACACTTAGATATACTTTGATACACTTTGATATACTTTAATACACTTTGATACACTTAGATATAAGTTGATACACTTAGATATACTTTGATATACTTTGATACACTTTGATACACTAAGATAAACTTTGATACACTTAGATATACTTTGACACCTTTAGATATACTTTGATACACTTAGATATACTTTGATACACTTTGATACACTTAGATATACTTTGATATACTTTGATACACTTAGATATACTTTTATACACTTAGATATACTTTTTAACACTTTGATACACTTAGATATACTTTGATACACTTAGATACACTTAGATATACTTTGATACACTTAGATATACATTGATACACTTTGATATACTTTAATACACTTTGATACACTTAGATATTAGTTGATACACTTAGATATATTTAGATATACTTTGATACTCTTAAATATACTTTGATACATTTTTTTACACTTATATATACTTTGATACACTTAGATATACTTTGATACACTTAGATATACTTTGATATACTTTGATATACTTTGATACACTTAGATATACTTTGATATACTTTGACACCCTTAGATATACTTTGATACACTTAGATATACTTTGACACCCTTAGATATACTTTGATAAACTTAGATATACTTTGATACACTTTGATACACTTAGATACACTTAGATATACTTTGATACATTTAGATATACTTTGATACACTTAGATATACTTTAAAAATACTTTGACACCCTTAGATATACTTTGATACACTTTGATATACTTAGATACACTTTGATACACTTAGATATACTTTGATACACTTAGATACACTTAGATATACTTTGATACACTTAGATATACTTTGATACACTTTGATATACTTAGATACACTTTGATACACTTAGATATACTTTGATACACTTAGATACACTTAGATATACTTTGATACACTTAGATATACTTTGATACACTTAGATATACTTTGATACATTTAGATATACTTTGATACACTTAGATATACTTTAAAAATACTTTGACACCCTTAGATATACTTTGATACACTTTGATATACTTAGATACACTTTGATACACTTAGATATACTTTGATACACTTAGATACACTTAGATATACTTTGATACACTTAGATATACTTTGATACACTTTGATATACTTTAATACACTTTGATACACTTAGATATAAGTTGATACACTTAGATATACTTTGATATACTTTGATACACTTTGATACACTAAGATAAACTTTGATACACTTAGATATACTTTGACACCTTTAGATATACTTTGATACACTTAGATATACTTTGATACACTTTGATACACTTAGATATACTTTGATATACTTTGATACACTTAGATATACTTTGATACACTTAGACATACTTTGATACACTTAGATATACTTTGATATACTTTGACACCCTTAGATATACTTTGATACACTTAGATATACTTTGACACCTTTAGATATACTTTGATACACTTAGATATACTTTGATACACTTTGATACACTTAGATATACTTTGATATACTTTGATACACTTAGATATACTTTGATACACTTATATATACTTTGATACATTTTAATACATTTTAGATATACTTTGATACACTTAGATATACTTTGATATACTTTGACACCCTTAGATATACTTTGATACACTTAGATATACTTTGATATACTTTGATACACTTAGATATACTTTTATACACTTAGATATACTTTTAAACACTTTGATACACTTAGATATACTTTGATACACTTAGATATACTTTGATACACTTTGATGCACTTAGATATACTTTAATACACTTAGATATACTTTAATACACTTTGATACACTTAGATATACTTTGATATACTTTGATACACATTGATATACTTTGATATACTTTGATACACTTAAGAGTCAAGAGTCAAGAGTCAAGAGTCAAGAGTATTTATTCCATTGATCTATAGCAATACAGAAATAGGAACAGTCAAATATTCTTACTAAATGCTAATACATTAAATTAAAATTAACTGATAAAACTATGTACAACAGGTTAAAACTTAACATTAAACTCTGACATTTCGAATTCATCAAGCGAATAAAAAGGGTTTTCAACTAGCCAATTTTTTATAGTTTTTTTGAAGTGATTAAATGGGATGAGTTTTGCAGTTTGGGGGAGCCTATTAAAAAACCTTACACAGTTGGCTTTAAAGGATTTACCTGTTTTGGCCAACCTGTGTTGGGGTAGATCCAGCTTAGCCTTGCCTCTCGTGTCATGTGCATGAAAGTGGTCTCTGGTGGTGAAATCTGAAAGGTGTAGTTTTGTGTGGATAAGTACTTGGTATATGTAAAGGTTTATTACTGTCATGATATTTAGTCTGATAAACAATGGTTTACAGTGTTCCACTTCATCCACTCTACACATAGTTCTCAAGATTTTCTTTTGAATTATGAGAATGTCGTGTACGGCACTAGAGTGACCCCACAAAACTATTCCATAACAAATATGTGATTGGACAAAAGAAAAATAAGATATCCTCAAATACTCATCCCTCACACAATCTCTAAGTTTCCACATTAAAAAAGACACTCTGGAAATTTTCTTACAAATGCCATCTATGTGATCATTCCAATCAAGTCTAGAATCTAAATGAAAACCAAGAAGCTTTACTGATTTATAGTTACTTCTACCTGCCATGCTTAGCAATAAATCTTGAGTTTTATCATTATTACAAAGCAACTTATTTGATGAAAACCATATTTGTGCAGAGTTGTAAGCATGATTTATGTTCTCCTCAAGAGTTTTCAGATTGGAATGTGATGAAAGTAACGTTGTATCATCAGCATAAATGACTGTCTGAGAGGGTATGTTGTAAGGTAGGTCGTTAATGAAAACTATAAAAAGAAATGGTCCAAGAACAGAGCCCTGGGGAACACCAGTTGTTACAGTTAATGTTGTTGATTGGCTAGAATTAAAAGAAACATATTGTTTGCGATTAGACAGATAGGACTTCAATAAATTCAGAGAGTTGTGTGAGATGCCGTAGTAAGAGAGTTTGTCAAGGAGAATACGATGTTCAACACAATCAAAGGCTTTACTCAGATCGCAGAGCTTTAGAGACACTGATTCCTTATTTTCAAAAGCAGTAAGAATGTTGTCAACCAGAGTAGACACAGCAGTGGTTGTTGATTTCTTTGATCGAAACCCAAACTGGTAGGGACTAAATAGATGGTTTAAGTGGAAGTGATGATTAAGCTGAACGTGTAGGAGTGACTCAAATACCTTAGAGAAGATGGGAACAATTGAAATTGGTCGATAATTCTGTACCAGAGCCTTATCCCCTTTTTTATAGACAGGAATCACCTTAGAGACTTTAAGTAAATCAGAAAAATAGCCCTGAGTCAAACACTGGTTAAAGATGAATGCAAGAGGCTCACTAATATACATTATGGTTTTTCTTAGAAGAAAATTAGATATCCAGTAAAAATCTGTTCCTTTTGAGTTGGAAAGATTTGTCACTGTTTTCATTACCTGATCCGTGGAGACGTGAGACCAATTGAAAGCAATTGACTTTTGTTTCGAGTTCCGTGTGAGGTTATGTGCCTGTGTGTTGGTGCTTGTTATATTTTTCTGTATATCTGAAACTGAATTAATGAAAAAATTGTTAAAATGGTTTGGATCAATTGTTATTTTAGTGTTGTTTGTATGTGATTGTGTTTCTAAAGAAATCACCTCCCACGCGGCTTTACACTTATTACTTGAGTTTTCAATATAATTTTCATACGTCTGCTTCTTAGCCATTTTAATATTATCCTTGTATTGCTTCTTAAAAAACAAGTAAGCACTGTAAGCCGCAACAGTATGGACCGAGTGATCTCTTTCAAAGCACTTATACACATTATGATAACCTAGCATTAGATCTCTAGATTTTCTTAGATCGTCTGAATACCAATTAAATTTTTGTTTGGTTGTACATTTACTCTTAGATGATACTAAAGGAGAAGCGAAATGCCAAAGATTAACATACCTTTTAAAAAATAAGTCAAACAAAGCTTCTACATTTATCTCATTACATAGATAGGAGCTTATCATTTCCCAATGTTCATTTTTAAAACACTCAATAAACAAGGAAATTTGTTCTTCATCTTGTCTGCGAAAATAATGTTTGATTCCAGATTTATCTGAGTTAATTTCTACATGTTTCTTTCTATCTATTTTATAATTAATAAGAAGAGGATCGTGATCAGATAAACAGGATTTCATAACTTTTACATTGTATAGATCCTCAGAAAAATTAACAAAAACATTATCAATACAAGACTTTTTTCTGGTTGGAGACAAATTGGTTACAACTAAGTTATATGAGCGCAAGATATTAAGAAATGTGACGGTAGTAGGTTCGGTAATTTGATCAAACTTGATGTTGTAGTCACCACAAATAATAATTTTTGTACCTCGCTTATGAATTTGTTTGATTACTTTCTCAAAGTTGTCAAAGAAAATTTTAGTATCACCATTAGGTGGTCTGTACAGTGATATAATGACGAGATTTAAGTTCTTAAGCTTTATACAAGTTATTTCAATATTACGCTCTGAATTGAACATATTTACATCAATTTCACAATACTGTAAGCTAGATTTTACATAAATACCAGCACCACCGTTTTTACAAGTTTTACGACACATAACACTTGCAGCAGTGTAGCCTATAGGAACAAAAAATGGAACTTGTATTTCTTGCAACCAATGCTCACTTATACAAAATATATCTATATTTTCAATATTAGCAATGTGTTCTAATTCTGTTACTTTATTTCTAATACATTGAATATTTATTTGTATAATCTTCAGAGTAAAGCTAGCATCACTTTTTAGATTACCTTTAGTTATGGCATAATTCTCTGATATATCATTCGTATTATGTTGCATTACATCCTGTTGTCTAAAAAAGTTGAATTTACAACATTTTGGTTTGGTGTGCTGTGAAATTGGCCTAAAGATATATTGGAAAACCTGCAATTTGAAGGTGGTGACAATGGTGGAAATTCTATTGTTGAGTCCAGATGAGGGGGTGGTGGAGAACCGCATGGCGCCACACTAGGCACATCTCTCAGTTCAGGTGATGGTGATGGAAACTGGCATGGAGAAGTGTTGGACTCTGTTGTCATCATCTGCTGCCGAGATGATGTGGATAGTGGAGGGGCTTGACTCGGGTCCGTAGCAGGCATCATAGACACAATAGTCGAACTGGGTGGAGTAAGTGGATTTGGTATATATTTTGAAAGTCCAGGAGGTACAGAAGGTGTGGACAATACTTGATGAGCCAGAATGTCTGTAGATGGCGTTGAATTTCTCACGTTCACGTTGTTAGGACAAGGTTCAATGAGTGACAGATTGACCTCAGGTTTCTTGAGTTCCCGTAGTCTCAGTTCGGTGGCTTGAGTACTTTGCAGTGCCAACATGTCAATTATACCTTTACTTAATATTTGTTTTCCTGATCTGTTGAAGTGGAGTCCGTGACGTGTGAAATTACACCTTTTTAGTACTTCATTCAAATCCGCATACATTATTCTCTGTTTACCCGTATTGTTTATAACCTTGCTAATCATTAGCTTGTTAGCATAGGCAATGTCCGCATTAAGTTCTGGTCTATCATGCCGCAGTGGGACTGTATGTATGATGGTATTTGTTTTAACATCAATTTCCAGTAGAGTTTCAACAGCTTGTGACACTGAGAATGGACCAACTTCACCAGGACCAAAGTCATTAGAACCTGCGAGGATTACTAAATGATCTTCCTGTTTTAGTTTATCGATCATTGGACGACCCGCTTCAATTACAGTCTTTAGTCTTGCTCCTGGTTTTGTAAGTACAAAAACCTCATATTTATCCTCTAGTTCATGTAGATATGAGTTTAATCCCTTCCCTTGGCTATCGCTGAGTACAATAACTTTTTTCTCTGTTGTTTTTTGTTGTTTGTCTTTTGATTGTTGGGTTTATTAGATAGATTGGGTCTTGATGGGTTATGGATTTCTGCAACTACTCAGATTTTTTCAGAAGGAGGTAGAATAGGAGATGTTAATGTTTCAATATTTAGTGGAGAAAATCTGTTGTAAGTTTCAAATGAGGGGATAGCTGTGGTTATAGCCGTGCGTGTAGAAATCTTGGGCATTTTGTAATCATCATTAATTGTTTTTTTCTCACGCAGAGAGATAATTTCCTTATCTTTTTGCTCGATTAGTTGATTCAGCTTTTTGCAGTCCAAATCAAGTAGATCAAGCATACACTGTTTGTTTATAATCTCATCTCTAAGATTTTTTTCATTTTGGATCATAGCTTGTATTTTAGATTTTAGATTGACTATCTCATTTTCAGATTGTTGTTCACAGCATAAAGATTCTTCCATTATCGCTCTTGTTTTGTCTTTTTCACGATCTAGTCTTGATTCAAGTAGCTTGTTCTCGTCTGCCAGATTTGTTAAGGCTCCGTTTAAATCCGAAACCACTTTGAGACTAGCATCTAATCTGCTCAATAATGTAGTTACTTCCGGAATGATTTCAGCAATTGCCTCATTTGAGTATTTATTAGCAGTTGCATTTAATATACTATGGATGCGGACTGCAGCATCGCACACTTCTTCATTTAAAAGCTCATCTTTCATATTTTCTAGATTGTTTCTAGCGGCCCGCTTTAGGTTCTCACGCGTTCTACGAGTGATCATTGTTAGTCAATGCTATGGGCGCCCTAAGTATGCAACTTTGTGACAGAAGAGTACTGCTAGAGTGTATTGCCACAGTTGAAGGGGCACCAAGGGTAGATCGTTTTACGCTCAACAGAATGCGTGGGCGTTCACTCCAAGCACTAATTCTCAACCCGGAAGATTCCCACAATATTGTTTCTTTACCCTTCCGCTGCCAACCTGTAGACCCAAGTGCGCATGCGCGGATTTAAAAGTT
Organism: Macrosteles quadrilineatus; assembly: GCF_028750875.1. Classification (NCBI taxonomy): domain Eukaryota; kingdom Metazoa; phylum Arthropoda; class Insecta; order Hemiptera; family Cicadellidae; genus Macrosteles; species Macrosteles quadrilineatus. Next base: position 1,468,852 of record NW_026542619.1, on the reverse strand, counting down.
TGAAAACAAACGGCTGGTACAGAAAGCGGTTTGAAAACCTAACCAACAATTAAAAATATGTCTTTTAAACTGAATGAATAATAAGTACTAGATCAAGCCTGGTATGAACTTACAGTCTTATAAGTCACGTCACTTTAATCCGCACTACAAAACATTCTTCTAAGCGCACTGCGTATATTAATCAATGAATTTATTCGAAAATTAACTGGAGCAAAAACTCATAGGTAGTTAAGATATACATTGATATACTTTGATACACTTAGATTTACTTTGATACACTTAGATTTAATTTGATACACTTAGATATACTTTTATACACTTTGATATACTTAGATACACTTTGATACACTTAGATATACTTTGATACACTTAGATACACTTAGATATACTTTGACACACTTAGATACACTTTGATATAATTTGACACCCTTAGATATACTTTGATACAGTTTGATACACTTAGATAAACTTTGATATACTTTGATACACTTTGATACACTTAGATAAACTTAGATATACTTTGACACCCTTAGATATACTTTGATACACTTAGATATACTTTGATACACTTATATATACTTTGACATACTTTAATGCACTTAGATATACTTTAATACACTTAGATATACTTTGATACACTTTAATACACTTAGATATACTTTAATACACATTGATATACTTTGATATACTTTGATACACTTAGATATACATTGATATACTTTGATACACTTAGATTTACTTTGATACACTTAGATTTACTTTGATACACTTAGATATACTTTGATACACTTTGATATACTTTGATACACTTTGATATTCTTTGATACACTTATATATACTTTGACATACTTAGATACACCTAGATATACTTTGATACACTTTGATATACTTAGATACACTTTGATACACTTAGATATACTTTGATACACTTAGATATACTTAGATACACTTTGATACACTTAGATATATTTAGATATACTTTGATACTCTTAAATATACTTTGATACATTTTGATACACTTATATATACTTTGATACACTTAGATATAATTAATATAATATAATTTAGATAATATAATTAATAGATTAGATATACAAGTTGTGAGTGATTACACTAAAAATTTATAATTTATTCAGCAAGATGAACTTTTACCATATTTATTATTTATAATGCATGTCAAGATTTTGTTGTTAGAATATTAATGGTACAATGTAACTGGGTTTATCCTGTTTTGCAGCATTGTAATAAAAGAAATAAATAAATAAATAAATAAATAAATATACTTTGATACACTTAGATATACTTTGATATACTTTGATACACTTTGATACACTTAGATACACTTAGATAAACTTTGATACACTTAGATATAATTTGATACACTTAGATACACTTAAATACACTTTGATACACTTAAATATACTTTGATATAATTTGATACACTTTGATACACTTAGATAAACTTTGATACACTTAGATATACTTTAATACACTTAGATATACTTTGATACACTTAGATATACTTTGATACACTTAGATAAATTTAGATATACTTAGAAACTCTTAAATATACTTTGATACATTTTGATACACTTATATATACTTTGGTACACTTAGATATACTTTGATACACTTAGATATACTTTGATATACTTTGATACACTTTGATACACTTAGATAAACTTTGATACACTTAGATATACTTTGATACACTTAGATATACTTTGATACACTTAGATATACTTTGATACACTTAGATATACTTTGATACACTTAGATAAACTTTGATACACTTAGTTATACTTTGATACACTTAGATACACTTAGATATACTTTGATACACTTAGATATACTTTGATAAATTTTGATACACTTAGATATACTTTGATACACTTTGATACACTTTAATACACTTAGATAAACATTGATACACTTAGATATACTTTGATACACTTAGATATACTTTGATACATTTTGATACATTTAGATATACTTTGATACACTTAGATATACTTTGATATACTTTGATACATTTAGATAAACTTTGATACACTTAGATATACTTTGATACACTTAGATATACTTTGATATACTTTGACACCCTTAGATATACTTTGATACACTTAGATAAACTTTGACATACTTTGATACACTTTGATACACTTAGATAAACTTTGATACACTTAGATATACTTTGATACACTTAGATATACTTTGATACACTTAGATATACTTTGATACACTTAGATATACTTTGATACACTTAGATAAACTTTGATACACTTAGTTATACTTTGATACACTTAGATATACTTAGATATACTTTGATACACTTAGATATACTTTGATACATTTTGATACAATTAGATATACTTTGATACACTTAGATATACTTTGATATATTTTGATACACTTTGATACACTTAGATAAACTTTGATACACTTAGATATACTTTGATACACTTAGATATACTTTGATACATTTTGATACATTTAGGTATACTTTGATACATTTAGATATACTTTGATATACTTTGATATACTTTGATACACTTTGATACACTTAGATAAACTTTGATACACTTAGATATACTTTGATACACTTAGATATACTTTGATACATTTTGATACATTTAGATATACTTTGATACACTTAGATATACTATGATACACTTAGATATACTTTGATATACTTTGATGCACTTAGATATTTTTATACACTTAGATATATTTTGATACACTTTGATACACTTAGATATACTTTGATATACTTTGATACACATTGATATACTTTGATATACAATGAAACACTTAAATATACTTTGATATACTTTGATACACTTAGATTTACTTTGATACACTTAGATAACTTTGATACACTTTGATATACTTTGATACACTTTGATACACTTAGATATACTTTGATACACTTAGATATACTTTGATACACTTTGATATACTTAGATACACTTAGATATACTTTGATACATTTTGATACATTTAGATATACTTTGATACACTTAGATATACTTTGATATACTTTGATACACTTTGATACACTAAGATAAACTTTGATACACTTAGATATACTTTGATTCACTTAGATATATTTTGATACACTTAGATATACTTTGATATACTTTGACACCCTTAGATATACTTTGATACACTTAGATATACTTTGACACCCTTAGATATACTTTAATACACTTAGATATACTTAGATATACTTTGATACACTTAGATATGCTTTGATACTCTTAAATATACTTTGATACATTTTTAAACACTTATATATACTTTGATACACTTAGATATATTTAGATATACTTTGATACTCTTAAATATACTTTGATACATTTTGATACACTTATATATACTTTGGTACACTTTGATATACTTTGATACACTTTGATACACTTAGATAAACTTTGATACACTTAGATATAATATGATACACTTAGATACACTTAGATACACTTTGATACACTTAGATATACTTTGATATAATTTGATACACTTTGATACACTTAGATAAACTTTGATACACTTAGATATACTTTAATACACTTAGATATACTTTGATACACTTAGATATACTTTGATACACTTAGATATACTTTGATACTCTTAAATATACTTTGATACATTTTTAAACACTTATATATACTTCGATACACTTAGATATATTTAGATATACTTTGATACTCTTAAATATACTTTGATACATTTTGATACACTTATATATACTTTGGTACACTTAGATATACTTTGATACACTTAGATATACTTTGATATACTTTGATACACTTTGATACACTTAGATAAATTTTGATACACTTAGATATACTTTGATACACTTTGATACACTTTAATACACTTAGATAAACATTGATACACTTAGATATACTTTGATACACTTAGATATACTTTGATACATTTTGATATACTTTGATATACTTTGATACACTTTGATACACTTAGATAAACTTTGATACACTTAGATTTACTTTGATACACTTAGATATACTTTGATACACTTAGATATACTTTGATATACTTTGACACCCTTAGATATACTTTGATACACTTTGATACACTTAGATAAACTTTGATATACTTTGATACACTTTGATACACTTAGATAAACTTTGATACACTTAGATATACTTTGATACACTTAGATATACTTTGATACACTTAGATATACTTTGATACACTTAGATATACTTTGATACACTTAGATAAACTTTGATACACTTAGTTATACTTTGATACACTTAGATATACTTTGATACACTTAGATATACTTTGATACATTTTGAAACAATTAGATATACTTTGATACACTTAGATATACTTTGATATACTTTGATACACTTTGATACACTTAGATAAACTTTGATACACTTAGATATACTTTGATACACCTAGATATACTTTGATACATTTTGATACATTTAGGTATACTTTGATACACTTAGATATACTTTGATATACTTTGATATACTTTGATACACTTTGATACACTTAGATAAACTTTGATACACTTAGATATACTTTGATACACTTTGATATACTTTGATACATTTTGATACATTTAGATATACTTTGATACACTTTGATATACTTAGATACACTTTGATACACTTAGATATACTTTGATACACTTAGATACACTTAGATATACTTTGATACACTTAGATATACTTTGATACACTTTGATATACTTTAATACACTTTGATACACTTAGATATAAGTTGATACACTTAGATATACTTTGATATACTTTGATACACTTTGATACACTAAGATAAACTTTGATACACTTAGATATACTTTGACACCTTTAGATACACTTTGATACACTTAGATATACTTTGATACACTTTGATACACTTAGATATACTTTGATATACTTTGATACACTGAGATATACTTTGATACACTTAGACATACTTTGATACACTTAGATATACTTTGATATACTTTGACACCCTTAGATATACTTTGATACACTTAGATATACTTTGATACACTTTGATACACTTAGATATACTTTGATATACTTTGATACACTTAGATATACTTTGATACACTTATATATACTTTGATACATTTTAATACATTTTTGATATACTTTGATACACTTAGATATACTTTGATATACTTTGACACCCTTAGATATACTTTGATACACTTAGATATACTTAGATATACTTTGATACACTTAGATATACTTTGATATACTTTGATACACTTAGATATACTTTTATACACTTAGATATACTTTTAAACACTTTGATACACTTAGATATACTTTGATACACTTAGATATACTTTGATACACTTTGATGCACTTAGATATACTTTAATACACTTAGATATACTTTGATACACTTTGATACACTTAGATATACTTTGATATACTTTGATACACATTGATATACTTTGATATACTTTGATACACTTAGATATACATTGATATACTTTGATACACTTATATTTACTTTGATACACTTAGATTTAATTTGATACACTTAGATATACTTTGATACACTTTGATATACTTAGATACACTTTGATACACTTAGATATACTTTGATACACTTAGATACACTTAGATATACTTTGACACACTTAGATACACTTTGATATAATTTGACACCCTTAGATATACTTTGATACAGTTTGATACACTTAGATAAACTTTGATATACTTTGATACACTTTGATACACTTAGATAAACTTAGATATACTTTGACACCCTTAGATATACTTTGATACACTTTGATATACTTAGATACACTTTGATACACTTAGATATACTTTGATACACTTAGATACACTTAGATATACTTTGATACACTTAGATATACTTTGATACACTTTGATATACTTAGATACACTTTGATACACTTAGATATACTTTGATACACTTAGATACACTTAGATATACTTTGATACACTTAGATATACTTTGATACACTTAGATACACTTAAATACACTTTGATACACTTAAATATACTTTGATATAATTTGATACACTTTGATACACTTAGATAAACTTTGATACACTTAGATATACTTGAATACACTTAGATATACTTTGATACACTTAGATATACTTTGATACACTTAGATAAATTTAGATATACTTAGAAACTCTTAAATATACTTTGATACATTTTGATACACTTATATATACTTTGGTACACTTAGATATACTTTGATACACTTAGATATACTTTGATATACTTTGATACACTTTGATACACTTAGATAAACTTTGATACACTTAGATATACTTTGATACACTTAGATATACTTTGATACACTTAGATATACTTTGATACACTTAGATATACTTTGATACACTTAGATAAACTTTGATACACTTAGTTATACTTTGATACACTTAGATACACTTAGATATACTTTGATACACTTAGATATACTTTGATAAATTTTGATACACTTAGATATACTTTGATACACTTTGATACACTTTAATACACTTAGATAAACATTGATACACTTAGATATACTTTGATACACTTAGATATACTTTGATACATTTTGATACATTTAGATATACTTTGATACACTTAGATATACTTTGATATACTTTGATACATTTAGATAAACTTTGATACACTTAGATATACTTTGATACACTTAGATATACTTTGATATACTTTGACACCCTTAGATATACTTTGATACACTTAGATAAACTTTGACATACTTTGATACACTTTGATACACTTAGATAAACTTTGATACACTTAGATATACTTTGATACACTTAGATATACTTTGATACACTTAGATATACTTTGATACACTTAGATATACTTTGATACACTTAGATAAACTTTGATACACTTAGTTATACTTTGATACACTTAGATATACTTAGATATACTTTGATACACTTAGATATACTTTGATACATTTTGATACAATTAGATATACTTTGATACACTTAGATATACTTTGATATATTTTGATACACTTTGATACACTTAGATAAACTTTGATACACTTAGATATACTTTGATACACTTAGATATACTTTGATACATTTTGATACATTTAGGTATACTTTGATACATTTAGATATACTTTGATATACTTTGATATACTTTGATACACTTTGATACACTTAGATAAACTTTGATACACTTAGATATACTTTGATACACTTAGATATACTTTGATACATTTTGATACATTTAGATATACTTTGATACACTTAGATATACTATGATACACTTAGATATACTTTGATATACTTTGATGCACTTAGATATTTTTATACACTTAGATATATTTTGATACACTTTGATACACTTAGATATACTTTGATACACTTTGATATACTTAGATACACTTAGATATACTTTGATACATTTTGATACATTTAGATATACTTTGATACACTTAGATATACTTTGATATACTTTGATACACTTTGATACACTAAGATAAACTTTGATACACTTAGATATACTTTGATTCACTTAGATATATTTTGATACACTTAGATATACTTTGATATACTTTGACACCCTTAGATATACTTTGATACACTTAGATATACTTTGACACCCTTAGATATACTTTAATACACTTAGATATACTTAGATATACTTTGATACACTTAGATATACTTTGATACTCTTAAATATACTTTGATACATTTTTAAACACTTATATATACTTTGATACACTTAGATATATTTAGATATACTTTGATACTCTTAAATATACTTTGATACATTTTGATACACTTATATATACTTTGGTACACTTTGATATACTTTGATACACTTTGATACACTTAGATAAACTTTGATACACTTAGATATAATATGATACACTTAGATACACTTAGATACACTTTGATACACTTAGATATACTTTGATATAATTTGATACACTTTGATACACTTAGATATACTTTAATACACTTAGATATACTTTGATACACTTAGATATACTTTGATACACTTAGATATACTTTGATACTCTTAAATATACTTTGATACATTTTTAAACACTTATATATACTTTGATACACTTAGATATATTTAGATATACTTTGATACTCTTAAATATACTTTGATACATTTTGATACACTTATATATACTTTGGTACACTTAGATATACTTTGATACACTTAGATATACTTTGATATACTTTGATACACTTTGATACACTTAGATAAATTTTGATACACTTAGATATACTTTGATACACTTTGATACACTTTAATACACTTAGATAAACATTGATACACTTAGATATACTTTGATACACTTAGATATACTTTGATACATTTTGATATACTTTGATATACTTTGATACACTTTGATACACTTAGATAAACTTTGATACACTTAGATTTACTTTGATACACTTAGATATACTTTGATACACTTAGATATACTTTGATATACTTTGACACCCTTAGATATACTTTGATACACTTTGATACACTTAGATAAACTTTGATATACTTTGATACACTTTGATACACTTAGATAAACTTTGATACACTTAGATATACTTTGATACACTTAGATATACTTTGATACACTTAGATATACTTTGATACACTTAGATATACTTTGATACACTTAGATAAACTTTGATACACTTAGTTATACTTTGATACACTTAGATATACTTTGATACACTTAGATATACTTTGATACATTTTGAAACAATTAGATATACTTTGATACACTTAGATATACTTTGATATACTTTGATACACTTTGATACACTTAGATAAACTTTGATACACTTAGATATACTTTGATACACCTAGATATACTTTGATACATTTTGATACATTTAGGTATACTTTGATACACTTAGATATACTTTGATATACTTTGATATACTTTGATACACTTAGATATACTTTGATACACTTAGATATACTTTGATACACTTAGATAAACTTTGACATACTTTGATACACTTTGATACACTTAGATAAACTTTGATACACTTAGATATACTTTGATACACTTAGATATACTTTGATACACTTAGATATACTTTGATACACTTAGATATACTTTGATACACTTAGATAAACTTTGATACACTTAGTTATACTTTGATACACTTAGATATACTTAGATATACTTTGATACACTTAGATATACTTTGATACATTTTGATACAATTAGATATACTTTGATACACTTAGATATACTTTGATATATTTTGATACACTTTGATACACTTAGATAAACTTTGATACACTTAGATATACTTTGATACACTTAGATATACTTTGATACATTTTGATACATTTAGGTATACTTTGATACATTTAGATATACTTTGATATACTTTGATATACTTTGATACACTTTGATACACTTAGATAAACTTTGATACACTTAGATATACTTTGATACACTTAGATATACTTTGATACATTTTGATACATTTAGATATACTTTGATACACTTAGATATACTATGATACACTTAGATATACTTTGATATACTTTGATGAACTTAGATATTTTTATACACTTAGATATATTTTGATACACTTTGATACACTTAGATATACTTTGATATACTTTGATACACATTGATATACTTTGATATACAATGAAACACTTAAATATACTTTGATATACTTTGATACACTTAGATTTACTTTGATACACTTAGATAACTTTGATACACTTTGATATACTTTGATACACTTTGATACACTTAGATATACTTTGATACACTTAGATATACTTTGATACACTTTGATATACTTAGATACACTTAGATATACTTTGATACATTTTGATACATTTAGATATACTTTGATACACTTAGATATACTTTGATATACTTTGATACACTTTGATACACTAAGATAAACTTTGATACACTTAGATATACTTTGATTCACTTAGATATATTTTGATACACTTAGATATACTTTGATATACTTTGACACCCTTAGATATACTTTGATACACTTAGATATACTTTGACACCCTTAGATATACTTTAATACACTTAGATATACTTAGATATACTTTGATACACTTAGATATACTTTGATACTCTTAAATATACTTTGATACATTTTTAAACACTTATATATACTTTGATACACTTAGATATATTTAGATATACTTTGATACTCTTAAATATACTTTGATACATTTTGATACACTTATATATACTTTGGTACACTTTGATATACTTTGATACACTTTGATACACTTAGATAAACTTTGATACACTTAGATATAATATGATACACTTAGATACACTTAGATACACTTTGATACACTTAGATATACTTTGATATAATTTGATACACTTTGATACACTTAGATAAACTTTGATACACTTAGATATACTTTAATACACTTAGATATACTTTGATACACTTAGATATACTTTGATACACTTAGATATACTTTGATACTCTTAAATATACTTTGATACATTTTTAAACACTTATATATACTTCGATACACTTAGATATATTTAGATATACTTTGATACTCTTAAATATACTTTGATACATTTTGATACACTTATATATACTTTGGTACACTTAGATATACTTTGATACACTTAGATATACTTTGATATACTTTGATACACTTTGATACACTTAGATAAATTTTGATACACTTAGATATACTTTGATACACTTTGATACACTTTAATACACTTAGATAAACATTGATACACTTAGATATACTTTGATACACTTAGATATACTTTGATACATTTTGATATACTTTGATATACTTTGATACACTTTGATACACTTAGATAAACTTTGATACACTTAGATTTACTTTGATACACTTAGATATACTTTGATACACTTAGATATACTTTGATATACTTTGACACCCTTAGATATACTTTGATACACTTTGATACACTTAGATAAACTTTGATATACTTTGATACACTTTGATACACTTAGATATACTTTGATACACTTAGATATACTTTGATACACTTAGATATACTTTGATACACTTAGATAAACTTTGATACACTTAGTTATACTTTGATACACTTAGATATACTTTGATACACTTAGATATACTTTGATACATTTTGAAACAATTAGATATACTTTGATACACTTAGATATACTTTGATATACTTTGATACACTTTGATACACTTAGATAAACTTTGATACACTTAGATATACTTTGATACACCTAGATATACTTTGATACATTTTGATACATTTAGGTATACTTTGATACACTTAGATATACTTTGATATACTTTGATATACTTTGATACACTTTGATACACTTAGATAAACTTTGATACACTTAGATATACTTTGATACACTTTGATATACTTTGATACATTTTGATACATTTAGATATACTTTGATACACTTTGATATACTTAGATACACTTTGATACACTTAGATATACTTTGATACACTTAGATACACTTAGATATACTTTGATACACTTAGATATACTTTGATACACTTTGATATACTTTAATACACTTTGATACACTTAGATATAAGTTGATACACTTAGATATACTTTGATATACTTTGATACACTTTGATACACTAAGATAAACTTTGATACACTTAGATATACTTTGACACCTTTAGATACACTTTGATACACTTAGATATACTTTGATACACTTTGATACACTTAGATATACTTTGATATACTTTGATACACTGAGATATACTTTGATACACTTAGACATACTTTGATACACTTAGATATACTTTGATATACTTTGACACCCTTAGATATACTTTGATACACTTAGATATACTTTGATACACTTTGATACACTTAGATATACTTTGATATACTTTGATACACTTAGATATACTTTGATACACTTATATATACTTTGATACATTTTAATACATTTTTGATATACTTTGATACACTTAGATATACTTTGATATACTTTGACACCCTTAGATATACTTTGATACACTTAGATATACTTTGATATACTTTGATACACTTAGATATACTTTGATATACTTTGATACACTTAGATATACTTTTATACACTTAGATATACTTTTAAACACTTTGATACACTTAGATATACTTTGATACACTTAGATATACTTTGATACACTTTGATGCACTTAGATATACTTTAATACACTTAGATATACTTTGATACACTTTGATACACTTAGATATACTTTGATATACTTTGATACACATTGATATACTTTGATATACTTTGATACACTTAGATATACATTGATATACTTTGATACACTTATATTTACTTTGATACACTTTGATATACTTAGATACACTTTGATACACTTAGATATACTTTGATACACTTAGATACACTTTGATATAATTTGACACCCTTAGATATACTTTGATACAGTTTGATACACTTAGATAAACTTTGATATACTTTGATACACTTTGATACACTTAGATAAACTTAGATATACTTTGACACCCTTAGATATACTTTGATACACTTTGATATACTTAGATACACTTTGATACACTTAGATATACTTTGATACACTTAGATACACTTAGATATACTTTGATACACTTAGATATACTTTGATACACTTTGATATACTTAGATACACTTTGATACACTTAGATATACTTTGATACACTTAGATACACTTAGATATACTTTGATACACTTAGATATACTTTGATACACTTAGATACACTTAAATACACTTTGATACACTTAAATATACTTTGATATAATTTGATACACTTTGATACACTTAGATAAACTTTGATACACTTAGATATACTTGAATACACTTAGATATACTTTGATACACTTAGATATACTTTGATACACTTAGATAAATTTAGATATACTTAGAAACTCTTAAATATACTTTGATACATTTTGATACACTTATATATACTTTGGTACACTTAGATATACTTTGATACACTTAGATATACTTTGATATACTTTGATACACTTTGATACACTTAGATAAACTTTGATACACTTAGATATACTTTGATACACTTAGATATACTTTGATACACTTAGATATACTTTGATACACTTAGATATACTTTGATACACTTAGATAAACTTTGATACACTTAGTTATACTTTGATACACTTAGATACACTTAGATATACTTTGATACACTTAGATATACTTTGATAAATTTTGATACACTTAGATATACTTTGATACACTTTGATACACTTTAATACACTTAGATAAACATTGATACACTTAGATATACTTTGATACACTTAGATATACTTTGATACATTTTGATACATTTAGATATACTTTGATACACTTAGATATACTTTGATATACTTTGATACATTTAGATAAACTTTGATACACTTAGATATACTTTGATACACTTAGATATACTTTGATATACTTTGACACCCTTAGATATACTTTGATACACTTAGATAAACTTTGACATACTTTGATACACTTTGATACACTTAGATAAACTTTGATACACTTAGATATACTTTGATACACTTAGATATACTTTGATACACTTAGATATACTTTGATACACTTAGATATACTTTGATACACTTAGATAAACTTTGATACACTTAGTTATACTTTGATACACTTAGATATACTTAGATATACTTTGATACACTTAGATATACTTTGATACATTTTGATACAATTAGATATACTTTGATACACTTAGATATACTTTGATATATTTTGATACACTTTGATACACTTAGATAAACTTTGATACACTTAGATATACTTTGATACACTTAGATATACTTTGATACATTTTGATACATTTAGGTATACTTTGATACATTTAGATATACTTTGATATACTTTGATATACTTTGATACACTTTGATACACTTAGATAAACTTTGATACACTTAGATATACTTTGATACACTTAGATATACTTTGATACATTTTGATACATTTAGATATACTTTGATACACTTAGATATACTATGATACACTTAGATATACTTTGATATACTTTGATGCACTTAGATATTTTTATACACTTAGATATATTTTGATACACTTTGATACACTTAGATATACTTTGATATACTTTGATACACATTGATATACTTTGATATACAATGAAACACTTAAATATACTTTGATATACTTTGATACACTTAGATTTACTTTGATACACTTAGATAACTTTGATACACTTTGATATACTTTGATACACTTTGATACACTTAGATATACTTTGATATACTTTGACACCCTTAGATATACTTTGATACACTTAGATATACTTTGATATACTTTGATACACTTAGATATACTTTGATATACTTTGATACACTTAGATATACTTTGATACACTTATATATACTTTGATACATTTTAATACATTTTTGATATACTTTGATACACTTAGATATACTTTGATATACTTTGACACCCTTAGATATACTTTGATACACTTAGATATACTTTGATATACTTTGATACACTTAGATATACTTTGATATACTTTGATACACTTAGATATACTTTTATACACTTAGATATACTTTTAAACACTTTGATACACTTAGATATACTTTGATACACTTAGATATACTTTGATACACTTTGATGCACTTAGATATACTTTAATACACTTAGATATACTTTGATACACTTTGATACACTTAGATATACTTTGATATACTTTGATACACATTGATATACTTTGATATACTTTGATACACTTAGATATACATTGATATACTTTGATACACTTATATTTACTTTGATACACTTTGATATACTTAGATACACTTTGATACACTTAGATATACTTTGATACACTTAGATACACTTTGATATAATTTGACACCCTTAGATATACTTTGATACAGTTTGATACACTTAGATAAACTTTGATATACTTTGATATACTTTGATACACTTAGATACACTTAGATATACTTTGATACACTTAGATATACTTTGATACACTTTGATATACTTAGATACACTTTGATACACTTAGATATACTTTGATACACTTAGATACACTTAGATATACTTTGATACACTTAGATATACTTTGATACACTTAGATACACTTAAATACACTTTGATACACTTAAATATACTTTGATATAATTTGATACACTTTGATACACTTAGATAAACTTTGATACACTTAGATATACTTGAATACACTTAGATATACTTTGATACACTTAGATATACTTTGATACACTTAGATAAATTTAGATATACTTAGAAACTCTTAAATATACTTTGATACATTTTGATACACTTATATATACTTTGGTACACTTAGATATACTTTGATACACTTAGATATACTTTGATATACTTTGATACACTTTGATACACTTAGATAAACTTTGATACACTTAGATATACTTTGATACACTTAGATATACTTTGATACACTTAGATATACTTTGATACACTTAGATATACTTTGATACACTTAGATAAACTTTGATACACTTAGTTATACTTTGATACACTTAGATACACTTAGATATACTTTGATACACTTAGATATACTTTGATAAATTTTGATACACTTAGATATACTTTGATACACTTTGATACACTTTAATACACTTAGATAAACATTGATACACTTAGATATACTTTGATACACTTAGATATACTTTGATACATTTTGATACATTTAGATATACTTTGATACACTTAGATATACTTTGATATACTTTGATACATTTAGATAAACTTTGATACACTTAGATATACTTTGATACACTTAGATATACTTTGATATACTTTGACACCCTTAGATATACTTTGATACACTTAGATAAACTTTGACATACTTTGATACACTTTGATACACTTAGATAAACTTTGATACACTTAGATATACTTTGATACACTTAGATATACTTTGATACACTTAGATATACTTTGATACACTTAGATATACTTTGATACACTTAGATAAACTTTGATACACTTAGTTATACTTTGATACACTTAGATATACTTAGATATACTTTGATACACTTAGATATACTTTGATACATTTTGATACAATTAGATATACTTTGATACACTTAGATATACTTTGATATATTTTGATACACTTTGATACACTTAGATAAACTTTGATACACTTAGATATACTTTGATACACTTAGATATACTTTGATACATTTTGATACATTTAGGTATACTTTGATACATTTAGATATACTTTGATATACTTTGATATACTTTGATACACTTTGATACACTTAGATAAACTTTGATACACTTAGATATACTTTGATACACTTAGATATACTTTGATACATTTTGATACATTTAGATATACTTTGATACACTTAGATATACTATGATACACTTAGATATACTTTGATATACTTTGATGCACTTAGATATTTTTATACACTTAGATATATTTTGATACACTTTGATACACTTAGATATACTTTGATATACTTTGATACACATTGATATACTTTGATATACAATGAAACACTTAAATATACTTTGATATACTTTGATACACTTAGATTTACTTTGATACACTTAGATAACTTTGATACACTTTGATATACTTTGATACACTTTGATACACTTAGATATACTTTGATACACTTAGATATACTTTGATACACTTTGATATACTTAGATACACTTAGATATACTTTGATACATTTTGATACATTTAGATATACTTTGATACACTTAGATATACTTTGATATACTTTGATACACTTTGATACACTAAGATAAACTTTGATACACTTAGATATACTTTGATTCACTTAGATATATTTTGATACACTTAGATATACTTTGATATACTTTGACACCCTTAGATATACTTTGATACACTTAGATATACTTTGACACCCTTAGATATACTTTAATACACTTAGATATACTTAGATATACTTTGATACACTTAGATATACTTTGATACTCTTAAATATACTTTGATACATTTTTAAACACTTATATATACTTTGATACACTTAGATATATTTAGATATACTTTGATACTCTTAAATATACTTTGATACATTTTGATACACTTATATATACTTTGGTACACTTTGATATACTTTGATACACTTTGATACACTTAGATAAACTTTGATACACTTAGATATAATATGATACACTTAGATACACTTAGATACACTTTGATACACTTAGATATACTTTGATATAATTTGATACACTTTGATACACTTAGATATACTTTAATACACTTAGATATACTTTGATACACTTAGATATACTTTGATACACTTAGATATACTTTGATACTCTTAAATATACTTTGATACATTTTTAAACACTTATATATACTTTGATACACTTAGATATATTTAGATATACTTTGATACTCTTAAATATACTTTGATACATTTTGATACACTTATATATACTTTGGTACACTTAGATATACTTTGATACACTTAGATATACTTTGATATACTTTGATACACTTTGATACACTTAGATAAATTTTGATACACTTAGATATACTTTGATACACTTTGATACACTTTAATACACTTAGATAAACATTGATACACTTAGATATACTTTGATACACTTAGATATACTTTGATACATTTTGATATACTTTGATATACTTTGATACACTTTGATACACTTAGATAAACTTTGATACACTTAGATTTACTTTGATACACTTAGATATACTTTGATACACTTAGATATACTTTGATATACTTTGACACCCTTAGATATACTTTGATACACTTTGATACACTTAGATAAACTTTGATATACTTTGATACACTTTGATACACTTAGATAAACTTTGATACACTTAGATATACTTTGATACACTTAGATATACTTTGATACACTTAGATATACTTTGATACACTTAGATATACTTTGATACACTTAGATAAACTTTGATACACTTAGTTATACTTTGATACACTTAGATATACTTTGATACACTTAGATATACTTTGATACATTTTGAAACAATTAGATATACTTTGATACACTTAGATATACTTTGATATACTTTGATACACTTTGATACACTTAGATAAACTTTGATACACTTAGATATACTTTGATACACCTAGATATACTTTGATACATTTTGATACATTTAGGTATACTTTGATACACTTAGATATACTTTGATATACTTTGATATACTTTGATACACTTTGATACACTTAGATAAACTTTGATACACTTAGATATACTTTGATACACTTTGATATACTTTGATACATTTTGATACATTTAGATATACTTTGATACACTTTGATATACTTAGATACACTTTGATACACTTAGATATACTTTGATACACTTAGATACACTTAGATATACTTTGATACACTTAGATATACTTTGATACACTTTGATATACTTTAATACACTTTGATACACTTAGATATAAGTTGATACACTTAGATATACTTTGATATACTTTGATACACTTTGATACACTAAGATAAACTTTGATACACTTAGATATACTTTGACACCTTTAGATACACTTTGATACACTTAGATATACTTTGATACACTTTGATACACTTAGATATACTTTGATATACTTTGATACACTGAGATATACTTTGATACACTTAGACATACTTTGATACACTTAGATATACTTTGATATACTTTGACACCCTTAGATATACTTTGATACACTTAGATATACTTTGATACACTTTGATACACTTAGATATACTTTGATATACTTTGATACACTTAGATATACTTTGATACACTTATATATACTTTGATACATTTTAATACATTTTTGATATACTTTGATACACTTAGATATACTTTGATATACTTTGACACCCTTAGATATACTTTGATACACTTAGATATACTTTGATATACTTTGATACACTTAGATATACTTTGATATACTTTGATACACTTAGATATACTTTTATACACTTAGATATACTTTTAAACACTTTGATACACTTAGATATACTTTGATACACTTAGATATACTTTGATACACTTTGATGCACTTAGATATACTTTAATACACTTAGATATACTTTGATACACTTTGATACACTTAGATATACTTTGATATACTTTGATACACATTGATATACTTTGATATACTTTGATACACTTAGATATACATTGATATACTTTGATACACTTATATTTACTTTGATACACTTAGATTTAATTTGATACACTTAGATATACTTTGATACACTTTGATATACTTAGATACACTTTGATACACTTAGATATACTTTGATACACTTAGATACACTTAGATATACTTTGACACACTTAGATACACTTTGATATAATTTGACACCCTTAGATATACTTTGATACAGTTTGATACACTTAGATAAACTTTGATATACTTTGATACACTTTGATACACTTAGATAAACTTAGATATACTTTGACACCCTTAGATATACTTTGATACACTTTGATATACTTAGATACACTTTGATACACTTAGATATACTTTGATACACTTAGATACACTTAGATATACTTTGATACACTTAGATATACTTTGATACACTTTGATATACTTAGATACACTTTGATACACTTAGATATACTTTGATACACTTAGATACACTTAGATATACTTTGATACACTTAGATATACTTTGATACACTTAGATATACTTTGATACATTTAGATATACTTTGATACACTTAGATATACTTTAAAAATACTTTGACACCCTTAGATATACTTTGATACACTTTGATATACTTAGATACACTTTGATACACTTAGATATACTTTGATACACTTAGATACACTTAGATATACTTTGATACACTTAGATATACTTTGATACACTTTGATATACTTTAATACACTTTGATACACTTAGATATAAGTTGATACACTTAGATATACTTTGATATACTTTGATACACTTTGATACACTAAGATAAACTTTGATACACTTAGATATACTTTGACACCTTTAGATATACTTTGATACACTTAGATATACTTTGATACACTTTGATACACTTAGATATACTTTGATATACTTTGATACACTTAGATATACTTTTATACACTTAGATATACTTTTTAACACTTTGATACACTTAGATATACTTTGATACACTTAGATACACTTAGATATACTTTGATACACTTAGATATACATTGATACACTTTGATATACTTTAATACACTTTGATACACTTAGATATTAGTTGATACACTTAGATATATTTAGATATACTTTGATACTCTTAAATATACTTTGATACATTTTTTTACACTTATATATACTTTGATACACTTAGATATACTTTGATACACTTAGATATACTTTGATATACTTTGATATACTTTGATACACTTAGATATACTTTGATATACTTTGACACCCTTAGATATACTTTGATACACTTAGATATACTTTGACACCCTTAGATATACTTTGATAAACTTAGATATACTTTGATACACTTTGATACACTTAGATACACTTAGATATACTTTGATACATTTAGATATACTTTGATACACTTAGATATACTTTAAAAATACTTTGACACCCTTAGATATACTTTGATACACTTTGATATACTTAGATACACTTTGATACACTTAGATATACTTTGATACACTTAGATACACTTAGATATACTTTGATACACTTAGATATACTTTGATACACTTTGATATACTTAGATACACTTTGATACACTTAGATATACTTTGATACACTTAGATACACTTAGATATACTTTGATACACTTAGATATACTTTGATACACTTAGATATACTTTGATACATTTAGATATACTTTGATACACTTAGATATACTTTAAAAATACTTTGACACCCTTAGATATACTTTGATACACTTTGATATACTTAGATACACTTTGATACACTTAGATATACTTTGATACACTTAGATACACTTAGATATACTTTGATACACTTAGATATACTTTGATACACTTTGATATACTTTAATACACTTTGATACACTTAGATATAAGTTGATACACTTAGATATACTTTGATATACTTTGATACACTTTGATACACTAAGATAAACTTTGATACACTTAGATATACTTTGACACCTTTAGATATACTTTGATACACTTAGATATACTTCGATACACTTTGATACACTTAGATAAACTTTGATACACTTAGATATACTTTGATACACTTAGATATACTTTGATACACTTAGATATACTTTGATACACTTAGATATACTTTGATACACTTAGATAAACTTTGATACACTTAGTTATACTTTGATACACTTAGATACACTTAGATATACTTTGATACACTTAGATATACTTTGATAAATTTTGATACACTTAGATATACTTTGATACACTTTGATACACTTTAATACACTTAGATAAACATTGATACACTTAGATATACTTTGATACACTTAGATATACTTTGATACATTTTGATACATTTAGATATACTTTGATACACTTAGATATACTTTGATATACTTTGATACATTTAGATAAACTTTGATACACTTAGATATACTTTGATACACTTAGATATACTTTGATATACTTTGACACCCTTAGATATACTTTGATACACTTAGATAAACTTTGACATACTTTGATACACTTTGATACACTTAGATAAACTTTGATACACTTAGATATACTTTGATACACTTAGATATACTTTGATACACTTAGATATACTTTGATACACTTAGATATACTTTGATACACTTAGATAAACTTTGATACACTTAGTTATACTTTGATACACTTAGATATACTTAGATATACTTTGATACACTTAGATATACTTTGATACATTTTGATACAATTAGATATACTTTGATACACTTAGATATACTTTGATATATTTTGATACACTTTGATACACTTAGATAAACTTTGATACACTTAGATATACTTTGATACACTTAGATATACTTTGATACATTTTGATACATTTAGGTATACTTTGATACATTTAGATATACTTTGATATACTTTGATATACTTTGATACACTTTGATACACTTAGATAAACTTTGATACACTTAGATATACTTTGATACACTTAGATATACTTTGATACATTTTGATACATTTAGATATACTTTGATACACTTAGATATACTATGATACACTTAGATATACTTTGATATACTTTGATGCACTTAGATATTTTTATACACTTAGATATATTTTGATACACTTTGATACACTTAGATATACTTTGATATACTTTGATACACATTGATATACTTTGATATACAATGAAACACTTAAATATACTTTGATATACTTTGATACACTTAGATTTACTTTGATACACTTAGATAACTTTGATACACTTTGATATACTTTGATACACTTTGATACACTTAGATATACTTTGATACACTTAGATATACTTTGATACACTTTGATATACTTAGATACACTTAGATATACTTTGATACATTTTGATACATTTAGATATACTTTGATACACTTAGATATACTTTGATATACTTTGATACACTTTGATACACTAAGATAAACTTTGATACACTTAGATATACTTTGATTCACTTAGATATATTTTGATACACTTAGATATACTTTGATATACTTTGACACCCTTAGATATACTTTGATACACTTAGATATACTTTGACACCCTTAGATATACTTTAATACACTTAGATATACTTAGATATACTTTGATACACTTAGATATACTTTGATACTCTTAAATATACTTTGATACATTTTTAAACACTTATATATACTTTGATACACTTAGATATATTTAGATATACTTTGATACTCTTAAATATACTTTGATACATTTTGATACACTTATATATACTTTGGTACACTTTGATATACTTTGATACACTTTGATACACTTAGATAAACTTTGATACACTTAGATATAATATGATACACTTAGATACACTTAGATACACTTTGATACACTTAGATATACTTTGATATAATTTGATACACTTTGATACACTTAGATATACTTTAATACACTTAGATATACTTTGATACACTTAGATATACTTTGATACACTTAGATATACTTTGATATTCTTAAATATACTTTGATACATTTTTAAACACTTATATATACTTTGATACACTTAGATATATTTAGATATACTTTGATACTCTTAAATATACTTTGATACATTTTGATACACTTATATATACTTTGGTACACTTAGATATACTTTGATACACTTAGATATACTTTGATATACTTTGATACACTTTGATACACTTAGATAAATTTTGATACACTTAGATATACTTTGATACACTTTGATACACTTTAATACACTTAGATAAACATTGATACACTTAGATATACTTTGATACACTTAGATATACTTTGATACATTTTGATATACTTTGATATACTTTGATACACTTTGATACACTTAGATAAACTTTGATACACTTAGATTTACTTTGATACACTTAGATATACTTTGATACACTTAGATATACTTTGATATACTTTGACACCCTTAGATATACTTTGATACACTTTGATACACTTAGATAAACTTTGATATACTTTGATACACTTTGATACACTTAGATAAACTTTGATACACTTAGATATACTTTGATACACTTAGATATACTTTGATACACTTAGATATACTTTGATACACTTAGATATACTTTGATACACTTAGATAAACTTTGATACACTTAGTTATACTTTGATACACTTAGATATACTTTGATACACTTAGATATACTTTGATACATTTTGAAACAATTAGATATACTTTGATACACTTAGATATACTTTGATATACTTTGATACACTTTGATACACTTAGATAAACTTTGATACACTTAGATATACTTTGATACACCTAGATATACTTTGATACATTTTGATACATTTAGGTATACTTTGATACACTTAGATACACTTAGATATACTTTGATACACTTAGATATACTTTGATACACTTTGATATACTTAGATACACTTTGATACACTTAGATATACTTTGATACACTTAGATACACTTAGATATACTTTGATACACTTAGATATACTTTGATACACTTAGATATACTTTGATACATTTAGATATACTTTGATACACTTAGATATACTTTAAAAATACTTTGACACCCTTAGATATACTTTGATACACTTTGATATACTTAGATACACTTTGATACACTTAGATATACTTTGATACACTTAGATACACTTAGATATACTTTGATACACTTAGATATACTTTGATACACTTTGATATACTTTAATACACTTTGATACACTTAGATAT
Source organism: Macrosteles quadrilineatus (assembly GCF_028750875.1). Classification (NCBI taxonomy): domain Eukaryota; kingdom Metazoa; phylum Arthropoda; class Insecta; order Hemiptera; family Cicadellidae; genus Macrosteles; species Macrosteles quadrilineatus. The sequence goes on along the minus strand of NW_026542619.1, from coordinate 1,444,490 downwards.
AAGTTGATACACTTAGATATACTTTGATATACTTTGATACACTTTGATACACTAAGATAAACTTTGATACACTTAGATATACTTTGACACCTTTAGATATACTTTGATACACTTAGATATACTTTGATACACTTTGATACACTTAGATATACTTTGATATACTTTGATACACTTAGATATACTTTTATACACTTAGATATACTTTTTAACACTTTGATACACTTAGATATACTTTGATACACTTAGATACACTTAGATATACTTTGATACACTTAGATATACATTGATACACTTTGATATACTTTAATACACTTTGATACACTTAGATATTAGTTGATACACTTAGATATATTTAGATATACTTTGATACTCTTAAATATACTTTGATACATTTTTTTACACTTATATATACTTTGATACACTTAGATATACTTTGATACACTTAGATATACTTTGATATACTTTGATATACTTTGATACACTTAGATATACTTTGATATACTTTGACACCCTTAGATATACTTTGATACACTTAGATATACTTTGACACCCTTAGATATACTTTGATAAACTTAGATATACTTTGATACACTTTGATACACTTAGATACACTTAGATATACTTTGATACATTTAGATATACTTTGATACACTTAGATATACTTTAAAAATACTTTGACACCCTTAGATATACTTTGATACACTTTGATATACTTAGATACACTTTGATACACTTAGATATACTTTGATACACTTAGATACACTTAGATATACTTTGATACACTTAGATATACTTTGATACACTTTGATATACTTAGATACACTTTGATACACTTAGATATACTTTGATACACTTAGATACACTTAGATATACTTTGATACACTTAGATATACTTTGATACACTTAGATATACTTTGATACATTTAGATATACTTTGATACACTTAGATATACTTTAAAAATACTTTGACACCCTTAGATATACTTTGATACACTTTGATATACTTAGATACACTTTGATACACTTAGATATACTTTGATACACTTAGATACACTTAGATATACTTTGATACACTTAGATATACTTTGATACACTTTGATATACTTTAATACACTTTGATACACTTAGATATAAGTTGATACACTTAGATATACTTTGATATACTTTGATACACTTTGATACACTAAGATAAACTTTGATACACTTAGATATACTTTGACACCTTTAGATATACTTTGATACACTTAGATATACTTCGATACACTTTGATACACTTAGATAAACTTTGATACACTTAGATATACTTTGATACACTTAGATATACTTTGATACACTTAGATATACTTTGATACACTTAGATATACTTTGATACACTTAGATAAACTTTGATACACTTAGTTATACTTTGATACACTTAGATACACTTAGATATACTTTGATACACTTAGATATACTTTGATAAATTTTGATACACTTAGATATACTTTGATACACTTTGATACACTTTAATACACTTAGATAAACATTGATACACTTAGATATACTTTGATACACTTAGATATACTTTGATACATTTTGATACATTTAGATATACTTTGATACACTTAGATATACTTTGATATACTTTGATACATTTAGATAAACTTTGATACACTTAGATATACTTTGATACACTTAGATATACTTTGATATACTTTGACACCCTTAGATATACTTTGATACACTTAGATAAACTTTGACATACTTTGATACACTTTGATACACTTAGATAAACTTTGATACACTTAGATATACTTTGATACACTTAGATATACTTTGATACACTTAGATATACTTTGATACACTTAGATATACTTTGATACACTTAGATAAACTTTGATACACTTAGTTATACTTTGATACACTTAGATATACTTAGATATACTTTGATACACTTAGATATACTTTGATACATTTTGATACAATTAGATATACTTTGATACACTTAGATATACTTTGATATATTTTGATACACTTTGATACACTTAGATAAACTTTGATACACTTAGATATACTTTGATACACTTAGATATACTTTGATACATTTTGATACATTTAGGTATACTTTGATACATTTAGATATACTTTGATATACTTTGATATACTTTGATACACTTTGATACACTTAGATAAACTTTGATACACTTAGATATACTTTGATACACTTAGATATACTTTGATACATTTTGATACATTTAGATATACTTTGATACACTTAGATATACTATGATACACTTAGATATACTTTGATATACTTTGATGCACTTAGATATTTTTATACACTTAGATATATTTTGATACACTTTGATACACTTAGATATACTTTGATATACTTTGATACACATTGATATACTTTGATATACAATGAAACACTTAAATATACTTTGATATACTTTGATACACTTAGATTTACTTTGATACACTTAGATAACTTTGATACACTTTGATATACTTTGATACACTTTGATACACTTAGATATACTTTGATACACTTAGATATACTTTGATACACTTTGATATACTTAGATACACTTAGATATAGTTTGATACATTTTGATACATTTAGATATACTTTGATACACTTAGATATACTTTGATATACTTTGATACACTTTGATACACTAAGATAAACTTTGATACACTTAGATATACTTTGATTCACTTAGATATATTTTGATACACTTAGATATACTTTGATATACTTTGACACCCTTAGATATACTTTGATACACTTAGATATACTTTGACACCCTTAGATATACTTTAATACACTTAGATATACTTAGATATACTTTGATACACTTAGATATACTTTGATACTCTTAAATATACTTTGATACATTTTTAAACACTTATATATACTTTGATACACTTAGATATATTTAGATATACTTTGATACTCTTAAATATACTTTGATACATTTTGATACACTTATATATACTTTGGTACACTTTGATATACTTTGATACACTTTGATACACTTAGATAAACTTTGATACACTTAGATATAATATGATACACTTAGATACACTTAGATACACTTTGATACACTTAGATATACTTTGATATAATTTGATACACTTTGATACACTTAGATATACTTTAATACACTTAGATATACTTTGATACACTTAGATATACTTTGATACACTTAGATATACTTTGATATTCTTAAATATACTTTGATACATTTTTAAACACTTATATATACTTTGATACACTTAGATATATTTAGATATACTTTGATACTCTTAAATATACTTTGATACATTTTGATACACTTATATATACTTTGGTACACTTAGATATACTTTGATACACTTAGATATACTTTGATATACTTTGATACACTTTGATACACTTAGATAAATTTTGATACACTTAGATATACTTTGATACACTTTGATACACTTTAATACACTTAGATAAACATTGATACACTTAGATATACTTTGATACACTTAGATATACTTTGATACATTTTGATATACTTTGATATACTTTGATACACTTTGATACACTTAGATAAACTTTGATACACTTAGATTTACTTTGATACACTTAGATATACTTTGATACACTTAGATATACTTTGATATACTTTGACACCCTTAGATATACTTTGATACACTTTGATACACTTAGATAAACTTTGATATACTTTGATACACTTTGATACACTTAGATAAACTTTGATACACTTAGATATACTTTGATACACTTAGATATACTTTGATACACTTAGATATACTTTGATACACTTAGATATACTTTGATACACTTAGATAAACTTTGATACACTTAGTTATACTTTGATACACTTAGATATACTTTGATACACTTAGATATACTTTGATACATTTTGAAACAATTAGATATACTTTGATACACTTAGATATACTTTGATATACTTTGATACACTTTGATACACTTAGATAAACTTTGATACACTTAGATATACTTTGATACACCTAGATATACTTTGATACATTTTGATACATTTAGGTATACTTTGATACACTTAGATATACTTTGATATACTTTGATATACTTTGATACACTTTGATACACTTAGATAAACTTTGATACACTTAGATATACTTTGATACACTTTGATATACTTTGATACATTTTGATACATTTAGATATACTTTGATACACTTTGATATACTTAGATACACTTTGATACACTTAGATATACTTTGATACACTTAGATACACTTAGATATACTTTGATACACTTAGATATACTTTGATACACTTTGATATACTTTAATACACTTTGATACACTTAGATATAAGTTGATACACTTAGATATACTTTGATATACTTTGATACACTTTGATACACTAAGATAAACTTTGATACACTTAGATATACTTTGACACCTTTAGATACACTTTGATACACTTAGATATACTTTGATACACTTTGATACACTTAGATATACTTTGATATACTTTGATACACTGAGATATACTTTGATACACTTAGACATACTTTGATACACTTAGATATACTTTGATATACTTTGACACCCTTAGATATACTTTGATACACTTAGATATACTTTGATACACTTTGATACACTTAGATATACTTTGATATACTTTGATACACTTAGATATACTTTGATACACTTATATATACTTTGATACATTTTAATACATTTTTGATATACTTTGATACACTTAGATATACTTTGATATACTTTGACACCCTTAGATATACTTTGATACACTTAGATATACTTTGATATACTTTGATACACTTAGATATACTTTGATATACTTTGATACACTTAGATATACTTTTATACACTTAGATATACTTTTAAACACTTTGATACACTTAGATATACTTTGATACACTTAGATATACTTTGATACACTTTGATGCACTTAGATATACTTTAATACACTTAGATATACTTTGATACACTTTGATACACTTAGATATACTTTGATATACTTTGATACACATTGATATACTTTGATATACTTTGATACACTTAGATATACATTGATATACTTTGATACACTTATATTTACTTTGATACACTTAGATTTAATTTGATACACTTAGATATACTTTGATACACTTTGATATACTTAGATACACTTTGATACACTTAGATATACTTTGATACACTTAGATACACTTAGATATACTTTGACACACTTAGATACACTTTGATATAATTTGACACCCTTAGATATACTTTGATACAGTTTGATACACTTAGATAAACTTTGATATACTTTGATACACTTTGATACACTTAGATAAACTTAGATATACTTTGACACCCTTAGATATACTTTGATACACTTTGATATACTTAGATACACTTTGATACACTTAGATATACTTTGATACACTTAGATACACTTAGATATACTTTGATACACTTAGATATACTTTGATACACTTTGATATACTTAGATACACTTTGATACACTTAGATATACTTTGATACACTTAGATACACTTAGATATACTTTGATACACTTAGATATACTTTGATACACTTAGATATACTTTGATACATTTAGATATACTTTGATACACTTAGATATACTTTAAAAATACTTTGACACCCTTAGATATACTTTGATACACTTTGATATACTTAGATACACTTTGATACACTTAGATATACTTTGATACACTTAGATACACTTAGATATACTTTGATACACTTAGATATACTTTGATACACTTTGATATACTTTAATACACTTTGATACACTTAGATATAAGTTGATACACTTAGATATACTTTGATATACTTTGATACACTTTGATACACTAAGATAAACTTTGATACACTTAGATATACTTTGACACCTTTAGATATACTTTGATACACTTAGATATACTTTGATACACTTTGATACACTTAGATATACTTTGATATACTTTGATACACTTAGATATACTTTTATACACTTAGATATACTTTTTAACACTTTGATACACTTAGATATACTTTGATACACTTAGATACACTTAGATATACTTTGATACACTTAGATATACATTGATACACTTTGATATACTTTAATACACTTTGATACACTTAGATATTAGTTGATACACTTAGATATATTTAGATATACTTTGATACTCTTAAATATACTTTGATACATTTTTTTACACTTATATATACTTTGATACACTTAGATATACTTTGATACACTTAGATATACTTTGATATACTTTGATATACTTTGATACACTTAGATATACTTTGATATACTTTGACACCCTTAGATATACTTTGATACACTTAGATATACTTTGACACCCTTAGATATACTTTGATAAACTTAGATATACTTTGATACACTTTGATACACTTAGATACACTTAGATATACTTTGATACATTTAGATATACTTTGATACACTTAGATATACTTTAAAAATACTTTGACACCCTTAGATATACTTTGATACACTTTGATATACTTAGATACACTTTGATACACTTAGATATACTTTGATACACTTAGATACACTTAGATATACTTTGATACACTTAGATATACTTTGATACACTTTGATATACTTAGATACACTTTGATACACTTAGATATACTTTGATACACTTAGATACACTTAGATATACTTTGATACACTTAGATATACTTTGATACACTTAGATATACTTTGATACATTTAGATATACTTTGATACACTTAGATATACTTTAAAAATACTTTGACACCCTTAGATATACTTTGATACACTTTGATATACTTAGATACACTTTGATACACTTAGATATACTTTGATACACTTAGATACACTTAGATATACTTTGATACACTTAGATATACTTTGATACACTTTGATATACTTTAATACACTTTGATACACTTAGATATAAGTTGATACACTTAGATATACTTTGATATACTTTGATACACTTTGATACACTAAGATAAACTTTGATACACTTAGATATACTTTGACACCTTTAGATATACTTTGATACACTTAGATATACTTCGATACACTTTGATACACTTAGATATACTTTGATATACTTTGATACACTTAGATATACTTTGATACACTTAGACATACTTTGATACACTTAGATATACTTTGATATACTTTGACACCCTTAGATATACTTTGATACACTTAGATATACTTTGACACCTTTAGATATACTTTGATACACTTAGATATACTTTGATACACTTTGATACACTTAGATATACTTTGATATACTTTGATACACTTAGATATACTTTGATACACTTATATATACTTTGATACATTTTAATACATTTTAGATATACTTTGATACACTTAGATATACTTTGATATACTTTGACACCCTTAGATATACTTTGATACACTTAGATATACTTTGATATACTTTGATACACTTAGATATACTTTTATACACTTAGATATACTTTTAAACACTTTGATACACTTAGATATACTTTGATACACTTAGATATACTTTGATACACTTTGATGCACTTAGATATACTTTAATACACTTAGATATACTTTGATACACTTTGATACACTTAGATATACTTTGATATACTTTGATACACATTGATATACTTTGATATACTTTGATACACTTAAGAGTCAAGAGTCAAGAGTCAAGAGTATTTATTCCATTGATCTATAGCAATACAGAAATAGGAACAGTCAAATATTCTTACTAAATGCTAATACATTAAATTAAAATTAACTGATAAAACTATGTACAACAGGTTAAAACTTAACATTAAACTCTGACATTTCGAATTCATCAAGCGAATAAAAAGGGTTTTCAACTAGCCAATTTTTTATAGTTTTTTTGAAGTGATTAAATGGGATGAGTTTTGCAGTTTGGGGGAGCCTATTAAAAAACCTTACACAGTTGGCTTTAAAGGATTTACCTGTTTTGGCCAACCTGTGTTGGGGTAGATCCAGCTTAGCCTTGCCTCTCGTGTCATGTGCATGAAAGTGGTCTCTGGTGGTGAAATCTGAAAGGTGTAGTTTTGTGTGGATAAGTACTTGGTATATGTAAAGGTTTATTACTGTCATGATATTTAGTCTGATAAACAATGGTTTACAGTGTTCCACTTCATCCACTCTACACATAGTTCTCAAGATTTTCTTTTGAATTATGAGAATGTCGTGTACGGCACTAGAGTGACCCCACAAAACTATTCCATAACAAATATGTGATTGGACAAAAGAAAAATAAGATATCCTCAAATACTCATCCCTCACACAATCTCTAAGTTTCCACATTAAAAAAGACACTCTGGAAATTTTCTTACAAATGCCATCTATGTGATCATTCCAATCAAGTCTAGAATCTAAATGAAAACCAAGAAGCTTTACTGATTTATAGTTACTTCTACCTGCCATGCTTAGCAATAAATCTTGAGTTTTATCATTATTACAAAGCAACTTATTTGATGAAAACCATATTTGTGCAGAGTTGTAAGCATGATTTATGTTCTCCTCAAGAGTTTTCAGATTGGAATGTGATGAAAGTAACGTTGTATCATCAGCATAAATGACTGTCTGAGAGGGTATGTTGTAAGGTAGGTCGTTAATGAAAACTATAAAAAGAAATGGTCCAAGAACAGAGCCCTGGGGAACACCAGTTGTTACAGTTAATGTTGTTGATTGGCTAGAATTAAAAGAAACATATTGTTTGCGATTAGACAGATAGGACTTCAATAAATTCAGAGAGTTGTGTGAGATGCCGTAGTAAGAGAGTTTGTCAAGGAGAATACGATGTTCAACACAATCAAAGGCTTTACTCAGATCGCAGAGCTTTAGAGACACTGATTCCTTATTTTCAAAAGCAGTAAGAATGTTGTCAACCAGAGTAGACACAGCAGTGGTTGTTGATTTCTTTGATCGAAACCCAAACTGGTAGGGACTAAATAGATGGTTTAAGTGGAAGTGATGATTAAGCTGAACGTGTAGGAGTGACTCAAATACCTTAGAGAAGATGGGAACAATTGAAATTGGTCGATAATTCTGTACCAGAGCCTTATCCCCTTTTTTATAGACAGGAATCACCTTAGAGACTTTAAGTAAATCAGAAAAATAGCCCTGAGTCAAACACTGGTTAAAGATGAATGCAAGAGGCTCACTAATATACATTATGGTTTTTCTTAGAAGAAAATTAGATATCCAGTAAAAATCTGTTCCTTTTGAGTTGGAAAGATTTGTCACTGTTTTCATTACCTGATCCGTGGAGACGTGAGACCAATTGAAAGCAATTGACTTTTGTTTCGAGTTCCGTGTGAGGTTATGTGCCTGTGTGTTGGTGCTTGTTATATTTTTCTGTATATCTGAAACTGAATTAATGAAAAAATTGTTAAAATGGTTTGGATCAATTGTTATTTTAGTGTTGTTTGTATGTGATTGTGTTTCTAAAGAAATCACCTCCCACGCGGCTTTACACTTATTACTTGAGTTTTCAATATAATTTTCATACGTCTGCTTCTTAGCCATTTTAATATTATCCTTGTATTGCTTCTTAAAAAACAAGTAAGCCCTGTAAGCCGCAACAGTATGGACCGAGTGATCTCTTTCAAAGCACTTATACACATTATGATAACCTAGCATTAGATCTCTAGATTTTCTTAGATCGTCTGAATACCAATTAAATTTTTGTTTGGTTGTACATTTACTCTTAGATGATACTAAAGGAGAAGCGAAATGCCAAAGATTAACATACCTTTTAAAAAATAAGTCAAACAAAGCTTCTACATTTATCTCATTACATAGATAGGAGCTTATCATTTCCCAATGTTCATTTTTAAAACACTCAATAAACAAGGAAATTTGTTCTTCATCTTGTCTGCGAAAATAATGTTTGATTCCAGATTTATCTGAGTTAATTTCTACATGTTTCTTTCTATCTATTTTATAATTAATAAGAAGAGGATCGTGATCAGATAAACAGGATTTCATAACTTTTACATTGTATAGATCCTCAGAAAAATTAACAAAAACATTATCAATACAAGACTTTTTTCTGGTTTGAGACAAATTGGTTACAACTAAGTTATATGAGCGCAAGATATTAAGAAATGTGACGGTAGTAGGTTCGGTAATTTGATCAAACTTGATGTTGTAGTCACCACAAATAATAATTTTTGTACCTCGCTTATGAATTTGTTTGATTACTTTCTCAAAGTTGTCAAAGAAAATTTTAGTATCACCATTAGGTGGTCTGTACAGTGATATAATGACGAGATTTAAGTTCTTAAGCTTTATACAAGTTATTTCAATATTACGCTCTGAATTGAACATATTTACATCAATTTCACAATACTGTAAGCTAGATTTTACATAAATACCAGCACCACCGTTTTTACAAGTTTTACGACACATAACACTTGCAGCAGTGTAGCCTATAGGAACAAAAAATGGAACTTGTATTTCTTGCAACCAATGCTCACTTATACAAAATATATCTATATTTTCAATATTAGCAATGTGTTCTAATTCTGTTACTTTATTTCTAATACATTGAATATTTATTTGTATAATCTTCAGAGTAAAGCTAGCATCACTTTTTAGATTACCTTTAGTTATGGCATAATTCTCTGATATATCATTCGTATTATGTTGCATTACATCCTGTTGTCTAAAAAAGTTGAATTTACAACATTTTGGTTTGGTGTGCTGTGAAATTGGCCTAAAGATATATTGGAAAACCTGCAATTTGAAGGTGGTGACAATGGTGGAAATTCTATTGTTGAGTCCAGATGAGGGGGTGGTGGAGAACCGCATGGCGCCACACTAGGCACATCTCTCAGTTCAGGTGATGGTGATGGAAACTGGCATGGAGAAGTGTTGGACTCTGTTGTCATCATCTGCTGCCGAGATGATGTGGATAGTGGAGGGGCTTGACTCGGGTCCGTAGCAGGCATCATAGACACAATAGTCGAACTGGGTGGAGTAAGTGGATTTGGTATATATTTTGAAAGTCCAGGAGGTACAGAAGGTGTGGACAATACTTGATGAGCCAGAATGTCTGTAGATGGCGTTGAATTTCTCACGTTCACGTTGTTAGGACAAGGTTCAATGAGTGACAGATTGACCTCAGGTTTCTTGAGTTCCCGTAGTCTCAGTTCGGTGGCTTGAGTACTTTGCAGTGCCAACATGTCAATTATACCTTTACTTAATATTTGTTTTCCTGATCTGTTGAAGTGGAGTCCGTGACGTGTGAAATTACACCTTTTTAGTACTTCATTCAAATCCGCATACATTATTCTCTGTTTACCCGTATTGTTTATAACCTTGCTAATCATTAGCTTGTTAGCATAGGCAATGTCCGCATTAAGTTCTGGTCTATCATGCCGCAGTGGGACTGTATGTATGATGGTATTTGTTTTAACATCAATTTCCAGTAGAGTTTCAACAGCTTGTGACACTGAGAATGGACCAACTTCACCAGGACCAAAGTCATTAGAACCTGCGAGGATTACTAAATGATCTTCCTGTTTTAGTTTATCGATCATTGGACGACCCGCTTCAATTACAGTCTTTAGTCTTGCTCCTGGTTTTGTAAGTACAAAAACCTCATATTTATCCTCTAGTTCATGTAGATATGAGTTTAATCCCTTCCCTTGGCTATCGCTGAGTACAATAACTTTTTTCTCTGTTGTTTTTTGTTGTTTGTCTTTTGATTGTTGGGTTTATTAGATAGATTGGGTCTTGATGGGTTATGGATTTCTGCAACTACTCAGATTTTTTCAGAAGGAGGTAGAATAGGAGATGTTAATGTTTCAATATTTAGTGGAGAAAATCTGTTGTAAGTTTCAAATGAGGGGATAGCTGTGGTTATAGCCGTGCGTGTAGAAATCTTGGGCATTTTGTAATCATCATTAATTGTTTTTTTCTCACGCAGAGAGATAATTTCCTTATCTTTTTGCTCGATTAGTTGATTCAGCTTTTTGCAGTCCAAATCAAGTAGATCAAGCATACACTGTTTGTTTATAATCTCATCTCTAAGATTTTTTTCATTTTGGATCATAGCTTGTATTTTAGATTTTAGATTGACTATCTCATTTTCAGATTGTTGTTCACAGCATAAAGATTCTTCCATTATCGCTCTTGTTTTGTCTTTTTCACGATCTAGTCTTGATTCAAGTAGCTTGTTCTCGTCTGCCAGATTTGTTAAGGCTCCGTTTAAATCCGAAACCACTTTGAGACTAGCATCTAATCTGCTCAATAATGTAGTTACTTCCGGAATGATTTCAGCAATTGCCTCATTTGAGTATTTATTAGCAGTTGCATTTAATATACTATGGATGCGGACTGCAGCATCGCACACTTCTTCATTTAAAAGCTCATCTTTCATATTTTCTAGATTGTTTCTAGCGGCCCGCTTTAGGTTCTCACGCGTTCTACGAGTGATCATTGTTAGTCAATGCTATGGGCGCCCTAAGTATGCAACTTTGTGACAGAAGAGTACTGCTAGAGTGTATTGCCACAGTTGAAGGGGCACCAAGGGTAGATCGTTTTACGCTCAACAGAATGCGTGGGCGTTCACTCCAAGCACTAATTCTCAACCCGGAAGATTCCCACAATATTGTTTCTTTACCCTTCCGCTGCCAACCTGTAGACCCAAGTGCGCATGCGCGGATTTAAAAGTTTGAAAACAAACGGCTGGTACAGAAAGCGGTTTGAAAACCTAACCAACAATTAAAAATATGTCTTTTAAACTGAATGAATAATAAGTACTAGATCAAGCCTGGTATGAACTTACAGTCTTATAAGTCACGTCACTTTAATCCGCACTACAAAACATTCTTCTAAGCGCACTGCGTATATTAATCAATGAATTTATTCGAAAATTAACTGGAGCAAAAACTCATAGGTAGTTAAGATATACATTGATATACTTTGATACACTTAGATTTACTTTGATACACTTAGATTTAATTTGATACACTTAGATATACTTTGATACACTTTGATATACTTAGATACACTTTGATACACTTAGATATACTTTGATACACTTAGATACACTTAGATATACTTTGACACACTTAGATACACTTTGATATAATTTGACACCCTTAGATATACTTTGATACAGTTTGATACACTTAGATAAACTTTGATATACTTTGATACACTTTGATACACTTAGATAAACTTAGATATACTTTGACACCCTTAGATATACTTTGATACACTTAGATATACTTTGATACACTTATATATACTTTGACATACTTTAATGCACTTAGATATACTTTAATACACTTAGATATACTTTGATACACTTTGATACACTTAGATATACTTTAATACACATTGATATACTTTGATATACTTTGATACACTTAGATATACATTGATATACTTTGATACACTTAGATTTACTTTGATACACTTAGATTTACTTTGATACACTTTGATATACTTTGATACACTTTGATATTCTTTGATACACTTATATATACTTTGACATACTTAGATACACCTAGATATACTTTGATACACTTTGATATACTTAGATACACTTTGATACACTTAGATATACTTTGATACACTTAGATATACTTAGATACACTTTGATACACTTAGATATATTTAGATATACTTTGATACTCTTAAATATACTTTGATACATTTTGATACACTTATATATACTTTGATACACTTAGATATAATTAATATAATATAATTTAGATAATATAATTAATAGATTAGATATACAAGTTGTGAGTGATTACACTAAAAATTTATAATTTATTCAGCAAGATGAACTTTTACCATATTTATTATTTATAATGCATGTCAAGATTTTGTTGTTAGAATATTAATGGTACAATGTAACTGGGTTTATCCTGTTTTGCAGCATTGTAATAAAAGAAATAAATAAATAAATAAATAAATAAATATACTTTGATACACTTAGATATACTTTGATATACTTTGATACACTTTGATACACTTAGATACACTTAGATAAACTTTGATACACTTAGATATAATTTGATACACTTAGATACACTTAAATACACTTTGATACACTTAAATATACTTTGATATAATTTGATACACTTTGATACACTTAGATAAACTTTGATACACTTAGATATACTTGAATACACTTAGATATACTTTGATACACTTAGATATACTTTGATACACTTAGATAAATTTAGATATACTTAGAAACTCTTAAATATACTTTGATACATTTTGATACACTTATATATACTTTGGTACACTTAGATATACTTTGATACACTTAGATATACTTTGATATACTTTGATACACTTTGATACACTTAGATAAACTTTGATACACTTAGATATACTTTGATACACTTAGATATACTTTGATACACTTAGATATACTTTGATACACTTAGATATACTTTGATACACTTAGATAAACTTTGATACACTTAGTTATACTTTGATACACTTAGATACACTTAGATATACTTTGATACACTTAGATATACTTTGATAAATTTTGATACACTTAGATATACTTTGATACACTTTGATACACTTTAATACACTTAGATAAACATTGATACACTTAGATATACTTTGATACACTTAGATATACTTTGATACATTTTGATACATTTAGATATACTTTGATACACTTAGATATACTTTGATATACTTTGATACATTTAGATAAACTTTGATACACTTAGATATACTTTGATACACTTAGATATACTTTGATATACTTTGACACCCTTAGATATACTTTGATACACTTAGATAAACTTTGACATACTTTGATACACTTTGATACACTTAGATAAACTTTGATACACTTAGATATACTTTGATACACTTAGATATACTTTGATACACTTAGATATACTTTGATACACTTAGATATACTTTGATACACTTAGATAAACTTTGATACACTTAGTTATACTTTGATACACTTAGATATACTTAGATATACTTTGATACACTTAGATATACTTTGATACATTTTGATACAATTAGATATACTTTGATACACTTAGATATACTTTGATATATTTTGATACACTTTGATACACTTAGATAAACTTTGATACACTTAGATATACTTTGATACACTTAGATATACTTTGATACATTTTGATACATTTAGGTATACTTTGATACATTTAGATATACTTTGATATACTTTGATATACTTTGATACACTTTGATACACTTAGATAAACTTTGATACACTTAGATATACTTTGATACACTTAGATATACTTTGATACATTTTGATACATTTAGATATACTTTGATACACTTAGATATACTATGATACACTTAGATATACTTTGATATACTTTGATGCACTTAGATATTTTTATACACTTAGATATATTTTGATACACTTTGATACACTTAGATATACTTTGATATACTTTGATACACATTGATATACTTTGATATACAATGAAACACTTAAATATACTTTGATATACTTTGATACACTTAGATTTACTTTGATACACTTAGATAACTTTGATACACTTTGATATACTTTGATACACTTTGATACACTTAGATATACTTTGATACACTTAGATATACTTTGATACACTTTGATATACTTAGATACACTTAGATATACTTTGATACATTTTGATACATTTAGATATACTTTGATACACTTAGATATACTTTGATATACTTTGATACACTTTGATACACTAAGATAAACTTTGATACACTTAGATATACTTTGATTCACTTAGATATATTTTGATACACTTAGATATACTTTGATATACTTTGACACCCTTAGATATACTTTGATACACTTAGATATACTTTGACACCCTTAGATATACTTTAATACACTTAGATATACTTAGATATACTTTGATACACTTAGATATACTTTGATACTCTTAAATATACTTTGATACATTTTTAAACACTTATATATACTTTGATACACTTAGATATATTTAGATATACTTTGATACTCTTAAATATACTTTGATACATTTTGATACACTTATATATACTTTGGTACACTTTGATATACTTTGATACACTTTGATACACTTAGATAAACTTTGATACACTTAGATATAATATGATACACTTAGATACACTTAGATACACTTTGATACACTTAGATATACTTTGATATAATTTGATACACTTTGATACACTTAGATAAACTTTGATACACTTAGATATACTTTAATACACTTAGATATACTTTGATACACTTAGATATACTTTGATACACTTAGATATACTTTGATACTCTTAAATATACTTTGATACATTTTTAAACACTTATATATACTTTGATACACTTAGATATATTTAGATATACTTTGATACTCTTAAATATACTTTGATACATTTTGATACACTTATATATACTTTGGTACACTTAGATATACTTTGATACACTTAGATATACTTTGATATACTTTGATACACTTTGATACACTTAGATAAATTTTGATACACTTAGATATACTTTGATACACTTTGATACACTTTAATACACTTAGATAAACATTGATACACTTAGATATACTTTGATACACTTAGATATACTTTGATACATTTTGATATACTTTGATATACTTTGATACACTTTGATACACTTAGATAAACTTTGATACACTTAGATTTACTTTGATACACTTAGATATACTTTGATACACTTAGATATACTTTGATATACTTTGACACCCTTAGATATACTTTGATACACTTTGATACATTTAGATAAACTTTGATATACTTTGATACACTTTGATACACTTAGATAAACTTTGATACACTTAGATATACTTTGATACACTTAGATATACTTTGATACACTTAGATATACTTTGATACACTTAGATATACTTTGATACACTTAGATAAACTTTGATACACTTAGTTATACTTTGATACACTTAGATATACTTTGATACACTTAGATATACTTTGATACATTTTGAAACAATTAGATATACTTTGATACACTTAGATATACTTTGATATACTTTGATACACTTTGATACACTTAGATAAACTTTGATACACTTAGATATACTTTGATACACCTAGATATACTTTGATACATTTTGATACATTTAGGTATACTTTGATACACTTAGATATACTTTGATATACTTTGATATACTTTGATACACTTTGATACACTTAGATAAACTTTGATACACTTAGATATACTTTGATACACTTTGATATACTTTGATACATTTTGATACATTTAGATATACTTTGATACACTTTGATATACTTAGATACACTTTGATACACTTAGATATACTTTGATACACTTAGATACACTTAGATATACTTTGATACACTTAGATATACTTTGATACACTTTGATATACTTTAATACACTTTGATACACTTAGATATAAGTTGATACACTTAGATATACTTTGATATACTTTGATACACTTTGATACACTAAGATAAACTTTGATACACTTAGATATACTTTGACACCTTTAGATACACTTTGATACACTTAGATATACTTTGATACACTTTGATACACTTAGATATACTTTGATATACTTTGATACACTGAGATATACTTTGTTACACTTAGACATACTTTGATACACTTAGATATACTTTGATATACTTTGACACCCTTAGATATACTTTGATACACTTAGATATACTTTGATATACTTTGATACACTTAGATATACTTTGATACACTTATATATACTTTGATACATTTTAATACATTTTTGATATACTTTGATACACTTAGATATACTTTGATATACTTTGACACCCTTAGATATACTTTGATACACTTAGATATACTTTGATATACTTTGATACACTTAGATATACTTTGATACACTTTGATGCACTTAGATATACTTTAATACACTTAGATATACTTTGATACACTTTGATACACTTAGATATACTTTGATATACTTTGATACACATTGATATACTTTGATATACTTTGATACACTTAGATATACATTGATATACTTTGATACACTTATATTTACTTTGATACACTTAGATTTAATTTGATACACTTAGATATACTTTGATACACTTTGATATACTTAGATACACTTTGATACACTTAGATATACTTTGATACACTTAGATACACTTAGATATACTTTGACACACTTAGATACACTTTGATATAATTTGACACCCTTAGATATACTTTGATACAGTTTGATACACTTAGATAAACTTTGATATACTTTGATACACTTTGATACACTTAGATAAACTTAGATATACTTTGACACCCTTAGATATACTTTGATACACTTTGATATACTTAGATACACTTTGATACACTTAGATATACTTTGATACACTTAGATACACTTAGATATACTTTGATACACTTAGATATACTTTGATACACTTTGATATACTTAGATACACTTTGATACACTTAGATATACTTTGATACACTTAGATACACTTAGATATACTTTGATACACTTAGATATACTTTGATACACTTAGATATACTTTAAAAATACTTTGACACCCTTAGATATACTTTGATACACTTTGATATACTTAGATACACTTTGATACACTTAGATATACTTTGATACACTTAGATACACTTAGATATACTTTGATACACTTAGATATACTTTGATACACTTTGATATACTTTAATACACTTTGATACACTTATATATAAGTTGATACACTTAGATATACTTTGATATACTTTGATACACTTTGATACACTAAGATAAACTTTGATACACTTAGATATACTTTGACACCTTTAGATATACTTTGATACACTTAGATATACTTTGATACACTTTGATACACTTAGATATACTTTGATATACTTTGATACACTTAGATATACTTTTATACACTTAGATATACTTTTTAACACTTTGATACACTTAGATATACTTTGATACACTTAGATACACTTAGATATACTTTGATACACTTAGATATACATTGATACACTTTGATATACTTTAATACACTTTGATACACTTAGATATTAGTTGATACACTTAGATATATTTAGATATACTTTGATACTCTTAAATATACTTTGATACATTTTTTTACACTTATATATACTTTGATACACTTAGATATACTTTGATACACTTAGATATACTTTGATATACTTTGACACCCTTAGATATACTTTGATACACTTAGATATACTTTGACACCCTTAGATATACTTTGATAAACTTAGATATACTTTGATACACTTTGATACACTTAGATACACTTAGATATACTTTGATACATTTAGATATACTTTGATACACTTAGATATACTTTAAAAATACTTTGACACCCTTAGATATACTTTGATACACTTTGATATACTTAGATACACTTTGATACACTTAGATATACTTTGATACACTTAGATACACTTAGATATACTTTGATACACTTAGATATACTTTGATACACTTTGATATACTTAGATACACTTTGATACACTTAGATATACTTTGATACACTTAGATACACTTAGATATACTTTGATACACTTAGATATACTTTGATACACTTAGATATACTTTGATACATTTAGATATACTTTGATACACTTAGATATACTTTAAAAATACTTTGACACCCTTAGATATACTTTGATACACTTTGATATACTTAGATACACTTTGATACACTTAGATATACTTTGATACACTTAGATACACTTAGATATACTTTGATACACTTAGATATACTTTGATACACTTTGATATACTTTAATACACTTTGATACACTTAGATATAAGTTGATACACTTAGATATACTTTGATATACTTTGATACACTTTGATACACTAAGATAAACTTTGATACACTTAGATATACTTTGACACCTTTAGATATACTTTGATACACTTAGATATACTTTGATACACTTTGATACACTTAGATATACTTTGATATACTTTGATACACTTAGATATACTTTGATACACTTAGATATACTTTGATACACTTTGATATACTTAGATACACTTTGATACACTTAGATATACTTTGATACACTTAGATACACTTAGATATACTTTGATACACTTAGATATACTTTGATACACTTAGATATACTTTGATACATTTAGATATACTTTGATACACTTAGATATACTTTAAAAATACTTTGACACCCTTAGATATACTTTGATACACTTTGATATACTTAGATACACTTTGATACACTTAGATATACTTTGATACACTTAGATACACTTAGATATACTTTGATACACTTAGATATACTTTGATACACTTTGATATACTTTAATACACTTTGATACACTTAGATATAAGTTGATACACTTAGATATACTTTGATATACTTTGATACACTTTGATACACTAAGATAAACTTTGATACACTTAGATATACTTTGACACCTTTAGATATACTTTGATACACTTAGATATACTTTGATACACTTTGATACACTTAGATATACTTTGATATACTTTGATACACTTAGATATACTTTGATACACTTAGATACACTTAGATATACTTTGATACACTTAGATATACATTGATACACTTTGATATACTTTAATACACTTAGATATTAGTTGATACACTTAGATATATTTAGATATACTTTGATACTCTTAAATATACTTTGATACATTTTTTTACACTTATATATACTTTGATACACTTAGATATACTTTGATACACTTAGATATACTTTGATATACTTTGATATACTTTGATACACTTAGATATACTTTGATATACTTTGACACCCTTAGATATACTTTGATACACTTAGATATACTTTGACACCCTTAGATATACTTTGATAAACTTAGATATACTTTGATACACTTTGATACACTTAGATACACTTAGATATACTTTGATACATTTAGATATACTTTGATACACTTAGATATACTTTAAAAATACTTTGACACCCTTAGATATACTTTGATACACTTTGATATACTTAGATACACTTTGATACACTTAGATATACTTTGATACACTTAGATACACTTAGATATACTTTGATACACTTAGATATACTTTGATACACTTTGATATACTTAGATACACTTTGATACACTTAGATATACTTTAAAAATACTTTGACACCCTTAGATATACTTTGATACACTTAGATATACTTTGATATACTTTGACACCCTTAGATATACTTTGATACACTTTGATACACTTAGATAAACTTTGATATACTTTGATACACTTTAATACACTTAGATAAACTTTGATACACTTAGATATACTTTGATACACTTAGATATACTTTGATACACTTAGATATACTTTGATACACTTAGATATACTTTGATACACTTAGATAAACTTTGATACACTTAGTTATACTTTGATACACTTAGATATACTTTGATACACTTAGATATACTTTGATACATTTTGAAACAATTAGATATACTTTGATACACTTAGATATACTTTGATATACTTTGATACACTTTGATACACTTAGATAAACTTTGATACACTTAGATATACTTTGATACACCTAGATATACTTTGATACATTTTGATACATTTAGGTATACTTTGATACACTTAGATATAATTTGATATACTTTGATATACTTTGATACACTTTGATACACTTAGATAAACTTTGATACACTTAGATATACTTTGATACACTTTGATATACTTTGATACATTTTGATACATTTAGATATACTTTGATACACTTTGATATACTTAGATACACTTTGATACACTTAGATATACTTTGATACACTTAGATACACTTAGATATACTTTGATACACTTAGATATACTTTGATACACTTTGATATACTTTAATACACTTTGATACACTTAGATATAAGTTGATACACTTAGATATACTTTGATATACTTTGATACACTTTGATACACTAAGATAAACTTTGATACACTTAGATATACTTTGACACCTTTAGATACACTTTGATACACTTAGATATACTTTGATACACTTTGATACACTTAGATATACTTTGATATACTTTGATACACTGAGATATACTTTGTTACACTTAGACATACTTTGATACACTTAGATATACTTTGATATACTTTGACACCCTTAGATATACTTTGATACACTTAGATATACTTTGATACACTTTGATACACTTAGATATACTTTGATATACTTTGATACACTTAGATATACTTTGATACACTTATATATACTTTGATACATTTTAATACATTTTTGATATACTTTGATACACTTAGATATACTTTGATATACTTTGACACCCTTAGATATACTTTGATACACTTAGATATACTTTGATATACTTTGATACACTTAGATATACTTTGATACACTTTGATGCACTTAGATATACTTTAATACACTTAGATATACTTTGATACACTTTGATACACTTAGATATACTTTGATATACTTTGATACACATTGATATACTTTGATATACTTTGATACACTTAGATATACATTGATATACTTTGATACACTTATATTTACTTTGATACACTTAGATTTAATTTGATACACTTAGATATACTTTGATACACTTTGATATACTTAGATACACTTTGATACACTTAGATATACTTTGATACACTTAGATACACTTAGATATACTTTGACACACTTAGATACACTTTGATATAATTTGACACCCTTAGATATACTTTGATACAGTTTGATACACTTAGATAAACTTTGATATACTTTGATACACTTTGATACACTTAGATAAACTTAGATATACTTTGACACCCTTAGATATACTTTGATACACTTTGATATACTTAGATACACTTTGATACACTTAGATATACTTTGATACACTTAGATACACTTAGATATACTTTGATACACTTAGATATACTTTGATACACTTTGATATACTTAGATACACTTTGATACACTTAGATATACTTTGATACACTTAGATACACTTAGATATACTTTGATACACTTAGATATACTTTGATACACTTAGATATACTTTGATACATTTAGATATACTTTGATACACTTAGATATACTTTAAAAATACTTTGACACCCTTAGATATACTTTGATACACTTTGATATACTTAGATACACTTTGATACACTTAGATATACTTTGATACACTTAGATACACTTAGATATACTTTGATACACTTAGATATACTTTGATACACTTTGATATACTTTAATACACTTTGATACACTTAGATATAAGTTGATACACTTAGATATACTTTGATATACTTTGATACACTTTGATACACTAAGATAAACTTTGATACACTTAGATATACTTTGACACCTTTAGATATACTTTGATACACTTAGATATACTTTGATACACTTTGATACACTTAGATATACTTTGATATACTTTGATACACTTAGATATACTTTTATACACTTAGATATACTTTTTAACACTTTGATACACTTAGATATACTTTGATACACTTAGATACACTTAGATATACTTTGATACACTTAGATATACATTGATACACTTTGATATACTTTAATACACTTTGATACACTTAGATATTAGTTGATACACTTAGATATATTTAGATATACTTTGATACTCTTAAATATACTTTGATACATTTTTTTACACTTATATATACTTTGATACACTTAGATATACTTTGATACACTTAGATATACTTTGATATACTTTGATATACTTTGATACACTTAGATATACTTTGATATACTTTGACACCCTTAGATATACTTTGATACACTTAGATATACTTTGACACCCTTAGATATACTTTGATAAACTTAGATATACTTTGATACACTTTGATACACTTAGATACACTTAGATATACTTTGATACATTTAGATATACTTTGATACACTTATATATACTTTAAAAATACTTTGACACCCTTAGATATACTTTGATACACTTTGATATACTTAGATACACTTTGATACACTTAGATATACTTTGATACACTTAGATACACTTAGATATACTTTGATACACTTAGATATACTTTGATACACTTTGATATACTTAGATACACTTTGATACACTTAGATATACTTTGATACACTTAGATACACTTAGATATACTTTGATACACTTAGATATACTTTGATACACTTAGATATACTTTGATACATTTAGATATACTTTGATACACTTAGATATACTTTAAAAATACTTTGACACCCTTAGATATACTTTGATACACTTTGATATACTTAGATACACTTTGATACACTTAGATATACTTTGATACACTTAGATACACTTAGATATACTTTGATACACTTAGATATACTTTGATACACTTTGATATACTTTAATACACTTTGATACACTTAGATATAAGTTGATACACTTAGATATACTTTGATATACTTTGATACACTTTGATACACTAAGATAAACTTTGATACACTTAGATATACTTTGACACCTTTAGATATACTTTGATACACTTAGATATACTTTGATACACTTTGATACACTTAGATATACTTTGATATACTTTGATACACTTAGATATACTTTGATACACTTAGACATACTTTGATACACTTAGATATACTTTGATATACTTTGACACCCTTAGATATACTTTGATACACTTAGATATACTTTGACACCTTTAGATATACTTTGATACACTTAGATATACTTTGATACACTTTGATACACTTAGATATACTTTGATATACTTTGATACACTTAGATATACTTTGATACACTTATATATACTTTGATACATTTTAATACATTTTAGATATACTTTGATACACTTAGATATACTTTGATATACTTTGACACCCTTAGATATACTTTGATACACTTAGATATACTTTGATATACTTTGATACACTTAGATATACTTTTATACACTTAGATATACTTTTAAACACTTTGATACACTTAGATATACTTTGATACACTTAGATATACTTTGATACACTTTGATGCACTTAGATATACTTTAATACACTTAGATATACTTTGATACACTTTGATACACTTAGATATACTTTGATATACTTTGATACACATTGATATACTTTGATATACTTTGATACACTTAAGAGTCAAGAGTCAAGAGTCAAGAGTATTTATTCCATTGATCTATAGCAATACAGAAATAGGAACAGTCAAATATTCTTACTAAATGCTAATACATTAAATTAAAATTAACTGATAAAACTATGTACAACAGGTTAAAACTTAACATTAAACTCTGACATTTCGAATTCATCAAGCGAATAAAAAGGGTTTTCAACTAGCCAATTTTTTATAGTTTTTTTGAAGTGATTAAATGGGATGAGTTTTGCAGTTTGGGGGAGCCTATTAAAAAACCTTACACAGTTGGCTTTAAAGGATTTACCTGTTTTGGCCAACCTGTGTTGGGGTAGATCCAGCTTAGCCTTGCCTCTCGTGTCATGTGCATGAAAGTGGTCTCTGGTGGTGAAATCTGAAAGGTGTAGTTTTGTGTGGATAAGTACTTGGTATATGTAAAGGTTTATTACTGTCATGATATTTAGTCTGATAAACAATGGTTTACAGTGTTCCACTTCATCCACTCTACACATAGTTCTCAAGATTTTCTTTTGAATTATGAGAATGTCGTGTACGGCACTAGAGTGACCCCACAAAACTATTCCATAACAAATATGTGATTGGACAAAAGAAAAATAAGATATCCTCAAATACTCATCCCTCACACAATCTCTAAGTTTCCACATTAAAAAAGACACTCTGGAAATTTTCTTACAAATGCCATCTATGTGATCATTCCAATCAAGTCTAGAATCTAAATGAAAACCAAGAAGCTTTACTGATTTATAGTTACTTCTACCTGCCATGCTTAGCAATAAATCTTGAGTTTTATCATTATTACAAAGCAACTTATTTGATGAAAACCATATTTGTGCAGAGTTGTAAGCATGATTTATGTTCTCCTCAAGAGTTTTCAGATTGGAATGTGATGAAAGTAACGTTGTATCATCAGCATAAATGACTGTCTGAGAGGGTATGTTGTAAGGTAGGTCGTTAATGAAAACTATAAAAAGAAATGGTCCAAGAACAGAGCCCTGGGGAACACCAGTTGTTACAGTTAATGTTGTTGATTGGCTAGAATTAAAAGAAACATATTGTTTGCGATTAGACAGATAGGACTTCAATAAATTCAGAGAGTTGTGTGAGATGCCGTAGTAAGAGAGTTTGTCAAGGAGAATACGATGTTCAACACAATCAAAGGCTTTACTCAGATCGCAGAGCTTTAGAGACACTGATTCCTTATTTTCAAAAGCAGTAAGAATGTTGTCAACCAGAGTAGACACAGCAGTGGTTGTTGATTTCTTTGATCGAAACCCAAACTGGTAGGGACTAAATAGATGGTTTAAGTGGAAGTGATGATTAAGCTGAACGTGTAGGAGTGACTCAAATACCTTAGAGAAGATGGGAACAATTGAAATTGGTCGATAATTCTGTACCAGAGCCTTATCCCCTTTTTTATAGACAGGAATCACCTTAGAGACTTTAAGTAAATCAGAAAAATAGCCCTGAGTCAAACACTGGTTAAAGATGAATGCAAGAGGCTCACTAATATACATTATGGTTTTTCTTAGAAGAAAATTAGATATCCAGTAAAAATCTGTTCCTTTTGAGTTGGAAAGATTTGTCACTGTTTTCATTACCTGATCCGTGGAGACGTGAGACCAATTGAAAGCAATTGACTTTTGTTTCGAGTTCCGTGTGAGGTTATGTGCCTGTGTGTTGGTGCTTGTTATATTTTTCTGTATATCTGAAACTGAATTAATGAAAAAATTGTTAAAATGGTTTGGATCAATTGTTATTTTAGTGTTGTTTGTATGTGATTGTGTTTCTAAAGAAATCACCTCCCACGCGGCTTTACACTTATTACTTGAGTTTTCAATATAATTTTCATACGTCTGCTTCTTAGCCATTTTAATATTATCCTTGTATTGCTTCTTAAAAAACAAGTAAGCCCTGTAAGCCGCAACAGTATGGACCGAGTGATCTCTTTCAAAGCACTTATACACATTATGATAACCTAGCATTAGATCTCTAGATTTTCTTAGATCGTCTGAATACCAATTAAATTTTTGTTTGGTTGTACATTTACTCTTAGATGATACTAAAGGAGAAGCGAAATGCCAAAGATTAACATACCTTTTAAAAAATAAGTCAAACAAAGCTTCTACATTTATCTCATTACATAGATAGGAGCTTATCATTTCCCAATGTTCATTTTTAAAACACTCAATAAACAAGGAAATTTGTTCTTCATCTTGTCTGCGAAAATAATGTTTGATTCCAGATTTATCTGAGTTAATTTCTACATGTTTCTTTCTATCTATTTTATAATTAATAAGAAGAGGATCGTGATCAGATAAACAGGATTTCATAACTTTTACATTGTATAGATCCTCAGAAAAATTAACAAAAACATTATCAATACAAGACTTTTTTCTGGTTGGAGACAAATTGGTTACAACTAAGTTATATGAGCGCAAGATATTAAGAAATGTGACGGTAGTAGGTTCGGTAATTTGATCAAACTTGATGTTGTAGTCACCACAAATAATAATTTTTGTACCTCGCTTATGAATTTGTTTGATTACTTTCTCAAAGTTGTCAAAGAAAATTTTAGTATCACCATTAGGTGGTCTGTACAGTGATATAATGACGAGATTTAAGTTCTTAAGCTTTATACAAGTTATTTCAATATTACGCTCTGAATTGAACATATTTACATCAATTTCACAATACTGTAAGCTAGATTTTACATAAATACCAGCACCACCGTTTTTACAAGTTTTACGACACATAACACTTGCAGCAGTGTAGCCTATAGGAACAAAAAATGGAACTTGTATTTCTTGCAACCAATGCTCACTTATACAAAATATATCTATATTTTCAATATTAGCAATGTGTTCTAATTCTGTTACTTTATTTCTAATACATTGAATATTTATTTGTATAATCTTCAGAGTAAAGCTAGCATCACTTTTTAGATTACCTTTAGTTATGGCATAATTCTCTGATATATCATTCGTATTATGTTGCATTACATCCTGTTGTCTAAAAAAGTTGAATTTACAACATTTTGGTTTGGTGTGCTGTGAAATTGGCCTAAAGATATATTGGAAAACCTGCAATTTGAAGGTGGTGACAATGGTGGAAATTCTATTGTTGAGTCCAGATGAGGGGGTGGTGGAGAACCGCATGGCGCCACACTAGGCACATCTCTCAGTTCAGGTGATGGTGATGGAAACTGGCATGGAGAAGTGTTGGACTCTGTTGTCATCATCTGCTGCCGAGATGATGTGGATAGTGGAGGGGCTTGACTCGGGTCCGTAGCAGGCATCATAGACACAATAGTCGAACTGGGTGGAGTAAGTGGATTTGGTATATATTTTGAAAGTCCAGGAGGTACAGAAGGTGTGGACAATACTTGATGAGCCAGAATGTCTGTAGATGGCGTTGAATTTCTCACGTTCACGTTGTTAGGACAAGGTTCAATGAGTGACAGATTGACCTCAGGTTTCTTGAGTTCCCGTAGTCTCAGTTCGGTGGCTTGAGTACTTTGCAGTGCCAACATGTCAATTATACCTTTACTTAATATTTGTTTTCCTGATCTGTTGAAGTGGAGTCCGTGACGTGTGAAATTACACCTTTTTAGTACTTCATTCAAATCCGCATACATTATTCTCTGTTTACCCGTATTGTTTATAACCTTGCTAATCATTAGCTTGTTAGCATAGGCAATGTCCGCATTAAGTTCTGGTCTATCATGCCGCAGTGGGACTGTATGTATGATGGTATTTGTTTTAACATCAATTTCCAGTAGAGTTTCAACAGCTTGTGACACTGAGAATGGACCAACTTCACCAGGACCAAAGTCATTAGAACCTGCGAGGATTACTAAATGATCTTCCTGTTTTAGTTTATCGATCATTGGACGACCCGCTTCAATTACAGTCTTTAGTCTTGCTCCTGGTTTTGTAAGTACAAAAACCTCATATTTATCCTCTAGTTCATGTAGATATGAGTTTAATCCCTTCCCTTGGCTATCGCTGAGTACAATAACTTTTTTCTCTGTTGTTTTTTGTTGTTTGTCTTTTGATTGTTGGGTTTATTAGATAGATTGGGTCTTGATGGGTTATGGATTTCTGCAACTACTCAGATTTTTTCAGAAGGAGGTAGAATAGGAGATGTTAATGTTTCAATATTTAGTGGAGAAAATCTGTTGTAAGTTTCAAATGAGGGGATAGCTGTGGTTATAGCCGTGCGTGTAGAAATCTTGGGCATTTTGTAATCATCATTAATTGTTTTTTTCTCACGCAGAGAGATAATTTCCTTATCTTTTTGCTCGATTAGTTGATTCAGCTTTTTGCAGTCCAAATCAAGTAGATCAAGCATACACTGTTTGTTTATAATCTCATCTCTAAGATTTTTTTCATTTTGGATCATAGCTTGTATTTTAGATTTTAGATTGACTATCTCATTTTCAGATTGTTGTTCACAGCATAAAGATTCTTCCATTATCGCTCTTGTTTTGTCTTTTTCACGATCTAGTCTTGATTCAAGTAGCTTGTTCTCGTCTGCCAGATTTGTTAAGGCTCCGTTTAAATCCGAAACCACTTTGAGACTAGCATCTAATCTGCTCAATAATGTAGTTACTTCCGGAATGATTTCAGCAATTGCCTCATTTGAGTATTTATTAGCAGTTGCATTTAATATACTATGGATGCGGACTGCAGCATCGCACACTTCTTCATTTAAAAGCTCATCTTTCATATTTTCTAGATTGTTTCTAGCGGCCCGCTTTAGGTTCTCACGCGTTCTACGAGTGATCATTGTTAGTCAATGCTATGGGCGCCCTAAGTATGCAACTTTGTGACAGAAGAGTACTGCTAGAGTGTATTGCCACAGTTGAAGGGGCACCAAGGGTAGATCGTTTTACGCTCAACAGAATGCGTGGGCGTTCACTCCAAGCACTAATTCTCAACCCGGAAGATTCCCACAATATTGTTTCTTTACCCTTCCGCTGCCAACCTGTAGACCCAAGTGCGCATGCGCGGATTTAAAAGTTTGAAAACAAACGGCTGGTACAGAAAGCGGTTTGAAAACCTAACCAACAATTAAAAATATGTCTTTTAAACTGAATGAATAATAAGTACTAGATCAAGCCTGGTATGAACTTACAGTCTTATAAGTCACGTCACTTTAATCCGCACTACAAAACCTTCTTCTAAGCGCACTGCGTATATTAATCAATGAATTTATTCGAAAATTAACTGGAGCAAAAACTCATAGGTAGTTAAGATATACATTGATATACTTTGATACACTTAGATTTACTTTGATACACTTAGATTTAATTTGATACACTTAGATATACTTTGATACACTTTGATATACTTAGATACACTTTGATACACTTAGATATACTTTGATACACTTAGATACACTTAGATATACTTTGACACACTTAGATACACTTTGATATAATTTGACACCCTTAGATATACTTTGATACAGTTTGATACACTTAGATAAACTTTGATATACTTTGATACACTTTGATACACTTAGATAAACTTAGATATACTTTGACACCCTTAGATATACTTTGATACACTTAGATATACTTTGATACACTTATATATACTTTGACATACTTTAATGCACTTAGATATACTTTAATACACTTAGATATACTTTGATACACTTTGATACACTTAGATATACTTTAATACACATTGATATACTTTGATATACTTTGATACACTTAGATATACATTGATATACTTTGATACACTTAGATTTACTTTGATACACTTAGATTTACTTTGATACACTTAGATATACTTTGATACACTTTGATATACTTTGATACACTTTGATATTCTTTGATACACTTATATATACTTTGACATACTTAGATACACCTAGATATACTTTGATACACTTTGATATACTTAGATACACTTTGATACACTTAGATATACTTTGATACACTTAGATATACTTAGATACACTTTGATACACTTAGATATATTTAGATATACTTTGATACTCTTAAATATACTTTGATACATTTTGATACACTTATATATACTTTGATACACTTAGATATAATTAATATAATATAATTTAGATAATATAATTAATAGATTAGATATACAAGTTGTGAGTGATTACACTAAAAATTTATAATTTATTCAGCAAGATGAACTTTTACCATATTTATTATTTATAATGCATGTCAAGATTTTGTTGTTAGAATATTAATGGTACAATGTAACTGGGTTTATCCTGTTTTGCAGCATTGTAATAAAATAAATAAATAAATAAATAAATAAATAAATATACTTTGATACACTTAGATATACTTTGATATACTTTGATACACTTTGATACACTTAGATACACTTAGATAAACTTTGATACACTTAGATATAATTTGATACACTTAGATAAACTTAAATACACTTTGATACACTTAAATATACTTTGATATAATTTGATACACTTTGATACACTTAGATAAACTTTGATACACTTAGATATACTTGAATACACTTAGATATACTTTGATACACTTAGATATACTTTGATACACTTAGATAAATTTAGATATACTTAGAAACTCTTAAATATACTTTGATACATTTTGATACACTTATATATACTTTGGTACACTTAGATATACTTTGATACACTTAGATATACTTTGATATACTTTGATACACTTTGATACACTTAGATAAACTTTGATACACTTAGATATACTTTGATACACTTAGATATACTTTGATACACTTAGATATACTTTGATACACTTAGATATACTTTGATACACTTAGATAAACTTTGATACACTTAGTTATACTTTGATACACTTAGATACACTTAGATATACTTTGATACACTTAGATATACTTTGATAAATTTTGATACACTTAGATATACTTTGATACACTTTGATACACTTTAATACACTTAGATAAACATTGATACACTTAGATATACTTTGATACACTTAGATATACTTTGATACATTTTGATACATTTAGATATACTTTGATACACTTAGATATACTTTGATATACTTTGATACATTTAGATAAACTTTGATACACTTAGATATACTTTGATACACTTAGATATACTTTGATATACTTTGACACCCTTAGATATACTTTGATACACTTAGATAAACTTTGACATACTTTGATACACTTTGATACACTTAGATAAACTTTGATACACTTAGATATACTTTGATACACTTAGATATACTTTGATACACTTAGATATACTTTGATACACTTAGATATACTTTGATACACTTAGATAAACTTTGATACACTTAGTTATACTTTGATACACTTAGATATACTTAGATATACTTTGATACACTTAGATATACTTTGATACATTTTGATACAATTAGATATACTTTGATACACTTAGATATACTTTGATATATTTTGATACACTTTGATACACTTAGATAAACTTTGATACACTTAGATATACTTTGATACACTTAGATATACTTTGATACATTTTGATACATTTAGGTATACTTTGATACATTTAGATATACTTTGATATACTTTGATATACTTTGATACACTTTGATACACTTAGATAAACTTTGATACACTTAGATATACTTTGATACACTTAGATATACTTTGATACATTTTGATACATTTAGATATACTTTGATACACTTAGATATACTATGATACACTTAGATATACTTTGATATACTTTGATGCACTTAGATATTTTTATACACTTAGATATATTTTGATACACTTTGATACACTTAGATATACTTTGATATACTTTGATACACATTGATATACTTTGATATACAATGAAACACTTAAATATACTTTGATATACTTTGATACACTTAGATTTACTTTGATACACTTAGATAACTTTGATACACTTTGATATACTTTGATACACTTTGATACACTTAGATATACTTTGATACACTTAGATATACTTTGATACACTTTGATATACTTAGATACACTTAGATATACTTTGATACATTTTGATACATTTAGATATACTTTGATACACTTAGATATACTTTGATATACTTTGATACACTTTGATACACTAAGATAAACTTTGATACACTTAGATATACTTTGATTCACTTAGATATATTTTGATACACTTAGATATACTTTGATATACTTTGACACCCTTAGATATACTTTGATACACTTAGATATACTTTGACACCCTTAGATATACTTTAATACACTTAGATATACTTAGATATACTTTGATACACTTAGATATACTTTGATACTCTTAAATATACTTTGATACATTTTTAAACACTTATATATACTTTGATACACTTAGATATATTTAGATATACTTTGATACTCTTAAATATACTTTGATACATTTTGATACACTTATATATACTTTGGTACACTTTGATATACTTTGATACACTTTGATACACTTAGATAAACTTTGATACACTTAGATATAATATGATACACTTAGATACACTTAGATACACTTTGATACACTTAGATATACTTTGATATAATTTGATACACTTTGATACACTTAGATAAACTTTGATACACTTAGATATACTTTAATACACTTAGATATACTTTGATACACTTAGATATACTTTGATACACTTAGATATACTTTGATACTCTTAAATATACTTTGATACATTTTTAAACACTTATATATACTTTGATACACTTAGATATATTTAGATATACTTTGATACTCTTAAATATACTTTGATACATTTTGATACACTTATATATACTTTGGTACACTTAGATATACTTTGATACACTTAGATATACTTTGATATACTTTGATACACTTTGATACACTTAGATAAATTTTGATACACTTAGATATACTTTGATACACTTTGATACACTTTAATACACTTAGATAAACATTGATACACTTAGATATACTTTGATACACTTAGATATACTTTGATACATTTTGATATACTTTGATATACTTTGATACACTTTGATACACTTAGATAAACTTTGATACACTTAGATTTACTTTGATACACTTAGATATACTTTGATACACTTAGATATACTTTGATATACTTTGACACCCTTAGATATACTTTGATACACTTTGATACACTTAGATAAACTTTGATATACTTTGATACACTTTGATACACTTAGATAAACTTTGATACACTTAGATATACTTTGATACACTTAGATATACTTTGATACACTTAGATATACTTTGATACACTTAGATATACTTTGATACACTTAGATAAACATTGATACACTTAGTTATACTTTGATACACTTAGATATACTTTGATACACTTAGATATACTTTGATACATTTTGAAACAATTAGATATACTTTGATACACTTAGATATACTTTGATATACTTTGATACACTTTGATACACTTAGATAAACTTTGATACACTTAGATATACTTTGATACACCTAGATATACTTTGATACATTTTGATACATTTAGGTATACTTTGATACACTTAGATATACTTTGATATACTTTGATATACTTTGATACACTTTGATACACTTAGATAAACTTTGATACACTTAGATATACTTTGATACACTTTGATATACTTTGATACATTTTGATACATTTAGATATACTTTGATACACTTTGATATACTTAGATACACTTTGATACACTTAGATATACTTTGATACACTTAGATACACTTAGATATACTTTGATACACTTAGATATACTTTGATACACTTTGATATACTTTAATACACTTTGATACACTTAGATATAAGTTGATACACTTAGATATACTTTGATATACTTTGATACACTTTGATACACTAAGATAAACTTTGATACACTTAGATATACTTTGACACCTTTAGATATACTTTGATACACTTAGATATACTTTGATACACTTTGATACACTTAGATATACTTTGATATACTTTGATACACTGAGATATACTTTGATACACTTAGACATACTTTGATACACTTAGATATACTTTGATATACTTTGACACCCTTAGATATACTTTGATACACTTAGATATACTTTGATACACTTTGATACACTTAGATATACTTTGATATACTTTGATACACTTAGATATACTTTGATACACTTATATATACTTTGATACATTTTAATACATTTTTGATATACTTTGATACACTTAGATATACTTTGATATACTTTGACACCCTTAGATATACTTTGATACACTTAGATATACTTTGATATACTTTGATACACTTAGATATACTTTGATATACTTTGATACACTTAGATATACTTTTATACACTTAGATATACTTTTAAACACTTTGATACACTTAGATATACTTTGATACACTTAGATATACTTTGATACACTTTGATGCACTTAGATATACTTTAATACACTTAGATATACTTTGATACACTTTGATACACTTAGATATACTTTGATATACTTTGATACACATTGATATACTTTGATATACTTTGATACACTTAGATATACATTGATATACTTTGATACACTTATATTTACTTTGATACACTTAGATTTAATTTGATACACTTAGATATACTTTGATACACTTTGATATACTTAGATACACTTTGATACACTTAGATATACTTTGATACACTTAGATACACTTAGATATACTTTGACACACTTAGATACACTTTGATATAATTTGACACCCTTAGATATACTTTGATACAGTTTGATACACTTAGATAAACTTTGATATACTTTGATACACTTTGATACACTTAGATAAACTTAGATATACTTTGACACCCTTAGATATACTTTGATACACTTAGATATACTTTGATACACTTTGATACACTTAGATATACTTTGATATACTTTGATACACTTAGATATACTTTTATACACTTAGATATACTTTTAAACACTTTGATACACTTAGATATACTTTGATACACTTATATATACTTTGACATACTTTAATGCACTTAGATATACTTTAATACACTTAGATATACTTTGATACACTTTGATACACTTAGATATACTTTAATACACATTGATATACTTTGATACACTTAGATATACATTGATATACTTTGATACACTTAGATTTACTTTGATACACTTAGATTTACTTTGATACACTTAGATATACTTTGATACACTTTGATATACTTTGATACACTTTGATATTCTTTGATACACTTATATATACTTTGACATACTTAGATACACTTAGATATACTTTGATACACTTTGATATACTTAGATACACTTTGATACACTTAGATATACTTTGATACACTTAGATATACTTAGATACACTTTGATACACTTAGATATATTTAGATATACTTTGATACTCTTAAATATACTTTGATACATTTTGATACAGTTATATATACTTTGATACACTTAGATATAATTAATATAATATAATTTAGATAATATAATTAATAGATTAGATATACAAGTTGTGAGTGATTACACTAAAAATTTATAATTTATTCAGCAAGATGAACTTTTACCATATTTATTATTTATAATGCATGTCAAGATTTTGTTGTTAGAATATTAACGGTACAATGTAACTGGTATTATCCTGTTTTGCAGCATTGTAATAAAATAAATAAATAAATAAATAAATAAATAAATAAATATACTTTGATACACTTAGATATACTTTGATATACTTTGATACACTTTGATACACTTTGATACACTTAGATAAACTTTGATACACTTAGATATAATTTGATACACTTAGATACACTTAAATACACTTTGATACACTTAAATATACTTTGATATAATTTGATACACTTTGATACACTTAGATAAACTTTGATACACTTAGATATACTTTAAAACACTTAGATATACTTTGATACACTTAGATATACTTTGAAACACTTAGATATACTTTGATACACTTAGATAAATTTATATATACTTTGATACTCTTAAATATACTTTGATACATTTTGATACACTTATATATACTTTGGTACACTTAGATATACTTTGATACACTTAGATATACTTTGATATACTTTGATACACTTTGATACACTTAGATAAACTTTGATACACTTAGATATACTTTGATACACTTAGATATACTTTGATACACTTAGATATACTTTGATACACTTAGATATACTTTGATACACTTAGATAAACTTTGATACACTTAGTTATACTTTGATACACTTAGATACACTTAGATATACTTTGATACACTTAGATATACTTTGATAAATTTTGATACACTTAGATATACTTTGATACACTTTGATACACTTTAATACACTTAGATAAACATTGATACACTTAGATATACTTTGATACACTTAGATATACTTCGATACATTTTGATACATTTAGATATACTTTGATACACTTAGATATACTTTGATATACTTTGATACACTTAGATAAACTTTGATACACTTAGATATACTTTGATACACTTAGATATACTTTGATATACTTTGACACCCTTAGATATACTTTGATACACTTAGATAAACTTTGACATACTTTGATACACTTTGATACACTTAGATAAACTTTGATACACTTAGATATACTTTGATACACTTAGATATACTTTGATACACTTAGATATACTTTGATACACTTAGATACACTTTGATATTCTTTGATACACTTATATATACTTTGACATACTTAGATACACCTAGATATACTTTGATACACTTTGATATACTTTGATACACTTTGATACACTTAGATATACTTTGATATACTTTGATACACTTAGATATACTTTGATACACTTATATATACTTTGATACATTTTAATACATTTTTGATATACTTTGATACACTTAGATATACTTTGATATACTTTGACACCCTTAGATATACTTTGATACACTTAGATATACTTTGATATACTTTGATACACTTAGATATACTTTGATATACTTTGATACACTTAGATATACTTTTATACACTTAGATATACTTTTAAACACTTTGATACACTTAGATATACTTTGATACACTTAGATATACTTTGATACACTTTGATGCACTTAGATATACTTTAATACACTTAGATATACTTTGATACACTTTGATACACTTAGATATACTTTGATATACTTTGATACACATTGATATACTTTGATATACTTTGATACACTTAGATATACATTGATATACTTTGATACACTTATATTTACTTTGATACACTTAGATTTAATTTGATACACTTAGATATACTTTGATACACTTTGATATACTTAGATACACTTTGATACACTTAGATATACTTTGATACACTTAGATACACTTAGATATACTTTGACACACTTAGATACACTTTGATATAATTTGACACCCTTAGATATACTTTGATACAGTTTGATACACTTAGATAAACTTTGATATACTTTGATACACTTTGATACACTTAGATAAACTTAGATATACTTTGACACCCTTAGATATACTTTGATACACTTAGATATACTTTGATACACTTTGATACACTTAGATATACTTTGATATACTTTGATACACTTAGATATACTTTTATACACTTAGATATACTTTTAAACACTTTGATACACTTAGATATACTTTGATACACTTATATATACTTTGACATACTTTAATGCACTTAGATATACTTTAATACACTTAGATATACTTTGATACACTTTGATACACTTAGATATACTTTAATACACATTGATATACTTTGATACACTTAGATATACATTGATATACTTTGATACACTTAGATTTACTTTGATACACTTAGATTTACTTTGATACACTTAGATATACTTTGATACACTTTGATATACTTTGATACACTTTGATATTCTTTGATACACTTATATATACTTTGACATACTTAGATACACTTAGATATACTTTGATACACTTTGATATACTTAGATACACTTTGATACACTTAGATATACTTTGATACACTTAGATATACTTAGATACACTTTGATACACTTAGATATATTTAGATATACTTTGATACTCTTAAATAT
Source organism: Macrosteles quadrilineatus (assembly GCF_028750875.1). Lineage (NCBI taxonomy): Eukaryota > Metazoa > Arthropoda > Insecta > Hemiptera > Cicadellidae > Macrosteles > Macrosteles quadrilineatus. The sequence continues at coordinate 1,405,324 of NW_026542619.1, read as the reverse complement.
ACTTTGATACATTTTGATACAGTTATATATACTTTGATACACTTAGATATAATTAATATAATATAATTTAGATAATATAATTAATAGATTAGATATACAAGTTGTGAGTGATTACACTAAAAATTTATAATTTATTCAGCAAGATGAACTTTTACCATATTTATTATTTATAATGCATGTCAAGATTTTGTTGTTAGAATATTAACGGTACAATGTAACTGGTATTATCCTGTTTTGCAGCATTGTAATAAAATAAATAAATAAATAAATAAATAAATAAATAAATATACTTTGATACACTTAGATATACTTTGATATACTTTGATACACTTTGATACACTTTGATACACTTAGATAAACTTTGATACACTTAGATATAATTTGATACACTTAGATACACTTAAATACACTTTGATACACTTAAATATACTTTGATATAATTTGATACACTTTGATACACTTAGATAAACTTTGATACACTTAGATATACTTTAAAACACTTAGATATACTTTGATACACTTAGATATACTTTGAAACACTTAGATATACTTTGATACACTTAGATAAATTTATATATACTTTGATACTCTTAAATATACTTTGATACATTTTGATACACTTATATATACTTTGGTACACTTAGATATACTTTGATACACTTAGATATACTTTGATATACTTTGATACACTTTGATACACTTAGATAAACTTTGATACACTTAGATATACTTTGATACACTTAGATATACTTTGATACACTTAGATATACTTTGATACACTTAGATATACTTTGATACACTTAGATAAACTTTGATACACTTAGTTATACTTTGATACACTTAGATACACTTAGATATACTTTGATACACTTAGATATACTTTGATAAATTTTGATACACTTAGATATACTTTGATACACTTTGATACACTTTAATACACTTAGATAAACATTGATACACTTAGATATACTTTGATACACTTAGATATACTTCGATACATTTTGATACATTTAGATATACTTTGATACACTTAGATATACTTTGATATACTTTGATACACTTAGATAAACTTTGATACACTTAGATATACTTTGATACACTTAGATATACTTTGATATACTTTGACACCCTTAGATATACTTTGATACACTTAGATAAACTTTGACATACTTTGATACACTTTGATACACTTAGATAAACTTTGATACACTTAGATATACTTTGATACACTTAGATATACTTTGATACACTTAGATATACTTTGATACACTTAGATACACTTTGATATTCTTTGATACACTTATATATACTTTGACATACTTAGATACACCTAGATATACTTTGATACACTTTGATATACTTAGATACACTTTGATACACTTAGATATACTTTGATACACTTAGATATACTTAGATACACTTTGATACACTTAGATATATTTAGATATACTTTGATACTCTTAAATATACTTTGATACATTTTGATACACTTATATATACTTTGATACACTTAGATATAATTAATATAATATAATTTAGATAATATAATTAATAGATTAGATATACAAGTTGTGAGTGATTACACTAAAAATTTATAATTTATTCAGCAAGATGAACTTTTACCATATTTATTATTTATAATGCATGTCAAGATTTTGTTGTTAGAATATTAATGGTACAATGTAACTGGGTTTATCCTGTTTTGCAGCATTGTAATAAAAGAAATAAATAAATAAATAAATAAATAAATATACTTTGATACACTTAGATATACTTTGATATACTTTGATACACTTTGATACACTTAGATACACTTAGATAAACTTTGATACACTTAGATATAATTTGATACACTTAGATACACTTAAATACACTTTGATACACTTAAATATACTTTGATATAATTTGATACACTTTGATACACTTAGATAAACTTTGATACACTTAGATATACTTTAATACACTTAGATATACTTTGATACACTTAGATATACTTTGATACACTTAGATAAATTTAGATATACTTAGAAACTCTTAAATATACTTTGATACATTTTGATACACTTATATATACTTTGGTACACTTAGATATACTTTGATACACTTAGATATACTTTGATATACTTTGATACACTTTGATACACTTAGATAAACTTTGATACACTTAGATATACTTTGATACACTTAGATATACTTTGATACACTTAGATATACTTTGATACACTTAGATATACTTTGATACACTTAGATAAACTTTGATACACTTAGTTATACTTTGATACACTTAGATACACTTAGATATACTTTGATACACTTAGATATACTTTGATAAATTTTGATACACTTAGATATACTTTGATACACTTTGATACACTTTAATACACTTAGATAAACATTGATACACTTAGATATACTTTGATACACTTAGATATACTTTGATACATTTTGATACATTTAGATATACTTTGATACACTTAGATATACTTTGATATACTTTGATACATTTAGATAAACTTTGATACACTTAGATATACTTTGATACACTTAGATATACTTTGATATACTTTGACACCCTTAGATATACTTTGATACACTTAGATAAACTTTGACATACTTTGATACACTTTGATACACTTAGATAAACTTTGATACACTTAGATATACTTTGATACACTTAGATATACTTTGATACACTTAGATATACTTTGATACACTTAGATATACTTTGATACACTTAGATAAACTTTGATACACTTAGTTATACTTTGATACACTTAGATATACTTAGATATACTTTGATACACTTAGATATACTTTGATACATTTTGATACAATTAGATATACTTTGATACACTTAGATATACTTTGATATATTTTGATACACTTTGATACACTTAGATAAACTTTGATACACTTAGATATACTTTGATACACTTAGATATACTTTGATACATTTTGATACATTTAGGTATACTTTGATACATTTAGATATACTTTGATATACTTTGATATACTTTGATACACTTTGATACACTTAGATAAACTTTGATACACTAAGATATACTTTGATACACTTAGATATACTTTGATACATTTTGATACATTTAGATATACTTTGATACACTTAGATATACTTTGATATACTTTGATGCACTTAGATATTTTTATACACTTAGATATATTTTGATACACTTTGATACACTTAGATATACTTTGATATACTTTGATACACATTGATATACTTTGATATACAATGAAACACTTAAATATACTTTGATATACTTTGATACACTTAGATTTACTTTGATACACTTAGATAACTTTGATACACTTTGATATACTTTGATACACTTTGATACACTTAGATATACTTTGATACACTTAGATATACTTTGATACACTTTGATATACTTAGATACACTTAGATATACTTTGATACATTTTGATACATTTAGATATACTTTGATACACTTAGATATACTTTGATATACTTTGATACACTTTGATACACTAAGATAAACTTTGATACACTTAGATATACTTTGATTCACTTAGATATATTTTGATACACTTAGATATACTTTGATATACTTTGACACCCTTAGATATACTTTGATACACTTAGATATACTTTGACACCCTTAGATATACTTTAATACACTTAGATATACTTAGATATACTTTGATACACTTAGATATACTTTGATACTCTTAAATATACTTTGATACATTTTTAAACACTTATATATACTTTGATACACTTAGATATATTTAGATATACTTTGATACTCTTAAATATACTTTGATACATTTTGATACACTTATATATACTTTGGTACACTTTGATATACTTTGATACACTTTGATACACTTAGATAAACTTTGATACACTTAGATATAATATGATACACTTAGATACACTTAGATACACTTTGATACACTTAGATATACTTTGATATAATTTGATACACTTTGATACACTTAGATAAACTTTGATACACTTAGATATACTTTAATACACTTAGATATACTTTGATACACTTAGATATACTTTGATACACTTAGATATACTTTGATACTCTTAAATATACTTTGATACATTTTTAAACACTTATATATACTTCGATACACTTAGATATATTTAGATATACTTTGATACTCTTAAATATACTTTGATACATTTTGATACACTTATATATACTTTGGTACACTTAGATATACTTTGATACACTTAGATATACTTTGATATACTTTGATACACTTTGATACACTTAGATAAATTTTGATACACTTAGATATACTTTGATACACTTTGATACACTTTAATACACTTAGATAAACATTGATACACTTAGATATACTTTGATACACTTAGATATACTTTGATACATTTTGATATACTTTGATATACTTTGATACACTTTGATACACTTAGATAAACTTTGATACACTTAGATTTACTTTGATACACTTAGATATACTTTGATACACTTAGATATACTTTGATATACTTTGACACCCTTAGATATACTTTGATACACTTTGATACACTTAGATAAACTTTGATATACTTTGATACACTTTGATACACTTAGATAAACTTTGATACACTTTGATATACTTAGATACACTTAGATATACTTTGATACATTTTGATACATTTAGATATACTTTGATACACTTAGATATACTTTGATATACTTTGATACACTTTGATACACTAAGATAAACTTTGATACACTTAGATATACTTTGATTCACTTAGATATATTTTGATACACTTAGATATACTTTGATATACTTTGACACCCTTAGATATACTTTGATACACTTAGATATACTTTGACACCCTTAGATATACTTTAATACACTTAGATATACTTAGATATACTTTGATACACTTAGATATACTTTGATACTCTTAAATATACTTTGATACATTTTTAAACACTTATATATACTTTGATACACTTAGATATATTTAGATATACTTTGATACTCTTAAATATACTTTGATACATTTTGATACACTTATATATACTTTGGTACACTTTGATATACTTTGATACACTTTGATACACTTAGATAAACTTTGATACACTTAGATATAATATGATACACTTAGATACACTTAGATACACTTTGATACACTTAGATATACTTTGATATAATTTGATACACTTTGATACACTTAGATAAACTTTGATACACTTAGATATACTTTAATACACTTAGATATACTTTGATACACTTAGATATACTTTGATACACTTAGATATACTTTGATACTCTTAAATATACTTTGATACATTTTTAAACACTTATATATACTTCGATACACTTAGATATATTTAGATATACTTTGATACTCTTAAATATACTTTGATACATTTTGATACACTTATATATACTTTGGTACACTTAGATATACTTTGATACACTTAGATATACTTTGATATACTTTGATACACTTTGATACACTTAGATAAATTTTGATACACTTAGATATACTTTGATACACTTTGATACACTTTAATACACTTAGATAAACATTGATACACTTAGATATACTTTGATACACTTAGATATACTTTGATACATTTTGATATACTTTGATATACTTTGATACACTTTGATACACTTAGATAAACTTTGATACACTTAGATTTACTTTGATACACTTAGATATACTTTGATACACTTAGATATACTTTGATATACTTTGACACCCTTAGATATACTTTGATACACTTTGATACACTTAGATAAACTTTGATATACTTTGATACACTTTGATACACTTAGATAAACTTTGATACACTTAGATATACTTTGATACACTTAGATATACTTTGATACACTTAGATATACTTTGATACACTTAGATATACTTTGATACACTTAGATAAACTTTGATACACTTAGTTATACTTTGATACACTTAGATATACTTTGATACACTTAGATATACTTTGATACATTTTAAAACAATTAGATATACTTTGATACACTTAGATATACTTTGATATACTTTGATACACTTTGATACACTTAGATAAACTTTGATACACTTAGATATACTTTGATACACCTAGATATACTTTGATACATTTTGATACATTTAGGTATACTTTGATACACTTAGATATACTTTGATATACTTTGATATACTTTGATACACTTTGATACACTTAGATAAACTTTGATACACTTAGATATACTTTGATACACTTTGATATACTTTGATACATTTTGATACATTTAGATATACTTTGATACACTTAGATATACTATGATACACTTAGATATACTTTGATATACTTTGATGCACTTAGATATTTTTATACACTTAGATATATTTTGATACACTTTGATACACTTAGATATACTTTGATATACTTTGATACACATTGATATACTTTGATATACAATGAAACACTTAAATATACTTTGATATACTTTGATACACTTAGATTTACTTTGATACACTTAGATAACTTTGATACACTTTGATATACTTTGATACACTTTGATACACTTAGATATACTTTGATACACTTAGATATACTTTGATACACTTTGATATACTTAGATACACTTAGATATACTTTGATACATTTTGATACATTTAGATATACTTTGATACACTTAGATATACTTTGATATACTTTGATACACTTTGATACACTAAGATAAACTTTGATACACTTAGATATACTTTGATTCACTTAGATATATTTTGATACACTTAGATATACTTTGATATACTTTGACACCCTTAGATATACTTTGATACACTTAGATATACTTTGACACCCTTAGATATACTTTAATACACTTAGATATACTTAGATATACTTTGATACACTTAGATATACTTTGATACTCTTAAATATACTTTGATACATTTTTAAACACTTATATATACTTTGATACACTTAGATATATTTAGATATACTTTGATACTCTTAAATATACTTTGATACATTTTGATACACTTATATATACTTTGGTACACTTTGATATACTTTGATACACTTTGATACACTTAGATAAACTTTGATACACTTAGATATAATATGATACACTTAGATACACTTAGATACACTTTGATACACTTAGATATACTTTGATATAATTTGATACACTTTGATACACTTAGATATACTTTAATACACTTAGATATACTTTGATACACTTAGATATACTTTGATACACTTAGATATACTTTGATACTCTTAAATATACTTTGATACATTTTTAAACACTTATATATACTTTGATACACTTAGATATATTTAGATATACTTTGATACTCTTAAATATACTTTGATACATTTTGATACACTTATATATACTTTGGTACACTTAGATATACTTTGATACACTTAGATATACTTTGATATACTTTGATACACTTTGATACACTTAGATAAATTTTGATACACTTAGATATACTTTGATACACTTTGATACACTTTAATACACTTAGATAAACATTGATACACTTAGATATACTTTGATACACTTAGATATACTTTGATACATTTTGATATACTTTGATATACTTTGATACACTTTGATACACTTAGATAAACTTTGATACACTTAGATTTACTTTGATACACTTAGATATACTTTGATACACTTAGATATACTTTGATATACTTTGACACCCTTAGATATACTTTGATACACTTTGATACACTTAGATAAACTTTGATATACTTTGATACACTTTGATACACTTAGATAAACTTTGATACACTTAGATATACTTTGATACACTTAGATATACTTTGATACACTTAGATATACTTTGATACACTTAGATATACTTTGATACACTTAGATAAACTTTGATACACTTAGTTATACTTTGATACACTTAGATATACTTTGATACACTTAGATATACTTTGATACATTTTGAAACAATTAGATATACTTTGATACACTTAGATATACTTTGATATACTTTGATACACTTTGATACACTTAGATAAACTTTGATACACTTAGATATACTTTGATACACCTAGATATACTTTGATACATTTTGATACATTTAGGTATACTTTGATACACTTAGATATACTTTGATATACTTTGATATACTTTGATACACTTTGATACACTTAGATAAACTTTGATACACTTAGATATACTTTGATACACTTTGATATACTTTGATACATTTTGATACATTTAGATATACTTTGATACACTTTGATATACTTAGATACACTTTGATACACTTAGATATACTTTGATACACTTAGATACACTTAGATATACTTTGATACACTTAGATATACTTTGATACACTTTGATATACTTTAATACACTTTGATACACTTAGATATAAGTTGATACACTTAGATATACTTTGATATACTTTGATACACTTTGATACACTAAGATAAACTTTGATACACTTAGATATACTTTGACACCTTTAGATACACTTTGATACACTTAGATATACTTTGATACACTTTGATACACTTAGATATACTTTGATATACTTTGATACACTGAGATATACTTTGATACACTTAGACATACTTTGATACACTTAGATATACTTTGATATACTTTGACACCCTTAGATATACTTTGATACACTTAGATATACTTTGATACACTTTGATACACTTAGATATACTTTGATATACTTTGATACACTTAGATATACTTTGATACACTTATATATACTTTGATACATTTTAATACATTTTTGATATACTTTGATACACTTAGATATACTTTGATATACTTTGACACCCTTAGATATACTTTGATACACTTAGATATACTTTGATATACTTTGATACACTTAGATATACTTTGATATACTTTGATACACTTAGATATACTTTTATACACTTAGATATACTTTTAAACACTTTGATACACTTAGATATACTTTGATACACTTAGATATACTTTGATACACTTTGATGCACTTAGATATACTTTAATACACTTAGATATACTTTGATACACTTTGATACACTTAGATATACTTTGATATACTTTGATACACATTGATATACTTTGATATACTTTGATACACTTAGATATACATTGATATACTTTGATACACTTATATTTACTTTGATACACTTAGATTTAATTTGATACACTTAGATATACTTTGATACACTTTGATATACTTAGATACACTTTGATACACTTAGATATACTTTGATACACTTAGATACACTTAGATATACTTTGACACACTTAGATACACTTTGATATAATTTGACACCCTTAGATATACTTTGATACAGTTTGATACACTTAGATAAACTTTGATATACTTTGATACACTTTGATACACTTAGATAAACTTAGATATACTTTGACACCCTTAGATATACTTTGATACACTTTGATATACTTAGATACACTTTGATACACTTAGATATACTTTGATACACTTAGATACACTTAGATATACTTTGATACACTTAGATATACTTTGATACACTTTGATATACTTAGATACACTTTGATACACTTAGATATACTTTGATACACTTAGATACACTTAGATATACTTTGATACACTTAGATATACTTTGATACACTTAGATATACTTTGATACATTTAGATATACTTTGATACACTTAGATATACTTTAAAAATACTTTGACACCCTTAGATATACTTTGATACACTTTGATATACTTAGATACACTTTGATACACTTAGATATACTTTGATACACTTAGATACACTTAGATATACTTTGATACACTTAGATATACTTTGATACACTTTGATATACTTTAATACACTTTGATACACTTAGATATAAGTTGATACACTTAGATATACTTTGATATACTTTGATACACTTTGATACACTAAGATAAACTTTGATACACTTAGATATACTTTGACACCTTTAGATATACTTTGATACACTTAGATATACTTTGATACACTTTGATACACTTAGATATACTTTGATATACTTTGATACACTTAGATATACTTTTATACACTTAGATATACTTTTTAACACTTTGATACACTTAGATATACTTTGATACACTTAGATACACTTAGATATACTTTGATACACTTAGATATACATTGATACACTTTGATATACTTTAATACACTTTGATACACTTAGATATTAGTTGATACACTTAGATATATTTAGATATACTTTGATACTCTTAAATATACTTTGATACATTTTTTTACACTTATATATACTTTGATACACTTAGATATACTTTGATACACTTAGATATACTTTGATATACTTTGATATACTTTGATACACTTAGATATACTTTGATATACTTTGACACCCTTAGATATACTTTGATACACTTAGATATACTTTGACACCCTTAGATATACTTTGATAAACTTAGATATACTTTGATACACTTTGATACACTTAGATACACTTAGATATACTTTGATACATTTAGATATACTTTGATACACTTAGATATACTTTAAAAATACTTTGACACCCTTAGATATACTTTGATACACTTTGATATACTTAGATACACTTTGATACACTTAGATATACTTTGATACACTTAGATACACTTAGATATACTTTGATACACTTAGATATACTTTGATACACTTTGATATACTTAGATACACTTTGATACACTTAGATATACTTTGATACACTTAGATACACTTAGATATACTTTGATACACTTAGATATACTTTGATACACTTAGATATACTTTGATACATTTAGATATACTTTGATACACTTAGATATACTTTAAAAATACTTTGACACCCTTAGATATACTTTGATACACTTTGATATACTTAGATACACTTTGATACACTTAGATATACTTTGATACACTTAGATACACTTAGATATACTTTGATACACTTAGATATACTTTGATACACTTTGATATACTTTAATACACTTTGATACACTTAGATATAAGTTGATACACTTAGATATACTTTGATATACTTTGATACACTTTGATACACTAAGATAAACTTTGATACACTTAGATATACTTTGACACCTTTAGATATACTTTGATACACTTAGATATACTTCGATACACTTTGATACACTTAGATATACTTTGATATACTTTGATACACTTAGATATACTTTGATACACTTAGACATACTTTGATACACTTAGATATACTTTGATATACTTTGACACCCTTAGATATACTTTGATACACTTAGATATACTTTGACACCTTTAGATATACTTTGATACACTTAGATATACTTTGATACACTTTGATACACTTAGATATACTTTGATATACTTTGATACACTTAGATATACTTTGATACACTTATATATACTTTGATACATTTTAATACATTTTAGATATACTTTGATACACTTAGATATACTTTGATATACTTTGACACCCTTAGATATACTTTGATACACTTAGATATACTTTGATATACTTTGATACACTTAGATATACTTTTATACACTTAGATATACTTTTAAACACTTTGATACACTTAGATATACTTTGATACACTTAGATATACTTTGATACACTTTGATGCACTTAGATATACTTTAATACACTTAGATATACTTTGATACACTTTGATACACTTAGATATACTTTGATATACTTTGATACACATTGATATACTTTGATATACTTTGATACACTTAAGAGTCAAGAGTCAAGAGTCAAGAGTATTTATTCCATTGATCTATAGCAATACAGAAATAGGAACAGTCAAATATTCTTACTAAATGCTAATACATTAAATTAAAATTAACTGATAAAACTATGTACAACAGGTTAAAACTTAACATTAAACTCTGACATTTCGAATTCATCAAGCGAATAAAAAGGGTTTTCAACTAGCCAATTTTTTATAGTTTTTTTGAAGTGATTAAATGGGATGAGTTTTGCAGTTTGGGGGAGCCTATTAAAAAACCTTACACAGTTGGCTTTAAAGGATTTACCTGTTTTGGCCAACCTGTGTTGGGGTAGATCCAGCTTAGCCTTGCCTCTCGTGTCATGTGCATGAAAGTGGTCTCTGGTGGTGAAATCTGAAAGGTGTAGTTTTGTGTGGATAAGTACTTGGTATATGTAAAGGTTTATTACTGTCATGATATTTAGTCTGATAAACAATGGTTTACAGTGTTCCACTTCATCCACTCTACACATAGTTCTCAAGATTTTCTTTTGAATTATGAGAATGTCGTGTACGGCACTAGAGTGACCCCACAAAACTATTCCATAACAAATATGTGATTGGACAAAAGAAAAATAAGATATCCTCAAATACTCATCCCTCACACAATCTCTAAGTTTCCACATTAAAAAAGACACTCTGGAAATTTTCTTACAAATGCCATCTATGTGATCATTCCAATCAAGTCTAGAATCTAAATGAAAACCAAGAAGCTTTACTGATTTATAGTTACTTCTACCTGCCATGCTTAGCAATAAATCTTGAGTTTTATCATTATTACAAAGCAACTTATTTGATGAAAACCATATTTGTGCAGAGTTGTAAGCATGATTTATGTTCTCCTCAAGAGTTTTCAGATTGGAATGTGATGAAAGTAACGTTGTATCATCAGCATAAATGACTGTCTGAGAGGGTATGTTGTAAGGTAGGTCGTTAATGAAAACTATAAAAAGAAATGGTCCAAGAACAGAGCCCTGGGGAACACCAGTTGTTACAGTTAATGTTGTTGATTGGCTAGAATTAAAAGAAACATATTGTTTGCGATTAGACAGATAGGACTTCAATAAATTCAGAGAGTTGTGTGAGATGCCGTAGTAAGAGAGTTTGTCAAGGAGAATACGATGTTCAACACAATCAAAGGCTTTACTCAGATCGCAGAGCTTTAGAGACACTGATTCCTTATTTTCAAAAGCAGTAAGAATGTTGTCAACCAGAGTAGACACAGCAGTGGTTGTTGATTTCTTTGATCGAAACCCAAACTGGTAGGGACTAAATAGATGGTTTAAGTGGAAGTGATGATTAAGCTGAACGTGTAGGAGTGACTCAAATACCTTAGAGAAGATGGGAACAATTGAAATTGGTCGATAATTCTGTACCAGAGCCTTATCCCCTTTTTTATAGACAGGAATCACCTTAGAGACTTTAAGTAAATCAGAAAAATAGCCCTGAGTCAAACACTGGTTAAAGATGAATGCAAGAGGCTCACTAATATACATTATGGTTTTTCTTAGAAGAAAATTAGATATCCAGTAAAAATCTGTTCCTTTTGAGTTGGAAAGATTTGTCACTGTTTTCATTACCTGATCCGTGGAGACGTGAGACCAATTGAAAGCAATTGACTTTTGTTTCGAGTTCCGTGTGAGGTTATGTGCCTGTGTGTTGGTGCTTGTTATATTTTTCTGTATATCTGAAACTGAATTAATGAAAAAATTGTTAAAATGGTTTGGATCAATTGTTATTTTAGTGTTGTTTGTATGTGATTGTGTTTCTAAAGAAATCACCTCCCACGCGGCTTTACACTTATTACTTGAGTTTTCAATATAATTTTCATACGTCTGCTTCTTAGCCATTTTAATATTATCCTGGTATTGCTTCTTAAAAAACAAGTAAGCCCTGTAAGCCGCAACAGTATGGACCGAGTGATCTCTTTCAAAGCACTTATACACATTATGATAACCTAGCATTAGATCTCTAGATTTTCTTAGATCGTCTGAATACCAATTAAATTTTTGTTTGGTTGTACATTTACTCTTAGATGATACTAAAGGAGAAGCGAAATGCCAAAGATTAACATACCTTTTAAAAAATAAGTCAAACAAAGCTTCTACATTTATCTCATTACATAGATAGGAGCTTATCATTTCCCAATGTTCATTTTTAAAACACTCAATAAACAAGGAAATTTGTTCTTCATCTTGTCTGCGAAAATAATGTTTGATTCCAGATTTATCTGAGTTAATTTCTACATGTTTCTTTCTATCTATTTTATAATTAATAAGAAGAGGATCGTGATCAGATAAACAGGATTTCATAACTTTTACATTGTATAGATCCTCAGAAAAATTAACAAAAACATTATCAATACAAGACTTTTTTCTGGTTGGAGACAAATTGGTTACAACTAAGTTATATGAGCGCAAGATATTAAGAAATGTGACGGTAGTAGGTTCGGTAATTTGATCAAACTTGATGTTGTAGTCACCACAAATAATAATTTTTGTACCTCGCTTATGAATTTGTTTGATTACTTTCTCAAAGTTGTCAAAGAAAATTTTAGTATCACCATTAGGTGGTCTGTACAGTGATATAATGACGAGATTTAAGTTCTTAAGCTTTATACAAGTTATTTCAATATTACGCTCTGAATTGAACATATTTACATCAATTTCACAATACTGTAAGCTAGATTTTACATAAATACCAGCACCACCGTTTTTACAAGTTTTACGACACATAACACTTGCAGCAGTGTAGCCTATAGGAACAAAAAATGGAACTTGTATTTCTTGCAACCAATGCTCACTTATACAAAATATATCTATATTTTCAATATTAGCAATGTGTTCTAATTCTGTTACTTTATTTCTAATACATTGAATATTTATTTGTATAATCTTCAGAGTAAAGCTAGCATCACTTTTTAGATTACCTTTAGTTATGGCATAATTCTCTGATATATCATTCGTATTATGTTGCATTACATCCTGTTGTCTAAAAAAGTTGAATTTACAACGTTTTGGTTTGGTGTGCTGTGAAATTGGCCTAAAGATATATTGGAAAACCTGCAATTTGAAGGTGGTGACAATGGTGGAAATTCTATTGTTGAGTCCAGATGAGGGGGTGGTGGAGAACCGCATGGCGCCACACTAGGCACATCTCTCAGTTCAGGTGATGGTGATGGAAACTGGCATGGAGAAGTGTTGGACTCTGTTGTCATCATCTGCTGCCGAGATGATGTGGATAGTGGAGGGGCTTGACTCGGGTCCGTAGCAGGCATCATAGACACAATAGTCGAACTGGGTGGAGTAAGTGGATTTGGTATATATTTTGAAAGTCCAGGAGGTACAGAAGGTGTGGACAATACTTGATGAGCCAGAATGTCTGTAGATGGCGTTGAATTTCTCACGTTCACGTTGTTAGGACAAGGTTCAATGAGTGACAGATTGACCTCAGGTTTCTTGAGTTCCCGTAGTCTCAGTTCGGTGGCTTGAGTACTTTGCAGTGCCAACATGTCAATTATACCTTTACTTAATATTTGTTTTCCTGATCTGTTGAAGTGGAGTCCGTGACGTGTGAAATTACACCTTTTTAGTACTTCATTCAAATCCGCATACATTATTCTCTGTTTACCCGTATTGTTTATAACCTTGCTAATCATTAGCTTGTTAGCATAGGCAATGTCCGCATTAAGTTCTGGTCTATCATGCCGCAGTGGGACTGTATGTATGATGGTATTTGTTTTAACATCAATTTCCAGTAGAGTTTCAACAGCTTGTGACACTGAGAATGGACCAACTTCACCAGGACCAAAGTCATTAGAACCTGCGAGGATTACTAAATGATCTTCCTGTTTTAGTTTATCGATCATTGGACGACCCGCTTCAATTACAGTCTTTAGTCTTGCTCCTGGTTTTGTAAGTACAAAAACCTCATATTTATCCTCTAGTTCATGTAGATATGAGTTTAATCCCTTCCCTTGGCTATCGCTGAGTACAATAACTTTTTTCTCTGTTGTTTTTTGTTGTTTGTCTTTTGATTGTTGGGTTTATTAGATAGATTGGGTCTTGATGGGTTATGGATTTCTGCAACTACTCAGATTTTTTCAGAAGGAGGTAGAATAGGAGATGTTAATGTTTCAATATTTAGTGGAGAAAATCTGTTGTAAGTTTCAAATGAGGGGATAGCTGTGGTTATAGCCGTGCGTGTAGAAATCTTGGGCATTTTGTAATCATCATTAATTGTTTTTTTCTCACGCAGAGAGATAATTTCCTTATCTTTTTGCTCGATTAGTTGATTCAGCTTTTTGCAGTCCAAATCAAGTAGATCAAGCATACACTGTTTGTTTATAATCTCATCTCTAAGATTTTTTTCATTTTGGATCATAGCTTGTATTTTAGATTTTAGATTGACTATCTCATTTTCAGATTGTTGTTCACAGCATAAAGATTCTTCCATTATCGCTCTTGTTTTGTCTTTTTCACGATCTAGTCTTGATTCAAGTAGCTTGTTCTCGTCTGCCAGATTTGTTAAGGCTCCGTTTAAATCCGAAACCACTTTGAGACTAGCATCTAATCTGCTCAATAATGTAGTTACTTCCGGAATGATTTCAGCAATTGCCTCATTTGAGTATTTATTAGCAGTTGCATTTAATATACTATGGATGCGGACTGCAGCATCGCACACTTCTTCATTTAAAAGCTCATCTTTCATATTTTCTAGATTGTTTCTAGCGGCCCGCTTTAGGTTCTCACGCGTTCTACGAGTGATCATTGTTAGTCAATGCTATGGGCGCCCTAAGTATGCAACTTTGTGACAGAAGAGTACTGCTAGAGTGTATTGCCACAGTTGAAGGGGCACCAAGGGTAGATCGTTTTACGCTCAACAGAATGCGTGGGCGTTCACTCCAAGCACTAATTCTCAACCCGGAAGATTCCCACAATATTGTTTCTTTACCCTTCCGCTGCCAACCTGTAGACCCAAGTGCGCATGCGCGGATTTAAAAGTTTGAAAACAAACGGCTGGTACAGAAAGCGGTTTGAAAACCTAACCAACAATTAAAAATATGTCTTTTAAACTGAATGAATAATAAGTACTAGATCAAGCCTGGTATGAACTTACAGTCTTATAAGTCACGTCACTTTAATCCGCACTACAAAACATTCTTCTAAGCGCACTGCGTATATTAATCAATGAATTTATTCGAAAATTAACTGGAGCAAAAACTCATAGGTAGTTAAGATATACATTGATATACTTTGATACACTTAGATTTACTTTGATACACTTAGATTTAATTTGATACACTTAGATATACTTTGATACACTTTGATATACTTAGATACACTTTGATACACTTAGATATACTTTGATACACTTAGATACACTTAGATATACTTTGACACACTTAGATACACTTTGATATAATTTGACACCCTTAGATATACTTTGATACAGTTTGATACACTTAGATAAACTTTGATATACTTTGATACACTTTGATACACTTAGATAAACTTAGATATACTTTGACACCCTTAGATATACTTTGATACACTTAGATATACTTTGATACACTTATATATACTTTGACATACTTTAATGCACTTAGATATACTTTAATACACTTAGATATACTTTGATACACTTTGATACACTTAGATATACTTTAATACACATTGATATACTTTGATATACTTTGATACACTTAGATATACATTGATATACTTTGATACACTTAGATTTACTTTGATACACTTAGATTTACTTTGATACACTTAGATATACTTTGATACACTTTGATATACTTTGATACACTTTGATATTCTTTGATACACTTATATATACTTTGACATACTTAGATACACCTAGATATACTTTGATACACTTTGATATACTTAGATACACTTTGATACACTTAGATATACTTTGATACACTTAGATATACTTAGATACACTTTGATACACTTAGATATATTTAGATATACTTTGATACTCTTAAATATACTTTGATACATTTTGATACACTTATATATACTTTGATACACTTAGATATAATTAATATAATATAATTTAGATAATATAATTAATAGATTAGATATACAAGTTGTGAGTGATTACACTAAAAATTTATAATTTATTCAGCAAGATGAACTTTTACCATATTTATTATTTATAATGCATGTCAAGATTTTGTTGTTAGAATATTAATGGTACAATGTAACTGGGTTTATCCTGTTTTGCAGCATTGTAATAAAAGAAATAAATAAATAAATACATAAATAAATATACTTTGATACACTTAGATATACTTTGATATACTTTGATACACTTTGATACACTTAGATACACTTAGATAAACTTTGATACACTTAGATATAATTTGATACACTTAGATACACTTAAATACACTTTGATACACTTAAATATACTTTGATATAATTTGATACACTTTGATACACTTAGATAAACTTTGATACACTTAGATATACTTGAATACACTTAGATATACTTTGATACACTTAGATATACTTTGATACACTTAGATAAATTTAGATATACTTAGAAACTCTTAAATATACTTTGATACATTTTGATACACTTATATATACTTTGGTACACTTAGATATACTTTGATACACTTAGATATACTTTGATATACTTTGATACACTTTGATACACTTAGATAAACTTTGATACACTTAGATATACTTTGATACACTTAGATATACTTTGATACACTTAGATATACTTTGATACACTTAGATATACTTTGATACACTTAGATAAACTTTGATACACTTAGTTATACTTTGATACACTTAGATACACTTAGATATACTTTGATACACTTAGATATACTTTGATAAATTTTGATACACTTAGATATACTTTGATACACTTTGATACACTTTAATACACTTAGATAAACATTGATACACTTAGATATACTTTGATACACTTAGATATACTTTGATACATTTTGATACATTTAGATATACTTTGATACACTTAGATATACTTTGATATACTTTGATACATTCAGATAAACTTTGATACACTTAGATATACTTTGATACACTTAGATATACTTTGATATACTTTGACACCCTTAGATATACTTTGATACACTTAGATAAACTTTGACATACTTTGATACACTTTGATACACTTAGATAAACTTTGATACACTTAGATATACTTTGATACACTTAGATATACTTTGATACACTTAGATATACTTTGATACACTTAGATATACTTTGATACACTTAGATAAACTTTGATACACTTAGTTATACTTTGATACACTTAGATATACTTAGATATACTTTGATACACTTAGATATACTTTGATACATTTTGATACAATTAGATATACTTTGATACACTTAGATATACTTTGATATATTTTGATACACTTTGATACACTTAGATAAACTTTGATACACTTAGATATACTTTGATACACTTAGATATACTTTGATACATTTTGATACATTTAGGTATACTTTGATACATTTAGATATACTTTGATATACTTTGATATACTTTGATACACTTTGATACACTTAGATAAACTTTGATACACTTAGATATACTTTGATACACTTAGATATACTTTGATACATTTTGATACATTTAGATATACTTTGATACACTTAGATATACTATGATACACTTAGATATACTTTGATATACTTTGATGCACTTAGATATTTTTATACACTTAGATATATTTTGATACACTTTGATACACTTAGATATACTTTGATATACTTTGATACACATTGATATACTTTGATATACAATGAAACACTTAAATATACTTTGATATACTTTGATACACTTAGATTTACTTTGATACACTTAGATAACTTTGATACACTTTGATATACTTTGATACACTTTGATACACTTAGATATACTTTGATACACTTAGATATACTTTGATACACTTTGATATACTTAGATACACTTAGATATACTTTGATACATTTTGATACATTTAGATATACTTTGATACACTAAGATATACTTTGATATACTTTGATACACTTTGATACACTAAGATAAACTTTGATACACTTAGATATACTTTGATTCACTTAGATATATTTTGATACACTTAGATATACTTTGATATACTTTGACACCCTTAGATATACTTTGATACACTTAGATATACTTTGACACCCTTAGATATACTTTAATACACTTAGATATACTTAGATATACTTTGATACACTTAGATATACTTTGATACTCTTAAATATACTTTGATACATTTTTAAACACTTATATATACTTTGATACACTTAGATATATTTAGATATACTTTGATACTCTTAAATATACTTTGATACATTTTGATACACTTATATATACTTTGGTACACTTTGATATACTTTGATACACTTTGATACACTTAGATAAACTTTGATACACTTAGATATAATATGATACACTTAGATACACTTAGATACACTTTGATACACTTAGATATACTTTGATATAATTTGATACACTTTGATACACTTAGATAAACTTTGATACACTTAGATATACTTTAATACACTTAGATATACTTTGATACACTTAGATATACTTTGATACACTTAGATATACTTTGATACTCTTAAATATACTTTGATACATTTTTAAACACTTATATATACTTTGATACACTTAGATATATTTAGATATACTTTGATACTCTTAAATATACTTTGATACATTTTGATACACTTATATATACTTTGGTACACTTAGATATACTTTGATACACTTAGATATACTTTGATATACTTTGATACACTTTGATACACTTAGATAAATTTTGATACACTTAGATATACTTTGATACACTTTGATACACTTTAATACACTTAGATAAACATTGATACACTTAGATATACTTTGATACACTTAGATATACTTTGATACATTTTGATATACTTTGATATACTTTGATACACTTTGATACACTTAGATAAACTTTGATACACTTAGATTTACTTTGATACACTTAGATATACTTTGATACACTTAGATATACTTTGATATACTTTGACACCCTTAGATATACTTTGATACACTTTGATACACTTAGATAAACTTTGATATACTTTGATACACTTTGATACACTTAGATAAACTTTGATACACTTAGATATACTTTGATACACTTAGATATACTTTGATACACTTAGATATACTTTGATACACTTAGATATACTTTGATACACTTAGATAAACTTTGATACACTTAGTTATACTTTGATACACTTAGATATACTTTGATACACTTAGATATACTTTGATACATTTTGAAACAATTAGATATACTTTGATACACTTAGATATACTTTGATATACTTTGATACACTTTGATACACTTAGATAAACTTTGATACACTTAGATATACTTTGATACACCTAGATATACTTTGATACATTTTGATACATTTAGGTATACTTTGATACACTTAGATATACTTTGATATACTTTGATATACTTTGATACACTTTGATACACTTAGATAAACTTTGATACACTTAGATATACTTTGATACACTTTGATATACTTTGATACATTTTGATACATTTAGATATACTTTGATACACTTTGATATACTTAGATACACTTTGATACACTTAGATATACTTTGATACACTTAGATACACTTAGATATACTTTGATACACTTAGATATACTTTGATACACTTTGATATACTTTAATACACTTTGATACACTTAGATATAAGTTGATACACTTAGATATACTTTGATATACTTTGATACACTTTGATACACTAAGATAAACTTTGATACACTTAGATATACTTTGACACCTTTAGATACACTTTGATACACTTAGATATACTTTGATACACTTTGATACACTTAGATATACTTTGATATACTTTGATACACTGAGATATACTTTGTTACACTTAGACATACTTTGATACACTTAGATATACTTTGATATACTTTGACACCCTTAGATATACTTTGATACACTTAGATATACTTTGATACACTTTGATACACTTAGATATACTTTGATATACTTTGATACACTTAGATATACTTTGATACACTTATATATACTTTGATACATTTTAATACATTTTTGATATACTTTGATACACTTAGATATACTTTGATATACTTTGACACCCTTAGATATACTTTGATACACTTAGATATACTTTGATATACTTTGATACACTTAGATATACTTTGATACACTTTGATGCACTTAGATATACTTTAATACACTTAGATATACTTTGATACACTTTGATACACTTAGATATACTTTGATATACTTTGATACACATTGATATACTTTGATATACTTTGATACACTTAGATATACATTGATATACTTTGATACACTTATATTTACTTTGATACACTTAGATTTAATTTGATACACTTAGATATACTTTGATACACTTTGATATACTTAGATACACTTTGATACACTTAGATATACTTTGATACACTTAGATACACTTAGATATACTTTGACACACTTAGATACACTTTGATATAATTTGACACCCTTAGATATACTTTGATACAGTTTGATACACTTAGATAAACTTTGATATACTTTGATACACTTTGATACACTTAGATAAACTTAGATATACTTTGACACCCTTAGATATACTTTGATACACTTTGATATACTTAGATACACTTTGATACACTTAGATATACTTTGATACACTTAGATACACTTAGATATACTTTGATACACTTAGATATACTTTGATACACTTTGATATACTTAGATACACTTTGATACACTTAGATATACTTTGATACACTTAGATACACTTAGATATACTTTGATACACTTAGATATACTTTGATACACTTAGATATACTTTGATACATTTAGATATACTTTGATACACTTAGATATACTTTAAAAATACTTTGACACCCTTAGATATACTTTGATACACTTTGATATACTTAGATACACTTTGATACACTTAGATATACTTTGATACACTTAGATACACTTAGATATACTTTGATACACTTAGATATACTTTGATACACTTTGATATACTTTAATACACTTTGATACACTTAGATATAAGTTAATACACTTAGATATACTTTGATATACTTTGATACACTTTGATACACTAAGATAAACTTTGATACACTTAGATATACTTTGACACCTTTAGATATACTTTGATACACTTAGATATACTTTGATACACTTTGATACACTTAGATATACTTTGATATACTTTGATACACTTAGATATACTTTTATACACTTAGATATACTTTTTAACACTTTGATACACTTAGATATACTTTGATACACTTAGATACACTTAGATATACTTTGATACACTTAGATATACATTGATACACTTTGATATACTTTAATACACTTTGATACACTTAGATATTAGTTGATACACTTAGATATATTTAGATATACTTTGATACTCTTAAATATACTTTGATACATTTTTTTACACTTATATATACTTTGATACACTTAGATATACTATGATACACTTAGATATACTTTGATATACTTTGATATACTTTGATACACTTAGATATAC
Source organism: Macrosteles quadrilineatus (assembly GCF_028750875.1). Lineage (NCBI taxonomy): Eukaryota > Metazoa > Arthropoda > Insecta > Hemiptera > Cicadellidae > Macrosteles > Macrosteles quadrilineatus. The sequence goes on along the minus strand of NW_026542619.1, from coordinate 1,381,989 downwards.
TTTGATATACTTTGACACCCTTAGATATACTTTGATACACTTAGATATACTTTGACACCCTTAGATATACTTTGATAAACTTAGATATACTTTGATACACTTTGATACACTTAGATACACTTAGATATACTTTGATACATTTAGATATACTTTGATACACTTAGATATACTTTAAAAATACTTTGACACCCTTAGATATACTTTGATACACTTTGATATACTTAGATACACTTTGATACACTTAGATATACTTTGATACACTTAGATACACTTAGATATACTTTGATACACTTAGATATACTTTGATACACTTTGATATACTTAGATACACTTTGATACACTTAGATATACTTTAAAAATACTTTGACACCCTTAGATATACTTTGATACACTTAGATATACTTTGATATACTTTGACACCCTTAGATATACTTTGATACACTTTGATACACTTAGATAAACTTTGATATACTTTGATACACTTTGATACACTTAGATAAACTTTGATACACTTAGATATACTTTGATACACTTAGATATACTTTGATACACTTAGATATACTTTGATACACTTAGATATACTTTGATACACTTAGATAAACTTTGATACACTTAGTTATACTTTGATACACTTAGATATACTTTGATACACTTAGATATACTTTGATACATTTTGAAACAATTAGATATACTTTGATACACTTAGATATACTTTGATATACTTTGATACACTTTGATACACTTAGATAAACTTTGATACACTTAGATATACTTTGATACACCTAGATATACTTTGATACATTTTGATACATTTAGGTATACTTTGATACACTTAGATATACTTTGATATACTTTGATATACTTTGATACACTTTGATACACTTAGATAAACTTTGATACACTTAGATATACTTTGATACACTTTGATATACTTTGATACATTTTGATACATTTAGATATACTTTGATACACTTTGATATACTTAGATACACTTTGATACACTTAGATATACTTTGATACACTTAGATACACTTAGATATACTTTGATACACTTAGATATACTTTGATACACTTTGATATACTTTAATACACTTTGATACACTTAGATATAAGTTGATACACTTAGATATACTTTGATATACTTTGATACACTTTGATACACTAAGATAAACTTTGATACACTTAGATATACTTTGACACCTTTAGATACACTTTGATACACTTAGATATACTTTGATACACTTTGATACACTTAGATATACTTTGATATACTTTGATACACTGAGATATACTTTGTTACACTTAGACATACTTTGATACACTTAGATATACTTTGATATACTTTGACACCCTTAGATATACTTTGATACACTTAGATATACTTTGATACACTTTGATACACTTAGATATACTTTGATATACTTTGATACACTTAGATATACTTTGATACACTTATATATACTTTGATACATTTTAATACATTTTTGATATACTTTGATACACTTAGATATACTTTGATATACTTTGACACCCTTAGATATACTTTGATACACTTAGATATACTTTGATATACTTTGATACACTTAGATATACTTTGATACACTTTGATGCACTTAGATATACTTTAATACACTTAGATATACTTTGATACACTTTGATACACTTAGATATACTTTGATATACTTTGATACACATTGATATACTTTGATATACTTTGATACACTTAGATATACATTGATATACTTTGATACACTTATATTTACTTTGATACACTTAGATTTAATTTGATACACTTAGATATACTTTGATACACTTTGATATACTTAGATACACTTTGATACACTTAGATATACTTTGATACACTTAGATACACTTAGATATACTTTGACACACTTAGATACACTTTGATATAATTTGACACCCTTAGATATACTTTGATACAGTTTGATACACTTAGATAAACTTTGATATACTTTGATACACTTTGATACACTTAGATAAACTTAGATATACTTTGACACCCTTAGATATACTTTGATACACTTTGATATACTTAGATACACTTTGATACACTTAGATATACTTTGATACACTTAGATACACTTAGATATACTTTGATACACTTAGATATACTTTGATACACTTTGATATACTTAGATACACTTTGATACACTTAGATATACTTTGATACACTTAGATACACTTAGATATACTTTGATACACTTAGATATACTTTGATACACTTAGATATACTTTGATACATTTAGATATACTTTGATACACTTAGATATACTTTAAAAATACTTTGACACCCTTAGATATACTTTGATACACTTTGATATACTTAGATACACTTTGATACACTTAGATATACTTTGATACACTTAGATACACTTAGATATACTTTGATACACTTAGATATACTTTGATACACTTTGATATACTTTAATACACTTTGATACACTTAGATATAAGTTGATACACTTAGATATACTTTGATATACTTTGATACACTTTGATACACTAAGATAAACTTTGATACACTTAGATATACTTTGACACCTTTAGATATACTTTGATACACTTAGATATACTTTGATACACTTTGATACACTTAGATATACTTTGATATACTTTGATACACTTAGATATACTTTTATACACTTAGATATACTTTTTAACACTTTGATACACTTAGATATACTTTGATACACTTAGATACACTTAGATATACTTTGATACACTTAGATATACATTGATACACTTTGATATACTTTAATACACTTTGATACACTTAGATATTAGTTGATACACTTAGATATATTTAGATATACTTTGATACTCTTAAATATACTTTGATACATTTTTTTACACTTATATATACTTTGATACACTTAGATATACTTTGATACACTTAGATATACTTTGATATACTTTGATATACTTTGATACACTTAGATATACTTTGATATACTTTGACACCCTTAGATATACTTTGATACACTTAGATATACTTTGACACCCTTAGATATACTTTGATAAACTTAGATATACTTTGATACACTTTGATACACTTAGATACACTTAGATATACTTTGATACATTTAGATATACTTTGATACACTTAGATATACTTTAAAAATACTTTGACACCCTTAGATATACTTTGATACACTTTGATATACTTAGATACACTTTGATACACTTAGATATACTTTGATACACTTAGATACACTTAGATATACTTTGATACACTTAGATATACTTTGATACACTTTGATATACTTAGATACACTTTGATACACTTAGATATACTTTGATACACTTAGATACACTTAGATATACTTTGATACACTTAGATATACTTTGATACACTTAGATATACTTTGATACATTTAGATATACTTTGATACACTTAGATATACTTTAAAAATACTTTGACACCCTTAGATATACTTTGATACACTTTGATATACTTAGATACACTTTGATACACTTAGATATACTTTGATACACTTAGATACACTTAGATATACTTTGATACACTTAGATATACTTTGATACACTTTGATATACTTTAATACACTTTGATACACTTAGATATAAGTTGATACACTTAGATATACTTTGATATACTTTGATACACTTTGATACACTAAGATAAACTTTGATACACTTAGATATACTTTGACACCTTTAGATATACTTTGATACACTTAGATATACTTTGATACACTTTGATACACTTAGATATACTTTGATATACTTTGATACACTTAGATATACTTTGATACACTTAGACATACTTTGATACACTTAGATATACTTTGATATACTTTGACACCCTTAGATATACTTTGATACACTTAGATATACTTTGACACCTTTAGATATACTTTGATACACTTAGATATACTTTGATACACTTTGATACACTTAGATATACTTTGATATACTTTGATACACTTAGATATACTTTGATACACTTATATATACTTTGATACATTTTAATACATTTTAGATATACTTTGATACACTTAGATATACTTTGATATACTTTGACACCCTTAGATATACTTTGATACACTTAGATATACTTTGATATACTTTGATACACTTAGATATACTTTTATACACTTAGATATACTTTTAAACACTTTGATACACTTAGATATACTTTGATACACTTAGATATACTTTGATACACTTTGATGCACTTAGATATACTTTAATACACTTAGATATACTTTGATACACTTTGATACACTTAGATATACTTTGATATACTTTGATACACATTGATATACTTTGATATACTTTGATACACTTAAGAGTCAAGAGTCAAGAGTCAAGAGTATTTATTCCATTGATCTATAGCAATACAGAAATAGGAACAGTCAAATATTCTTACTAAATGCTAATACATTAAATTAAAATTAACTGATAAAACTATGTACAACAGGTTAAAACTTAACATTAAACTCTGACATTTCGAATTCATCAAGCGAATAAAAAGGGTTTTCAACTAGCCAATTTTTTATAGTTTTTTTGAAGTGATTAAATGGGATGAGTTTTGCAGTTTGGGGGAGCCTATTAAAAAACCTTACACAGTTGGCTTTAAAGGATTTACCTGTTTTGGCCAACCTGTGTTGGGGTAGATCCAGCTTAGCCTTGCCTCTCGTGTCATGTGCATGAAAGTGGTCTCTGGTGGTGAAATCTGAAAGGTGTAGTTTTGTGTGGATAAGTACTTGGTATATGTAAAGGTTTATTACTGTCATGATATTTAGTCTGATAAACAATGGTTTACAGTGTTCCACTTCATCCACTCTACACATAGTTCTCAAGATTTTCTTTTGAATTATGAGAATGTCGTGTACGGCACTAGAGTGACCCCACAAAACTATTCCATAACAAATATGTGATTGGACAAAAGAAAAATAAGATATCCTCAAATACTCATCCCTCACACAATCTCTAAGTTTCCACATTAAAAAAGACACTCTGGAAATTTTCTTACAAATGCCATCTATGTGATCATTCCAATCAAGTCTAGAATCTAAATGAAAACCAAGAAGCTTTACTGATTTATAGTTACTTCTACCTGCCATGCTTAGCAATAAATCTTGAGTTTTATCATTATTACAAAGCAACTTATTTGATGAAAACCATATTTGTGCAGAGTTGTAAGCATGATTTATGTTCTCCTCAAGAGTTTTCAGATTGGAATGTGATGAAAGTAACGTTGTATCATCAGCATAAATGACTGTCTGAGAGGGTATGTTGTAAGGTAGGTCGTTAATGAAAACTATAAAAAGAAATGGTCCAAGAACAGAGCCCTGGGGAACACCAGTTGTTACAGTTAATGTTGTTGATTGGCTAGAATTAAAAGAAACATATTGTTTGCGATTAGACAGATAGGACTTCAATAAATTCAGAGAGTTGTGTGAGATGCCGTAGTAAGAGAGTTTGTCAAGGAGAATACGATGTTCAACACAATCAAAGGCTTTACTCAGATCGCAGAGCTTTAGAGACACTGATTCCTTATTTTCAAAAGCAGTAAGAATGTTGTCAACCAGAGTAGACACAGCAGTGGTTGTTGATTTCTTTGATCGAAACCCAAACTGGTAGGGACTAAATAGATGGTTTAAGTGGAAGTGATGATTAAGCTGAACGTGTAGGAGTGACTCAAATACCTTAGAGAAGATGGGAACAATTGAAATTGGTCGATAATTCTGTACCAGAGCCTTATCCCCTTTTTTATAGACAGGAATCACCTTAGAGACTTTAAGTAAATCAGAAAAATAGCCCTGAGTCAAACACTGGTTAAAGATGAATGCAAGAGGCTCACTAATATACATTATGGTTTTTCTTAGAAGAAAATTAGATATCCAGTAAAAATCTGTTCCTTTTGAGTTGGAAAGATTTGTCACTGTTTTCATTACCTGATCCGTGGAGACGTGAGACCAATTGAAAGCAATTGACTTTTGTTTCGAGTTCCGTGTGAGGTTATGTGCCTGTGTGTTGGTGCTTGTTATATTTTTCTGTATATCTGAAACTGAATTAATGAAAAAATTGTTAAAATGGTTTGGATCAATTGTTATTTTAGTGTTGTTTGTATGTGATTGTGTTTCTAAAGAAATCACCTCCCACGCGGCTTTACACTTATTACTTGAGTTTTCAATATAATTTTCATACGTCTGCTTCTTAGCCATTTTAATATTATCCTTGTATTGCTTCTTAAAAAACAAGTAAGCCCTGTAAGCCGCAACAGTATGGACCGAGTGATCTCTTTCAAAGCACTTATACACATTATGATAACCTAGCATTAGATCTCTAGATTTTCTTAGATCGTCTGAATACCAATTAAATTTTTGTTTGGTTGTACATTTACTCTTAGATGATACTAAAGGAGAAGCGAAATGCCAAAGATTAACATACCTTTTAAAAAATAAGTCAAACAAAGCTTCTACATTTATCTCATTACATAGATAGGAGCTTATCATTTCCCAATGTTCATTTTTAAAACACTCAATAAACAAGGAAATTTGTTCTTCATCTTGTCTGCGAAAATAATGTTTGATTCCAGATTTATCTGAGTTAATTTCTACATGTTTCTTTCTATCTATTTTATAATTAATAAGAAGAGGATCGTGATCAGATAAACAGGATTTCATAACTTTTACATTGTATAGATCCTCAGAAAAATTAACAAAAACATTATCAATACAAGACTTTTTTCTGGTTGGAGACAAATTGGTTACAACTAAGTTATATGAGCGCAAGATATTAAGAAATGTGACGGTAGTAGGTTCGGTAATTTGATCAAACTTGATGTTGTAGTCACCACAAATAATAATTTTTGTACCTCGCTTATGAATTTGTTTGATTACTTTCTCAAAGTTGTCAAAGAAAATTTTAGTATCACCATTAGGTGGTCTGTACAGTGATATAATGACGAGATTTAAGTTCTTAAGCTTTATACAAGTTATTTCAATATTACGCTCTGAATTGAACATATTTACATCAATTTCACAATACTGTAAGCTAGATTTTACATAAATACCAGCACCACCGTTTTTACAAGTTTTACGACACATAACACTTGCAGCAGTGTAGCCTATAGGAACAAAAAATGGAACTTGTATTTCTTGCAACCAATGCTCACTTATACAAAATATATCTATATTTTCAATATTAGCAATGTGTTCTAATTCTGTTACTTTATTTCTAATACATTGAATATTTATTTGTATAATCTTCAGAGTAAAGCTAGCATCACTTTTTAGATTACCTTTAGTTATGGCATAATTCTCTGATATATCATTCGTATTATGTTGCATTACATCCTGTTGTCTAAAAAAGTTGAATTTACAACATTTTGGTTTGGTGTGCTGTGAAATTGGCCTAAAGATATATTGGAAAACCTGCAATTTGAAGGTGGTGACAATGGTGGAAATTCTATTGTTGAGTCCAGATGAGGGGGTGGTGGAGAACCGCATGGCGCCACACTAGGCACATCTCTCAGTTCAGGTGATGGTGATGGAAACTGGCATGGAGAAGTGTTGGACTCTGTTGTCATCATCTGCTGCCGAGATGATGTGGATAGTGGAGGGGCTTGACTCGGGTCCGTAGCAGGCATCATAGACACAATAGTCGAACTGGGTGGAGTAAGTGGATTTGGTATATATTTTGAAAGTCCAGGAGGTACAGAAGGTGTGGACAATACTTGATGAGCCAGAATGTCTGTAGATGGCGTTGAATTTCTCACGTTCACGTTGTTAGGACAAGGTTCAATGAGTGACAGATTGACCTCAGGTTTCTTGAGTTCCCGTAGTCTCAGTTCGGTGGCTTGAGTACTTTGCAGTGCCAACATGTCAATTATACCTTTACTTAATATTTGTTTTCCTGATCTGTTGAAGTGGAGTCCGTGACGTGTGAAATTACACCTTTTTAGTACTTCATTCAAATCCGCATACATTATTCTCTGTTTACCCGTATTGTTTATAACCTTGCTAATCATTAGCTTGTTAGCATAGGCAATGTCCGCATTAAGTTCTGGTCTATCATGCCGCAGTGGGACTGTATGTATGATGGTATTTGTTTTAACATCAATTTCCAGTAGAGTTTCAACAGCTTGTGACACTGAGAATGGACCAACTTCACCAGGACCAAAGTCATTAGAACCTGCGAGGATTACTAAATGATCTTCCTGTTTTAGTTTATCGATCATTGGACGACCCGCTTCAATTACAGTCTTTAGTCTTGCTCCTGGTTTTGTAAGTACAAAAACCTCATATTTATCCTCTAGTTCATGTAGATATGAGTTTAATCCCTTCCCTTGGCTATCGCTGAGTACAATAACTTTTTTCTCTGTTGTTTTTTGTTGTTTGTCTTTTGATTGTTGGGTTTATTAGATAGATTGGGTCTTGATGGGTTATGGATTTCTGCAACTACTCAGATTTTTTCAGAAGGAGGTAGAATAGGAGATGTTAATGTTTCAATATTTAGTGGAGAAAATCTGTTGTAAGTTTCAAATGAGGGGATAGCTGTGGTTATAGCCGTGCGTGTAGAAATCTTGGGCATTTTGTAATCATCATTAATTGTTTTTTTCTCACGCAGAGAGATAATTTCCTTATCTTTTTGCTCGATTAGTTGATTCAGCTTTTTGCAGTCCAAATCAAGTAGATCAAGCATACACTGTTTGTTTATAATCTCATCTCTAAGATTTTTTTCATTTTGGATCATAGCTTGTATTTTAGATTTTAGATTGACTATCTCATTTTCAGATTGTTGTTCACAGCATAAAGATTCTTCCATTATCGCTCTTGTTTTGTCTTTTTCACGATCTAGTCTTGATTCAAGTAGCTTGTTCTCGTCTGCCAGATTTGTTAAGGCTCCGTTTAAATCCGAAACCACTTTGAGACTAGCATCTAATCTGCTCAATAATGTAGTTACTTCCGGAATGATTTCAGCAATTGCCTCATTTGAGTATTTATTAGCAGTTGCATTTAATATACTATGGATGCGGACTGCAGCATCGCACACTTCTTCATTTAAAAGCTCATCTTTCATATTTTCTAGATTGTTTCTAGCGGCCCGCTTTAGGTTCTCACGCGTTCTACGAGTGATCATTGTTAGTCAATGCTATGGGCGCCCTAAGTATGCAACTTTGTGACAGAAGAGTACTGCTAGAGTGTATTGCCACAGTTGAAGGGGCACCAAGGGTAGATCGTTTTACGCTCAACAGAATGCGTGGGCGTTCACTCCAAGCACTAATTCTCAACCCGGAAGATTCCCACAATATTGTTTCTTTACCCTTCCGCTGCCAACCTGTAGACCCAAGTGCGCATGCGCGGATTTAAAAGTTTGAAAACAAACGGCTGGTACAGAAAGCGGTTTGAAAACCTAACCAACAATTAAAAATATGTCTTTTAAACTGAATGAATAATAAGTACTAGATCAAGCCTGGTATGAACTTACAGTCTTATAAGTCACGTCACTTTAATCCGCACTACAAAACATTCTTCTAAGCGCACTGCGTATATTAATCAATGAATTTATTCGAAAATTAACTGGAGCAAAAACTCATAGGTAGTTAAGATATACATTGATATACTTTGATACACTTAGATTTACTTTGATACACTTAGATTTAATTTGATACACTTAGATATACTTTGATACACTTTGATATACTTAGATACACTTTGATACACTTAGATATACTTTGATACACTTAGATACACTTAGATATACTTTGACACACTTAGATACACTTTGATATAATTTGACACCCTTAGATATACTTTGATACAGTTTGATACACTTAGATAAACTTTGATATACTTTGATACACTTTGATACACTTAGATAAACTTAGATATACTTTGACACCCTTAGATATACTTTGATACACTTAGATATACTTTGATACACTTATATATACTTTGACATACTTTAATGCACTTAGATATACTTTAATACACTTAGATATACTTTGATACACTTTGATACACTTAGATATACTTTAATACACATTGATATACTTTGATATACTTTGATACACTTAGATATACATTGATATACTTTGATACACTTAGATTTACTTTGATACACTTAGATTTACTTTGATACACTTAGATATACTTTGATACACTTTGATATACTTTGATACACTTTGATATTCTTTGATACACTTATATATACTTTGACATACTTAGATACACCTAGATATACTTTGATACACTTTGATATACTTAGATACACTTTGATACACTTAGATATACTTTGATACACTTAGATATACTTAGATACACTTTGATACACTTAGATATATTTAGATATACTTTGATACTCTTAAATATACTTTGATACATTTTGATACACTTATATATACTTTGATACACTTAGATATAATTAATATAATATAATTTAGATAATATAATTAATAGATTAGATATACAAGTTGTGAGTGATTACACTAAAAATTTATAATTTATTCAGCAAGATGAACTTTTACCATATTTATTATTTATAATGCATGTCAAGATTTTGTTGTTAGAATATTAATGGTACAATGTAACTGGGTTTATCCTGTTTTGCAGCATTGTAATAAAAGAAATAAATAAATAAATAAATAAATAAATATACTTTGATACACTTAGATATACTTTGATATACTTTGATACACTTTGATACACTTAGATACACTTAGATAAACTTTGATACACTTAGATATAATTTGATACACTTAGATAAACTTAAATACACTTTGATACACTTAAATATACTTTGATATAATTTGATACACTTTGATACACTTAGATAAACTTTGATACACTTAGATATACTTGAATACACTTAGATATACTTTGATACACTTAGATATACTTTGATACACTTAGATAAATTTAGATATACTTAGAAACTCTTAAATATACTTTGATACATTTTGATACACTTATATATACTTTGGTACACTTAGATATACTTTGATACACTTAGATATACTTTGATATACTTTGATACACTTTGATACACTTAGATAAACTTTGATACACTTAGATATACTTTGATACACTTAGATATACTTTGATACACTTAGATATACTTTGATACACTTAGATATACTTTGATACACTTAGATAAACTTTGATACACTTAGTTATACTTTGATACACTTAGATACACTTAGATATACTTTGATACACTTAGATATACTTTGATAAATTTTGATACACTTAGATATACTTTGATACACTTTGATACACTTTAATACACTTAGATAAACATTGATACACTTAGATATACTTTGATACACTTAGATATACTTTGATACATTTTGATACATTTAGATATACTTTGATACACTTAGATATACTTTGATATACTTTGATACATTTAGATAAACTTTGATACACTTAGATATACTTTGATACACTTAGATATACTTTGATATACTTTGACACCCTTAGATATACTTTGATACACTTAGATAAACTTTGACATACTTTGATACACTTTGATACACTTAGATAAACTTTGATACACTTAGATATACTTTGATACACTTAGATATACTTTGATACACTTAGATATACTTTGATACACTTAGATATACTTTGATACACTTAGATAAACTTTGATACACTTAGTTATACTTTGATACACTTAGATATACTTAGATATACTTTGATACACTTAGATATACTTTGATACATTTTGATACAATTAGATATACTTTGATACACTTAGATATACTTTGATATATTTTGATACACTTTGATACACTTAGATAAACTTTGATACACTTAGATATACTTTGATACACTTAGATATACTTTGATACATTTTGATACATTTAGGTATACTTTGATACATTTAGATATACTTTGATATACTTTGATATACTTTGATACACTTTGATACACTTAGATAAACTTTGATACACTTAGATATACTTTGATACACTTAGATATACTTTGATACATTTTGATACATTTAGATATACTTTGATACACTTAGATATACTATGATACACTTAGATATACTTTGATATACTTTGATGCACTTAGATATTTTTATACACTTAGATATATTTTGATACACTTTGATACACTTAGATATACTTTGATATACTTTGATACACATTGATATACTTTGATATACAATGAAACACTTAAATATACTTTGATATACTTTGATACACTTAGATTTACTTTGATACACTTAGATAACTTTGATACACTTTGATATACTTTGATACACTTTGATACACTTAGATATACTTTGATACACTTAGATATACTTTGATACACTTTGATATACTTAGATACACTTAGATATACTTTGATACATTTTGATACATTTAGATATACTTTGATACACTTAGATATACTTTGATATACTTTGATACACTTTGATACACTAAGATAAACTTTGATACACTTAGATATACTTTGATTCACTTAGATATATTTTGATACACTTAGATATACTTTGATATACTTTGACACCCTTAGATATACTTTGATACACTTAGATATACTTTGACACCCTTAGATATACTTTAATACACTTAGATATACTTAGATATACTTTGATACACTTAGATATACTTTGATACTCTTAAATATACTTTGATACATTTTTAAACACTTATATATACTTTGATACACTTAGATATATTTAGATATACTTTGATACTCTTAAATATACTTTGATACATTTTGATACACTTATATATACTTTGGTACACTTTGATATACTTTGATACACTTTGATACACTTAGATAAACTTTGATACACTTAGATATAATATGATACACTTAGATACACTTAGATACACTTTGATACACTTAGATATACTTTGATATAATTTGATACACTTTGATACACTTAGATAAACTTTGATACACTTAGATATACTTTAATACACTTAGATATACTTTGATACACTTAGATATACTTTGATACACTTAGATATACTTTGATACTCTTAAATATACTTTGATACATTTTTAAACACTTATATATACTTTGATACACTTAGATATATTTAGATATACTTTGATACTCTTAAATATACTTTGATACATTTTGATACACTTATATATACTTTGGTACACTTAGATATACTTTGATACACTTAGATATACTTTGATATACTTTGATACACTTTGATACACTTAGATAAATTTTGATACACTTAGATATACTTTGATACACTTTGATACACTTTAATACACTTAGATAAACATTGATACACTTAGATATACTTTGATACACTTAGATATACTTTGATACATTTTGATATACTTTGATATACTTTGATACACTTTGATACACTTAGATAAACTTTGATACACTTAGATTTACTTTGATACACTTAGATATACTTTGATACACTTAGATATACTTTGATATACTTTGACACCCTTAGATATACTTTGATACACTTTGATACACTTAGATAAACTTTGATATACTTTGATACACTTTGATACACTTAGATAAACTTTGATACACTTAGATATACTTTGATACACTTAGATATACTTTGATACACTTAGATATACTTTGATACACTTAGATATACTTTGATACACTTAGATAAACTTTGATACACTTAGTTATACTTTGATACACTTAGATATACTTTGATACACTTAGATATACTTTGATACATTTTGAAACAATTAGATATACTTTGATACACTTAGATATACTTTGATATACTTTGATACACTTTGATACACTTAGATAAACTTTGATACACTTAGATATACTTTGATACACCTAGATATACTTTGATACATTTTGATACATTTAGGTATACTTTGATACACTTAGATATACTTTGATATACTTTGATATACTTTGATACACTTTGATACACTTAGATAAACTTTGATACACTTAGATATACTTTGATACACTTAGATATACTTTGATACACCTAGATATACTTTGATACATTTTGATACATTTAGGTATACTTTGATACACTTAGATATACTTTGATATACTTTGATATACTTTGATACACTTTGATACACTTAGATAAACTTTGATACACTTAGATATACTTTGATACACTTTGATATACTTTGATACATTTTGATACATTTAGATATACTTTGATACACTTTGATACACTAAGATAAACTTTGATACACTTAGATATACTTTGATTCACTTAGATATATTTTGATACACTTAGATATACTTTGATATACTTTGACACCCTTAGATATACTTTGATACACTTAGATATACTTTGACACCCTTAGATATACTTTAATACACTTAGATATACTTAGATATACTTTGATACACTTAGATATACTTTGATACTCTTAAATATACTTTGATACATTTTTAAACACTTATATATACTTTGATACACTTAGATATATTTAGATATACTTTGATACTCTTAAATATACTTTGATACATTTTGATACACTTATATATACTTTGGTACACTTTGATATACTTTGATACACTTTGATACACTTAGATAAACTTTGATACACTTAGATATAATATGATACACTTAGATACACTTAGATACACTTTGATACACTTAGATATACTTTGATATAATTTGATACACTTTGATACACTTAGATAAACTTTGATACACTTAGATATACTTTAATACACTTAGATATACTTTGATACACTTAGATATACTTTGATACACTTAGATATACTTTGATACTCTTAAATATACTTTGATACATTTTTAAACACTTATATATACTTTGATACACTTAGATATATTTAGATATACTTTGATACTCTTAAATATACTTTGATACATTTTGATACACTTATATATACTTTGGTACACTTAGATATACTTTGATACACTTAGATATACTTTGATATACTTTGATACACTTTGATACACTTAGATAAATTTTGATACACTTAGATATACTTTGATACACTTTGATACACTTTAATACACTTAGATAAACATTGATACACTTAGATATACTTTGATACACTTAGATATACTTTGATACATTTTGATATACTTTGATATACTTTGATACACTTTGATACACTTAGATAAACTTTGATACACTTAGATTTACTTTGATACACTTAGATATACTTTGATACACTTAGATATACTTTGATATACTTTGACACCCTTAGATATACTTTGATACACTTTGATACACTTAGATAAACTTTGATATACTTTGATACACTTTGATACACTTAGATAAACTTTGATACACTTAGATATACTTTGATACACTTAGATATACTTTGATACACTTAGATATACTTTGATACACTTAGATATACTTTGATACACTTAGATAAACTTTGATACACTTAGTTATACTTTGATACACTTAGATATACTTTGATACACTTAGATATACTTTGATACATTTTGAAACAATTAGATATACTTTGATACACTTAGATATACTTTGATATACTTTGATACACTTTGATACACTTAGATAAACTTTGATACACTTAGATATACTTTGATACACCTAGATATACTTTGATACATTTTGATACATTTAGGTATACTTTGATACACTTAGATATACTTTGATATACTTTGATATACTTTGATACACTTTGATACACTTAGATAAACTTTGATACACTTAGATATACTTTGATACACTTAGATATACTTTGATACACCTAGATATACTTTGATACATTTTGATACATTTAGGTATACTTTGATACACTTAGATATACTTTGATATACTTTGATATACTTTGATACACTTTGATACACTTAGATAAACTTTGATACACTTAGATATACTTTGATACACTTTGATATACTTTGATACATTTTGATACATTTAGATATACTTTGATACACTTTGATATACTTAGATACACTTTGATACACTTAGATACACTTAGATATACTTTGATACACTTAGATATACTTTGATACACTTTGATATACTTTAATACACTTTGATACACTTAGATATAAGTTGATACACTTAGATATACTTTGATATACTTTGATACACTTTGATACACTAAGATAAACTTTGATACACTTAGATATACTTTGACACCTTTAGATATACTTTGATACACTTAGATATACTTTGATACACTTTGATACACTTAGATATACTTTGATATACTTTGATACACTGAGATATACTTTGATACACTTAGACATACTTTGATACACTTAGATATACTTTGATATACTTTGACACCCTTAGATATACTTTGATACACTTAGATATACTTTGATACACTTTGATACACTTAGATATACTTTGATATACTTTGATACACTTAGATATACTTTGATACACTTATATATACTTTGATACATTTTAATACATTTTTGATATACTTTGATACACTTAGATATACTTTGATATACTTTGACACCCTTAGATATACTTTGATACACTTAGATATACTTTGATATACTTTGATACACTTAGATATACTTTGATATACTTTGATACACTTAGATATACTTTTATACACTTAGATATACTTTTAAACACTTTGATACACTTAGATATACTTTGATACACTTAGATATACTTTGATACACTTTGATGCACTTAGATATACTTTAATACACTTAGATATACTTTGATACACTTTGATACACTTAGATATACTTTGATATACTTTGATACACATTGATATACTTTGATATACTTTGATACACTTAGATATACATTGATATACTTTGATACACTTATATTTACTTTGATACACTTAGATTTAATTTGATACACTTAGATATACTTTGATACACTTTGATATACTTAGATACACTTTGATACACTTAGATAAACTTTGATACACTTAGATATACTTTGATACACTTAGATATACTTTGATACACTTAGATATACTTTGATACACTTAGATATACTTTGATACACTTAGATAAACTTTGATACACTTAGTTATACTTTGATACACTTAGATATACTTTGATACACTTAGATATACTTTGATACATTTTGAAACAATTAGATATACTTTGATACACTTAGATATACTTTGATATACTTTGATACACTTTGATACACTTAGATAAACTTTGATACACTTAGATATACTTTGATACACCTAGATATACTTTGATACATTTTGATACATTTAGGTATACTTTGATACACTTAGATATACTTTGATATACTTTGATATACTTTGATACACTTTGATACACTTAGATAAACTTTGATACACTTAGATATACTTTGATACACTTTGATATACTTTGATACATTTTGATACATTTAGATATACTTTGATACACTTTGATATACTTAGATACACTTTGATACACTTAGATACACTTAGATATACTTTGATACACTTAGATATACTTTGATACACTTTGATATACTTTAATACACTTTGATACACTTAGATATAAGTTGATACACTTAGATATACTTTGATATACTTTGATACACTTTGATACACTAAGATAAACTTTGATACACTTAGATATACTTTGACACCTTTAGATATACTTTGATACACTTAGATATACTTTGATACACTTTGATACACTTAGATATACTTTGATATACTTTGATACACTGAGATATACTTTGATACACTTAGACATACTTTGATACACTTAGATATACTTTGATATACTTTGACACCCTTAGATATACTTTGATACACTTAGATATACTTTGATACACTTTGATACACTTAGATATACTTTGATATACTTTGATACACTTAGATATACTTTGATACACTTATATATACTTTGATACATTTTAATACATTTTTGATATACTTTGATACACTTAGATATACTTTGATATACTTTGACACCCTTAGATATACTTTGATACACTTAGATATACTTTGATATACTTTGATACACTTAGATATACTTTGATATACTTTGATACACTTAGATATACTTTTATACACTTAGATATACTTTTAAACACTTTGATACACTTAGATATACTTTGATACACTTAGATATACTTTGATACACTTTGATGCACTTAGATATACTTTAATACACTTAGATATACTTTGATACACTTTGATACACTTAGATATACTTTGATATACTTTGATACACATTGATATACTTTGATATACTTTGATACACTTAGATATACATTGATATACTTTGATACACTTATATTTACTTTGATACACTTAGATTTAATTTGATACACTTAGATATACTTTGATACACTTTGATATACTTAGATACACTTTGATACACTTAGATATACTTTGATACACTTAGATACACTTAGATATACTTTGACACACTTAGATACACTTTGATATAATTTGACACCCTTAGATATACTTTGATACAGTTTGATACACTTAGATAAACTTTGATATACTTTGATACACTTTGATACACTTAGATAAACTTAGATATACTTTGACACCCTTAGATATACTTTGATACACTTAGATATACTTTGATACACTTTGATACACTTAGATATACTTTGATATACTTTGATACACTTAGATATACTTTTATACACTTAGATATACTTTTAAACACTTTGATACACTTAGATATACTTTGATACACTTATATATACTTTGACATACTTTAATGCACTTAGATATACTTTAATACACTTAGATATACTTTGATACACTTTGATACACTTAGATATACTTTAATACACATTGATATACTTTGATACACTTAGATATACATTGATATACTTTGATACACTTAGATTTACTTTGATACACTTAGATTTACTTTGATACACTTAGATATACTTTGATACACTTTGATATACTTTGATACACTTTGATATTCTTTGATACACTTATATATACTTTGACATACTTAGATACACTTAGATATACTTTGATACACTTTGATATACTTAGATACACTTTGATACACTTAGATATACTTTGATACACTTAGATATACTTAGATACACTTTGATACACTTAGATATATTTAGATATACTTTGATACTCTTAAATATACTTTGATACATTTTGATACAGTTATATATACTTTGATACACTTAGATATAATTAATATAATATAATTTAGATAATATAATTAATAGATTAGATATACAAGTTGTGAGTGATTACACTAAAAATTTATAATTTATTCAGCAAGATGAACTTTTACCATATTTATTATTTATAATGCATGTCAAGATTTTGTTGTTAGAATATTAACGGTACAATGTAACTGGTATTATCCTGTTTTGCAGCATTGTAATAAAATAAATAAATAAATAAATAAATAAATAAATAAATATACTTTGATACACTTAGATATACTTTGATATACTTTGATACACTTTGATACACTTTGATACACTTAGATAAACTTTGATACACTTAGATATAATTTGATACACTTAGATACACTTAAATACACTTTGATACACTTAAATATACTTTGATATAATTTGATACACTTTGATACACTTAGATAAACTTTGATACACTTAGATATACTTTAATACACTTAGATATACTTTGATACACTTAGATATACTTTGAAAAACTTAGATATACTTTGATACACTTAGATAAATTTATATATACTTTGATACTCTTAAATATACTTTGATACATTTTGATACACTTATATATACTTTGGTACACTTAGATATACTTTGATACACTTAGATATACTTTGATATACTTTGATACACTTTGATACACTTAGATAAACTTTGATACACTTAGATATACTTTGATACACTTAGATATACTTTGATACACTTAGATATACTTTGATACACTTAGATATACTTTGATACACTTAGATAAACTTTGATACACTTAGTTATACTTTGATACACTTAGATACACTTAGATATACTTTGATACACTTAGATATACTTTGATAAATTTTGATACACTTAGATATACTTTGATACACTTTGATACACTTTAATACACTTAGATAAACATTGATACACTTAGATATACTTTGATACACTTAGATATACTTCGATACATTTTGATACATTTAGATATACTTTGATACACTTAGATATACTTTGATATACTTTGATACACTTAGATAAACTTTGATACACTTAGATATACTTTGATACACTTAGATATACTTTGATATACTTTGACACCCTTAGATATACTTTGATACACTTAGATAAACTTTGACATACTTTGATACACTTTGATACACTTAGATAAACTTTGATACACTTAGATATACTTTGATACACTTAGATATACTTTGATACACTTAGATATACTTTGATACACTTAGATACACTTTGATACACTTAGATAAACTTTGATACACTTAGTTATACTTTGATACACTTAGATACACTTAGATATACTTTGATACACTTAGATATACTTTGATACATTTTGATACAATTAGATATACTTTGATACACTTAGATATACTTTGATATACTTTGATACACTTTGATACACTTAGATAAACTTTGATACACTTAGATATACTTTGATACACTTAGATATACTTTGATACATTTTGATACATTTAGGTATACTTTGATACACTTAGATATACTTTGATATACTTTGATATACTTTGATACACTTTGATACACTTAGATAAACTTTGATACACTTAGATATACTTTGATACACTTAGATATACTTTGATACATTTTGATACATTTACATATACTTTGATACACTTAGATATACTATGATACACTTAGATATACTTTGATATACTTTGATGCACTTAGATATACTTTAATACACTTAGATATATTTTGATACACTTTGATACACTTAGATATACTTTGATATACTTTGATACACATTGATATACTTTGATATACAATGATACACTTAGATATACTTTGATATACTTTGATACACTTAGATTTACTTTGATACACTTAGATATACTTTGATACACTTTGATATACTTTGATACACTTAGATATACTTTGATACACTTAGATATACTTTGATACACTTTGATATACTTAGATACACTTAGATATACTTTGATACATTTTGATACATTTAGATATACTTTGATACACTTAGATATACTTTGATATACTTTGATACACTTTGATACACTAAGATAAACTTTGATACACTTAGATATACTTTGATTCACTTAGATATACTTTGATACACTTAGATATACTTTGATATACTTTGACACCCTTAGATATACTTTGATACACTTAGATATACTTTGACACCCTTAGATATACTTTAATACACTTAGATATACTTTGATACACTTTGATACACTTAGATATAGTTTGATATACTTTGATACAATTAGATATACTTTTATACACTTAGATATACTTTTAAACGCTTTGATACACTTAGATATACTTTGATACACTTATATATACTTTGACATACTTTGATGCACTTAGATATACTTTAATACACTTAGATATACTTTGATACACTTTGATACACTTAGATATACTTTGATATACTTTGATACACATTGATATACTTTGATATACTTTGATACACTTAGATATACATTGATATACTTTGATACACTTAGATTTACTTTGATTCACTTAGATTTACTTTGATACACTTAGATATACTTTTATACACTTTGATATACTTTGATACACTTTGATATTCTTTGATACACTTTGATACACTTAGATAAACTTTGATACACTTAGATATACTTTGATACACTTAGATATACTTTGATACACTTAGATATACTTTGATACACTTAGATATACTTTGATACACTTAGATAAACTTTGATACACTTAGATTTACTTTGATACACTTAGATATACTTTGATACACTTAGATATACTTTGATATACTTTGACACCCTTAGATATACTTTGATACACTTTGATACACTTAGATAAACTTTGATATACTTTGATACACTTTGATACATTTAGATAAACTTTGATACACTTAGATATACTTTGATACACTTAGATATACTTTGATACACTTAGATATACTTTGATACACTTAGATATACTTTGATACACTTAGATAAACTTTGATACACTTAGTTATACTTTGATACACTTAGATATACTTTGATACACTTAGATATACTTTGATACATTTTGAAACAATTAGATATACTTTGATACACTTAGATATACTTTGATATACTTTGATACACTTTGATACACTTAGATAAACTTTGATACACTTAGATATACTTTGATACACCTAGATATACTTTGATACATTTTGATACATTTAGGTATACTTTGATACACTTAGATATACTTTGATATACTTTGATATACTTTGATACACTTTGATACACTTAGATAAACTTTGATACACTTAGATATACTTTGATACACTTTGATATACTTTGATACATTTTGATACATTTAGATATACTTTGATACACTTTGATATACTTAGATACACTTTGATACACTTAGATATACTTTGATACACTTAGATACACTTAGATATACTTTGATACACTTAGATATACTTTGATACACTTTGATATACTTAAATACACTTTGATACACTTAGATATAAGTTGATACACTTAGATATACTTTGATATACTTTGATACACTTTGATACACTAAGATAAACTTTGATACACTTAGATATACTTTGACACCTTTAGATATACTTTGATACACTTAGATATACTTTGATACACTTTGATACACTTAGATATACTTTGATATACTTTGATACACTGAGATATACTTTGATACACTTAGACATACTTTGATACACTTAGATATACTTTGATATACTTTGACACCCTTAGATATACTTTGATACACTTAGATATACTTTGATACACTTTGATACACTTAGATATACTTTGATATACTTTGATACACTTAGATATACTTTGATACACTTATATATACTTTGAAACATTTTAATACATTTTTGATATACTTTGATACACTTAGATATACTTTGATATACTTTGACACCCTTAGATATACTTTGATACACTTAGATATACTTTGATATACTTTGATACACTTAGATATACTTTGATATACTTTGATACACTTAGATATACTTTTATACACTTAGATATACTTTTAAACACTTTGATACACTTAGATATACTTTGATACACTTAGATATACTTTGATACACTTTGATGCACTTAGATATACTTTAATACACTTAGATATACTTTGATACACTTTGATACACTTAGATATACTTTGATATACTTTGATACACATTGATATACTTTGATATACTTTGATACACTTAGATATACATTGATATACTTTGATACACTTATATTTACTTTGATACACTTAGATTTAATTTGATACACTTAGATATACTTTGATACACTTTGATATACTTTTAAACACTTTGATACACTTAGATATACTTTGATACACTTATATATACTTTGACATACTTTAATGCACTTAGATATACTTTAATACACTTAGATATACTTTGATACACTTTGATACACTTAGATATACTTTAATACACATTGATATACTTTGATACACTTAGATATACATTGATATACTTTGATACACTTAGATTTACTTTGATACACTTAGATTTACTTTGATACACTTAGATATACTTTGATACACTTTGATATACTTTGATACACTTTGATATTCTTTGATACACTTATATATACTTTGACATACTTAGATACACTTAGATATACTTTGATACACTTTGATATACTTAGATACACTTTGATACACTTAGATATACTTTGATACACTTAGATATACTTAGATACACTTTGATACACTTAGATATATTTAGATATACTTTGATACTCTTAAATATACTTTGATACATTTTGATACAGTTATATATACTTTGATACACTTAGATATAATTAATATAATATAATTTAGATAATATAATTAATAGATTAGATATACAAGTTGTGAGTGATTACACTAAAAATTTATAATTTATTCAGCAAGATGAACTTTTACCATATTTATTATTTATAATGCATGTCAAGATTTTGTTGTTAGAATATTAATGGTACAATGTAACTGGTATTATCCTGTTTTGCAGCATTGTAATAAAAGAAATAAATAAATAAATAAATAAATAAATAAATATACTTTGATACACTTAGATATACTTTGATATACTTTGATACACTTTGATACACTTTGATACACTTTGATACACTTAGATAAACTTTGATACACTTAGATATAATTTGATACACTTAGATACACTTAAATACACTTTGATACACTTAAATATACTTTGATATAATTTGATACACTTTGATACACTTAGATAAACTTTGATACACTTAGATATACTTTAATACACTTAGATATACTTTGATACACTTAGATATACTTTGAAACACTTAGATATACTTTGATACACTTAGATAAATTTATATATACTTTGATACTCTTAAATATACTTTGATACATTTTGATACACTTATATATACTTTGGTACACTTAGATATACTTTGATACACTTAGATATACTTTGATATACTTTGATACACTTTGATACACTTAGATAAACTTTGATACACTTAGATATACTTTGATACACTTAGATATACTTTGATACACTTAGATATACTTTGATACACTTAGATATACTTTGATACACTTAGATAAACTTTGATACACTTAGTTATACTTTGATACACTTAGATACACTTAGATATACTTTGATACACTTAGATATACTTTGATAAATTTTGATACACTTAGATATACTTTGATACACTTTGATACACTTTAATACACTTAGATAAACATTGATACACTTAGATATACTTTGATACACTTAGATATACTTCGATACATTTTGATACATTTAGATATACTTTGATACACTTAGATATACTTTGATATACTTTGATACACTTAGATAAACTTTGATACACTTAGATATACTTTGATACACTTAGATATACTTTGATATACTTTGACACCCTTAGATATACTTTGATACACTTAGATAAACTTTGACATACTTTGATACACTTTGATACACTTAGATAAACTTTGATACACTTAGATATACTTTGATACACTTAGATATACTTTGATACACTTAGATATACTTTGATACACTTAGATATACTTTGATACACTTAGATAAACTTTGATACACTTAGATTTACTTTGATACACTTAGATATACTTTGATACACTTAGATATACTTTGATATACTTTGACACCCTTAGATATACTTTGATACACTTTGATACACTTAGATAAACTTTGATATACTTTGATACACTTTGATACACTTAGATAAACTTTGATACACTTAGATATACTTTGATACACTTAGATATACTTTGATACACTTAGATATACTTTGATACACTTAGATATACTTTGATACACTTAGATAAACTTTGATACACTTAGTTATACTTTGATACACTTAGATATACTTTGATACACTTAGATATACTTTGATACATTTTGAAACAATTAGATATACTTTGATACACTTAGATATACTTTGATATACTTTGATACACTTTGATACACTTAGATAAACTTTGATACACTTAGATATACTTTGATACACCTAGATATACTTTGATACATTTTGATACATTTAGGTATACTTTGATACACTTAGATATACTTTGATACACTTAGATACACTTAGATATACTTTGACACACTTAGATACACTTTGATATAATTTGACACCCTTAGATATACTTTGATACAGTTTGATACACTTAGATAAACTTTGATATACTTTGATACACTTTGATACACTTAGATAAACTTAGATATACTTTGACACCCTTAGATATACTTTGATACACTTAGATATACTTTGATACACTTTGATACACTTAGATATACTTTGATATACTTTGATACACTTAGATATACTTTTATACACTTAGATATACTTTTAAACACTTTGATACACTTAGATATACTTTGATACACTTATATATACTTTGACATACTTTAATGCACTTAGATATACTTTAATACACTTAGATATACTTTGATACACTTTGATACACTTAGATATACTTTAATACACATTGATATACTTTGATACACTTAGATATACATTGATATACTTTGATACACTTAGATTTACTTTGATACACTTAGATTTACTTTGATACACTTAGATATACTTTGATACACTTTGATATACTTTGATACACTTTGATATTCTTTGATACACTTATATATACTTTGACATACTTAGATACACTTAGATATACTTTGATACACTTTGATATACTTAGATACACTTTGATACACTTAGATATACTTTGATACACTTAGATATACTTAGATACACTTTGATACACTTAGATATATTTAGATATACTTTGATACTCTTAAATATACTTTGATACATTTTGATACAGTTATATATACTTTGATACACTTAGATATAATTAATATAATATAATTTAGATAATATAATTAATAGATTAGATATACAAGTTGTGAGTGATTACACTAAAAATTTATAATTTATTCAGCAAGATGAACTTTTACCATATTTATTATTTATAATGCATGTCAAGATTTTGTTGTTAGAATATTAATGGTACAATGTAACTGGTATTATCCTGTTTTGCAGCATTGTAATAAAAGAAATAAATAAATAAATAAATAAATAAATAAATATACTTTGATACACTTAGATATACTTTGATATACTTTGATACACTTTGATACACTTTGATACACTTAGATATAATTTGATACACTTAGATACACTTAAATACACTTTGATACACTTAAATATACTTTGATATAATTTGATACACTTTGATACACTTAGATAAACTTTGATACACTTAGATATACTTTAATACACTTAGATATACTTTGATACACTTAGATATACTTTGAAACACTTAGATATACTTTGATACACTTAGATAAATTTATATATACTTTGATACTCTTAAATATACTTTGATACATTTTGATACACTTATATATACTTTGGTACACTTAGATATACTTTGATACACTTAGATATACTTTGATATACTTTGATACACTTTGATACACTTAGATAAACTTTGATACACTTAGATATACTTTGATACACTTAGATATACTTTGATACACTTAGATATACTTTGATACACTTAGATATACTTTGATACACTTAGATAAACTTTGATACACTTAGTTATACTTTGATACACTTAGATACACTTAGATATACTTTGATACACTTAGATATACTTTGATAAATTTTGATACACTTAGATATACTTTGATACACTTTGATACACTTTAATACACTTAGATAAACATTGATACACTTAGATATACTTTGATACACTTAGATATACTTCGATACATTTTGATACATTTAGATATACTTTGATACACTTAGATATACTTTGATATACTTTGATACACTTAGATAAACTTTGATACACTTAGATATACTTTGATACACTTAGATATACTTTGATATACTTTGACACCCTTAGATATACTTTGATACACTTAGATAAACTTTGACATACTTTGATACACTTTGATACACTTAGATAAACTTTGATACACTTAGATATACTTTGATACACTTAGATATACTTTGATACACTTAGATATACTTTGATACACTTAGATATACTTTGATACACTTAGATAAACTTTGATACACTTAGATTTACTTTGATACACTTAGATATACTTTGATACACTTAGATATACTTTGATATACTTTGACACCCTTAGATATACTTTGATACACTTTGATACACTTAGATAAACTTTGATATACTTTGATACACTTTGATACACTTAGATAAACTTTGATACACTTAGATATACTTTGATACACTTAGATATACTTTGATACACTTAGATATACTTTGATACACTTAGATATACTTTGATACACTTAGATAAACTTTGATACACTTAGTTATACTTTGATACACTTAGATATACTTTGATACACTTAGATATACTTTGATACATTTTGAAACAATTAGATATACTTTGATACACTTAGATATACTTTGATATACTTTGATACACTTTGATACACTTAGATAAACTTTGATACACTTAGATATACTTTGATACACCTAGATATACTTTGATACATTTTGATACATTTAGGTATACTTTGATACACTTAGATATACTTTGATATACTTTGATATACTTTGATACACTTTGATACACTTAGATAAACTTTGATACACTTAGATATACTTTGATACACTTTGATATACTTTGATACATTTTGATACATTTAGATATACTTTGATACACTTTGATATACTTAGATACACTTTGATACACTTAGATATACTTTGATACACTTAGATACACTTAGATATACTTTGATACACTTAGATATACTTTGATACACTTTGATATACTTAAATACACTTTGATACACTTAGATATAAGTTGATACACTTAGATATACTTTGATATACTTTGATACACTTTGATACACTAAGATAAACTTTGATACACTTAGATATACTTTGACACCTTTAGATATACTTTGATACACTTAGATATACTTTGATACACTTTGATACACTTAGATATACTTTGATATACTTTGATACACTGAGATATACTTTGATACACTTAGACATACTTTGATACACTTAGATATACTTTGATATACTTTGACACCCTTAGATATACTTTGATACACTTAGATATACTTTGATACACTTTGATACACTTAGATATACTTTGATATACTTTGATACACTTAGATATACTTTGATACACTTATATATACTTTGAAACATTTTAATACATTTTTGATATACTTTGATACACTTAGATATACTTTGATATACTTTGACACCCTTAGATATACTTTGATACACTTAGATATACTTTGATATACTTTGATACACTTAGATATACTTTGATATACTTTGATACACTTAGATATACTTTTATACACTTAGATATACTTTTAAACACTTTGATACACTTAGATATACTTTGATACACTTAGATATACTTTGATACACTTTGATGCACTTAGATATACTTTAATACACTTAGATATACTTTGATACACTTTGATACACTTAGATATACTTTGATATACTTTGATACACATTGATATACTTTGATATACTTTGATACACTTAGATATACATTGATATACTTTGATACACTTATATTTACTTTGATACACTTAGATTTAATTTGATACACTTAGATATACTTTGATACACTTTGATATACTTAGATACACTTTGATACACTTAGATATACTTTGATACACTTAGATACACTTAGATATACTTTGACACACTTAGATACACTTTGATATAATTTGACACCCTTAGATATACTTTGATACAGTTTGATACACTTAGATAAACTTTGATATACTTTGATACACTTTGATACACTTAGATAAACTTAGATATACTTTGACACCCTTAGATATACTTTGATACACTTAGATATACTTTGATACACTTTGATACACTTAGATATACTTTGATATACTTTGATACACTTAGATATACTTTTATACACTTAGATATACTTTTAAACACTTTGATACACTTAGATATACTTTGATACACTTATATATACTTTGACATACTTTAATGCACTTAGATATACTTTAATACACTTAGATATACTTTGATACACTTTGATACACTTAGATATACTTTAATACACATTGATATACTTTGATACACTTAGATATACATTGATATACTTTGATACACTTAGATTTACTTTGATACACTTAGATTTACTTTGATACACTTAGATATACTTTGATACACTTTGATATACTTTGATACACTTTGATATTCTTTGATACACTTATATATACTTTGACATACTTAGATACACTTAGATATACTTTGATACACTTTGATATACTTAGATACACTTTGATACACTTAGATATACTTTGATACACTTAGATATACTTAGATACACTTTGATACACTTAGATATATTTAGATATACTTTGATACTCTTAAATATACTTTGATACATTTTGATACAGTTATATATACTTTGATACACTTAGATATAATTAATATAATATAATTTAGATAATATAATTAATAGATTAGATATACAAGTTGTGAGTGATTACACTAAAAATTTATAATTTATTCAGCAAGATGAACTTTTACCATATTTATTATTTATAATGCATGTCAAGATTTTGTTGTTAGAATATTAATGGTACAATGTAACTGGTATTATCCTGTTTTGCAGCATTGTAATAAAAGAAATAAATAAATAAATAAATAAATAAATAAATATACTTTGATACACTTAGATATACTTTGATATACTTTGATACACTTTGATACACTTTGATACACTTAGATAAACTTTGATACACTTAGATATAATTTGATACACTTAGATACACTTAAATACACTTTGATACACTTAAATATACTTTGATATAATTTGATACACTTTGATACACTTAGATAAACTTTGATACACTTAGATATACTTTAATACACTTAGATATACTTTGATACACTTAGATATACTTTGAAACACTTAGATATACTTTGATACACTTAGATAAATTTATATATACTTTGATACTCTTAAATATACTTTGATACATTTTGATACACTTATATATACTTTGGTACACTTAGATATACTTTGATACACTTAGATATACTTTGATATACTTTGATACACTTTGATACACTTAGATAAACTTTGATACACTTAGATATACTTTGATACACTTAGATATACTTTGATACACTTAGATATACTTTGATACACTTAGATATACTTTGATACACTTAGATAAACTTTGATACACTTAGTTATACTTTGATACACTTAGATACACTTAGATATACTTTGATACACTTAGATATACTTTGATAAATTTTGATACACTTAGATATACTTTGATACACTTTGATACACTTTAATACACTTAGATAAACATTGATACACTTAGATATACTTTGATACACTTAGATATACTTCGATACATTTTGATACATTTAGATATACATTGATACACTTAGATATACTTTGATATACTTTGATACACTTAGATAAACTTTGATACACTTAGATATACTTTGATACACTTAGATATACTTTGATACACTTTGATATACTTAGATACACTTAGATATACTTTGATACATTTTGATACATTTAGATATACTTTGATACACTTAGATATACTTTGATATACCTTGATACACTTTGATACACTAAGATAAACTTTGATACACTTAGATATACTTCGATACATTTTGATACATTTAGATATACATTGATACACTTAGTTATACTTTGATACACTTAGATACACTTAGATATACTTTGATACACTTAGATATACTTTGATACATTTTGATACAATTAGATATACTTTGATACACTTAGATATACTTTGATATACTTTGATACACTTTGATACACTTAGATAAACTTTGATACACTTAGATATACTTTGATACACTTAGATATACTTTGATACATTTTGATACATTTAGGTATACTTTGATACACTTAGATATACTTTGATATACTTTGATATACTTTGATACACTTTGATACACTTAGATAAACTTTGATACACTTAGATATACTTTGATACACTTAGATATACTTTGATACATTTTGATACATTTACATATACTTTGATACACTTAGATATACTATGATACACTTAGATATACTTTGATATACTTTGATGCACTTAGATATACTTTAATACACTTAGATATATTTTGATACACTTTGATACACTTAGATATACTTTGATATACTTTGATACACATTGATATACTTTGATATACAATGATACACTTAGATATACTTTGATATACTTTGATACACTTAGATTTACTTTGATACACTTAGATATACTTTGATACACTTTGATATACTTTGATACACTTAGATATACTTTGATACACTTAGATATACTTTGATACACTTTGATATACTTAGATACACTTAGATATACTTTGATACATTTTGATACATTTAGATATACTTTGATACACTTAGATATACTTTGATATACCTTGATACACTTTGATACACTAAGATAAACTTTGATACACTTAGATATACTTTGATTCACTTAGATATACTTTGATACACTTAGATATACTTTGATATACTTTGACACCTTTAGATATACTTTGATACACTTAGATATACTTTGACACCCTTAGATATACTTTAATACACTTAGATATACTTTGATACACTTTGATACACTTAGATATACTTTGATATACTTTGATACACTTAGATATACTTTTATACACTTAGATATACTTTTAAACGCTTTGATACACTTAGATATACTTTGATACACTTATATATACTTTGACATACTTTGATGCACTTAGATATACTTTAATACACTTAGATATACTTTGATACACTTTGATACACTTAGATATACTTTGATATACTTTGATACACATTGATATACTTTGATATACTTTGATACACTTAGATATACATTGATATACTTTGATACACTTAGATTTACTTTGATTCACTTAGATTTACTTTGATACACTTAGATATACTTTGATACACTTTGATATACTTTGATACACTTTGATATTCTTTGATACACTTATTTATACTTTGATACACTTAGATACACTTAGATATACTTTGATACACTTAGATTTACTTTGATACACTTAGATATACTTTGATACACTTTGATATACTTTGATACACTTTGATATTCTTTGATACACTTTGATACACTTAGATAAACTTTGATACACTTAGATATACTTTGATACACTTAGATATACTTTGATACACTTAGATATACTTTGATACACTTAGATATACTTTGATACACTTAGATAAACTTTGATACACTTAGATTTACTTTGATACACTTAGATATACTTTGATACACTTAGATATACTTTGATATACTTTGACACCCTTAGATATACTTTGATACACTTTGATACACTTAGATAAACTTTGATATACTTTGATACACTTTGATACACTTAGATAAACTTTGATACACTTAGATATACTTTGATACACTTAGATATACTTTGATACACTTAGATATACTTTGATACACTTAGATATACTTTGATACACTTAGATAAACTTTGATACACTTAGTTATACTTTGATACACTTAGATATACTTTGATACACTTAGATATACTTTGATACATTTTGAAACAATTAGATATACTTTGATACACTTAGATATACTTTGATATACTTTGATACACTTTGATACACTTAGATAAACTTTGATACACTTAGATATACTTTGATACACCTAGATATACTTTGATACATTTTGATACATTTAGGTATACTTTGATACACTTAGATATACTTTGATATACTTTGATATACTTTGATACACTTTGATACACTTAGATAAACTTTGATACACTTAGATATACTTTGATACACTTTGATATACTTTGATACATTTTGATACATTTAGATATACTTTGATACACTTTGATATACTTAGATACACTTTGATACACTTAGATATAATTTGATACACTTAGATACACTTCGATATACTTTGATACACTTAGATATACTTTGATACACTTTGATATACTTAAATACACTTTGATACACTTAGATATAAGTTGATACACTTAGATATACTTTGATATACTTTGATACACTTTGATACACTAAGATAAACTTTGATACACTTAGATATACTTTGACACCTTTAGATATACTTTGATACACTTAGATATACTTTGATACACTTTGATACACTTAGATATACTTTGATATACTTTGATACACTGAGATATACTTTGATACACTTAGACATACTTTGATACACTTAGATATACTTTGATATACTTTGACACCCTTAGATATACTTTGATACACTTAGATATACTTTGATACACTTTGATACACTTAGATATACTTTGATATACTTTGATACACTTAGATATACTTTGATACACTTATATATACTTTGAAACATTTTAATACATTTTTGATATACTTTGATACACTTAGATATACTTTGATATACTTTGACACCCTTAGATATACTTTGATACACTTAGATATACTTTGATATACTTTGATACACTTAGATATACTTTGATATACTTTGATACACTTAGATATACTTTGATATACTTTGATACACTTAGATATACTTTTATACACTTAGATATACTTTTAAACACTTTGATACACTTAGATATACTTTGATACACTTAGATATACTTTGATACACTTTGATGCACTTAGATATACTTTAATACACTTAGATATACTTTGATACACTTTGATACACTTAGATATACTTTGATATACTTTGATACACATTGATATACTTTGATATACTTTGATACACTTAGATATACATTGATATACTTTGATACACTTATATTTACTTTGATACACTTAGATTTAATTTGATACACTTAGATATACTTTGATACACTTTGATATACTTAGATACACTTTGATACACTTAGATATACTTTGATACACTTAGATACACTTAGATATACTTTGACACACTTAGATACACTTTGATATAATTTGACACCCTTAGATATACTTTGATACAGTTTGATACACTTAGATAAACTTTGATATACTTTGATACACTTTGATACACTTAGATAAACTTAGATATACTTTGACACCCTTAGATATACTTTGATACACTTAGATATACTTTGATACACTTTGATACACTTAGATATACTTTGATATACTTTGATACACTTAGATATACTTTTATACACTTAGATATACTTTTAAACACTTTGATACACTTAGATATACTTTGATACACTTATATATACTTTGACATACTTTAATGCACTTAGATATACTTTAATACACTTAGATATACTTTGATACACTTTGATACACTTAGATATACTTTAATACACATTGATATACTTTGATACACTTAGATATACATTGATATACTTTGATACACTTAGATTTACTTTGATACACTTAGATTTACTTTGATACACTTAGATATACTTTGATACACTTTGATATACTTTGATACACTTTGATATTCTTTGATACACTTATATATACTTTGACATACTTAGATACACTTAGATATACTTTGATACACTTTGATATACTTAGATACACTTTGATACACTTAGATATACTTTGATACACTTAGATATACTTAGATACACTTTGATACACTTAGATATATTTAGATATACTTTGATACTCTTAAATATACTTTGATACATTTTGATACAGTTATATATACTTTGATACACTTAGATATAATTAATATAATATAATTTAGATAATATAATTAATAGATTAGATATACAAGTTGTGAGTGATTACACTAAAAATTTATAATTTATTCAGCAAGATGAACTTTTACCATATTTATTATTTATAATGCATGTCAAGATTTTGTTGTTAGAATATTAATGGTACAATGTAACTGGTATTATCCTGTTTTGCAGCATTGTAATAAAAGAAATAAATAAATAAATAAATAAATAAATAAATATACTTTGATACACTTAGATATACTTTGATATACTTTGATACACTTTGATACACTTTGATACACTTAGATAAACTTTGATACACTTAGATATAATTTGATACACTTAGATACACTTAAATACACTTTGATACACTTAAATATACTTTGATATAATTTGATACACTTTGATACACTTAGATAAACTTTGATACACTTAGATATACTTTAATACACTTAGATATACTTTGATACACTTAGATATACTTTGAAACACTTAGATATACTTTGATACACTTAGATAAATTTATATATACTTTGATACTCTTAAATATACTTTGATACATTTTGATACACTTATATATACTTTGGTACACTTAGATATACTTTGATACACTTAGATATACTTTGATATACTTTGATACACTTTGATACACTTAGATAAACTTTGATACACTTAGATATACTTTGATACACTTAGATATACTTTGATACACTTAGATATACTTTGATACACTTAGATATACTTTGATACACTTAGATAAACTTTGATACACTTAGTTATACTTTGATACACTTAGATACACTTAGATATACTTTGATACACTTAGATATACTTTGATAAATTTTGATACACTTAGATATACTTTGATACACTTTGATACACTTTAATACACTTAGATAAACATTGATACACTTAGATATACTTTGATACACTTAGATATACTTCGATACATTTTGATACATTTAGATATACTTTGATACACTTAGATATACTTTGATATACTTTGATACACTTAGATAAACTTTGATACACTTAGATATACTTTGATACACTTAGATATACTTTGATATACTTTGACACCCTTAGATATACTTTGATACACTTAGATAAACTTTGACATACTTTGATACACTTTGATACACTTAGATAAACTTTGATACACTTAGATATACTTTGATACACTTAGATATAAGTTGATACACTTAGATATACTTTGATATACTTTGATACACTTTGATACACTAAGATAAACTTTGATACACTTAGATATACTTTGACACCTTTAGATATACTTTGATACACTTAGATATACTTTGATACACTTTGATACACTTAGATATACTTTGATATACTTTGATACACTGAGATATACTTTGATACACTTAGACATACTTTGATACACTTAGATATACTTTGATATACTTTGACACCCTTAGATATACTTTGATACACTTAGATATACTTTGATACACTTTGATACACTTAGATATACTTTGATATACTTTGATACACTTAGATATACTTTGATACACTTATATATACTTTGAAACATTTTAATACATTTTTGATATACTTTGATACACTTAGATATACTTTGATATACTTTGACACCCTTAGATATACTTTGATACACTTAGATATACTTTGATATACTTTGATACACTTAGATATACTTTGATATACTTTGATACACTTAGATATACTTTTATACACTTAGATATACTTTTAAACACTTTGATACACTTAGATATACTTTGATACACTTAGATATACTTTGATACACTTTGATGCACTTAGATATACTTTAATACACTTAGATATACTTTGATACACTTTGATACACTTAGATATACTTTGATATACTTTGATACACATTGATATACTTTGATATACTTTGATACACTTAGATATACATTGATATACTTTGATACACTTATATTTACTTTGATACACTTAGATTTAATTTGATACACTTAGATATACTTTGATACACTTTGATATACTTAGATACACTTTGATACACTTAGATATACTTTGATACACTTAGATACACTTAGATATACTTTGACACACTTAGATACACTTTGATATAATTTGACACCCTTAGATATACTTTGATACAGTTTGATACACTTAGATAAACTTTGATATACTTTGATACACTTTGATACACTTAGATAAACTTAGATATACTTTGACACCCTTAGATATACTTTGATACACTTAGATATACTTTGATACACTTTGATACACTTAGATATACTTTGATATACTTTGATACACTTAGATATACTTTTATACACTTAGATATACTTTTAAACACTTTGATACACTTAGATATACTTTGATACACTTATATATACTTTGACATACTTTAATGCACTTAGATATACTTTAATACACTTAGATATACTTTGATACACTTTGATACACTTAGATATACTTTAATACACATTGATATACTTTGATACACTTAGATATACATTGATATACTTTGATACACTTAGATTTACTTTGATACACTTAGATTTACTTTGATACACTTAGATATACTTTGATACACTTTGATATACTTTGATACACTTTGATATTCTTTGATACACTTATATATACTTTGACATACTTAGATACACTTAGATATACTTTGATACACTTTGATATACTTAGATACACTTTGATACACTTAGATATACTTTGATACACTTAGATATACTTAGATACACTTTGATACACTTAGATATATTTAGATATACTTTGATACTCTTAAATATACTTTGATACATTTTGATACAGTTATATATACTTTGATACACTTAGATATAATTAATATAATATAATTTAGATAATATAATTAATAGATTAGATATACAAGTTGTGAGTGATTACACTA
The DNA here is from genome assembly GCF_028750875.1 of Macrosteles quadrilineatus. Lineage (NCBI taxonomy): Eukaryota > Metazoa > Arthropoda > Insecta > Hemiptera > Cicadellidae > Macrosteles > Macrosteles quadrilineatus. The sequence goes on along the minus strand of NW_026542619.1, from coordinate 1,343,829 downwards.
AAAATTTATAATTTATTCAGCAAGATGAACTTTTACCATATTTATTATTTATAATGCATGTCAAGATTTTGTTGTTAGAATATTAATGGTACAATGTAACTGGTATTATCCTGTTTTGCAGCATTGTAATAAAAGAAATAAATAAATAAATAAATAAATAAATAAATATACTTTGATACACTTAGATATACTTTGATATACTTTGATACACTTTGATACACTTTGATACACTTAGATAAACTTTGATACACTTAGATATAATTTGATACACTTAGATACACTTAAATACACTTTGATACACTTAAATATACTTTGATATAATTTGATACACTTTGATACACTTAGATAAACTTTGATACACTTAGATATACTTTAATACACTTAGATATACTTTGATACACTTAGATATACTTTGAAACACTTAGATATACTTTGATACACTTAGATAAATTTATATATACTTTGATACTCTTAAATATACTTTGATACATTTTGATACACTTATATATACTTTGGTACACTTAGATATACTTTGATACACTTAGATATACTTTGATATACTTTGATACACTTTGATACACTTAGATAAACTTTGATACACTTAGATATACTTTGATACACTTAGATATACTTTGATACACTTAGATATACTTTGATACACTTAGATATACTTTGATACACTTAGATAAACTTTGATACACTTAGTTATACTTTGATACACTTAGATACACTTAGATATACTTTGATACACTTAGATATACTTTGATAAATTTTGATACACTTAGATATACTTTGATACACTTTGATACACTTTAATACACTTAGATAAACATTGATACACTTAGATATACTTTGATACACTTAGATATACTTCGATACATTTTGATACATTTAGATATACTTTGATACACTTAGATATACTTTGATATACTTTGATACACTTAGATATACTTTGATATACTTTGATACACTTAGATATACTTTTATACACTTAGATATACTTTTAAACACTTTGATACACTTAGATATACTTTGATACACTTAGATATACTTTGATACACTTTGATGCACTTAGATATACTTTAATACACTTAGATATACTTTGATACACTTTGATACACTTAGATATACTTTGATATACTTTGATACACATTGATATACTTTGATATACTTTGATACACTTAGATATACATTGATATACTTTGATACACTTATATTTACTTTGATACACTTAGATTTAATTTGATACACTTAGATATACTTTGATACACTTTGATATACTTAGATACACTTTGATACACTTAGATATACTTTGATACACTTAGATACACTTAGATATACTTTGACACACTTAGATACACTTTGATATAATTTGACACCCTTAGATATACTTTGATACAGTTTGATACACTTAGATAAACTTTGATATACTTTGATACACTTTGATACACTTAGATAAACTTAGATATACTTTGACACCCTTAGATATACTTTGATACACTTAGATATACTTTGATACACTTTGATACACTTAGATATACTTTGATATACTTTGATACACTTAGATATACTTTTATACACTTAGATATACTTTTAAACACTTTGATACACTTAGATATACTTTGATACACTTATATATACTTTGACATACTTTAATGCACTTAGATATACTTTAATACACTTAGATATACTTTGATACACTTTGATACACTTAGATATACTTTAATACACATTGATATACTTTGATACACTTAGATATACATTGATATACTTTGATACACTTAGATTTACTTTGATACACTTAGATTTACTTTGATACACTTAGATATACTTTGATACACTTTGATATACTTTGATACACTTTGATATTCTTTGATACACTTATATATACTTTGACATACTTAGATACACTTAGATATACTTTGATACACTTTGATATACTTAGATACACTTTGATACACTTAGATATACTTTGATACACTTAGATATACTTAGATACACTTTGATACACTTAGATATATTTAGATATACTTTGATACTCTTAAATATACTTTGATACATTTTGATACAGTTATATATACTTTGATACACTTAGATATAATTAATATAATATAATTTAGATAATATAATTAATAGATTAGATATACAAGTTGTGAGTGATTACACTAAAAATTTATAATTTATTCAGCAAGATGAACTTTTACCATATTTATTATTTATAATGCATGTCAAGATTTTGTTGTTAGAATATTAATGGTACAATGTAACTGGTATTATCCTGTTTTGCAGCATTGTAATAAAAGAAATAAATAAATAAATAAATAAATAAATAAATATACTTTGATACACTTAGATATACTTTGATATACTTTGATACACTTTGATACACTTTGATACACTTAGATAAACTTTGATACACTTAGATATAATTTGATACACTTAGATACACTTAAATACACTTTGATACACTTAAATATACTTTGATATAATTTGATACACTTTGATACACTTAGATAAACTTTGATACACTTAGATATACTTTAATACACTTAGATATACTTTGATACACTTAGATATACTTTGAAACACTTAGATATACTTTGATACACTTAGATAAATTTATATATACTTTGATACTCTTAAATATACTTTGATACATTTTGATACACTTATATATACTTTGGTACACTTAGATATACTTTGATACACTTAGATATACTTTGATATACTTTGATACACTTTGATACACTTAGATAAACTTTGATACACTTAGATATACTTTGATACACTTAGATATACTTTGATACACTTAGATATACTTTGATACACTTAGATATACTTTGATACACTTAGATAAACTTTGATACACTTAGTTATACTTTGATACACTTAGATACACTTAGATATACTTTGATACACTTAGATATACTTTGATAAATTTTGATACACTTAGATATACTTTGATACACTTTGATACACTTTAATACACTTAGATAAACATTGATACACTTAGATATACTTTGATACACTTAGATATACTTCGATACATTTTGATACATTTAGATATACTTTGATACACTTAGATATACTTTGATATACTTTGATACACTTAGATAAACTTTGATACACTTAGATATACTTTGATACACTTAGATATACTTTGATATACTTTGACACCCTTAGATATACTTTGATACACTTAGATAAACTTTGACATACTTTGATACACTTTGATACACTTAGATAAACTTTGATACACTTAGATATACTTTGATACACTTAGATATAAGTTGATACACTTAGATATACTTTGATATACTTTGATACACTTTGATACACTAAGATAAACTTTGATACACTTAGATATACTTTGACACCTTTAGATATACTTTGATACACTTAGATATACTTTGATACACTTTGATACACTTAGATATACTTTGATATACTTTGATACACTGAGATATACTTTGATACACTTAGACATACTTTGATACACTTAGATATACTTTGATATACTTTGACACCCTTAGATATACTTTGATACACTTAGATATACTTTGATACACTTTGATACACTTAGATATACTTTGATATACTTTGATACACTTAGATATACTTTGATACACTTATATATACTTTGAAACATTTTAATACATTTTTGATATACTTTGATACACTTAGATATACTTTGATATACTTTGACACCCTTAGATATACTTTGATACACTTAGATATACTTTGATATACTTTGATACACTTAGATATACTTTGATATACTTTGATACACTTAGATATACTTTTATACACTTAGATATACTTTTAAACACTTTGATACACTTAGATATACTTTGATACACTTAGATATACTTTGATACACTTTGATGCACTTAGATATACTTTAATACACTTAGATATACTTTGATACACTTTGATACACTTAGATATACTTTGATATACTTTGATACACATTGATATACTTTGATATACTTTGATACACTTAGATATACATTGATATACTTTGATACACTTATATTTACTTTGATACACTTAGATTTAATTTGATACACTTAGATATACTTTGATACACTTTGATATACTTAGATACACTTTGATACACTTAGATATACTTTGATACACTTAGATACACTTAGATATACTTTGACACACTTAGATACACTTTGATATAATTTGACACCCTTAGATATACTTTGATACAGTTTGATACACTTAGATAAACTTTGATATACTTTGATACACTTTGATACACTTAGATAAACTTAGATATACTTTGACACCCTTAGATATACTTTGATACACTTAGATATACTTTGATACACTTTGATACACTTAGATATACTTTGATATACTTTGATACACTTAGATATACTTTTATACACTTAGATATACTTTTAAACACTTTGATACACTTAGATATACTTTGATACACTTATATATACTTTGACATACTTTAATGCACTTAGATATACTTTAATACACTTAGATATACTTTGATACACTTTGATACACTTAGATATACTTTAATACACATTGATATACTTTGATACACTTAGATATACATTGATATACTTTGATACACTTAGATTTACTTTGATACACTTAGATTTACTTTGATACACTTAGATATACTTTGATACACTTTGATATACTTTGATACACTTTGATATTCTTTGATACACTTATATATACTTTGACATACTTAGATACACTTAGATATACTTTGATACACTTTGATATACTTAGATACACTTTGATACACTTAGATATACTTTGATACACTTAGATATACTTAGATACACTTTGATACACTTAGATATATTTAGATATACTTTGATACTCTTAAATATACTTTGATACATTTTGATACAGTTATATATACTTTGATACACTTAGATATAATTAATATAATATAATTTAGATAATATAATTAATAGATTAGATATACAAGTTGTGAGTGATTACACTAAAAATTTATAATTTATTCAGCAAGATGAACTTTTACCATATTTATTATTTATAATGCATGTCAAGATTTTGTTGTTAGAATATTAATGGTACAATGTAACTGGTATTATCCTGTTTTGCAGCATTGTAATAAAAGAAATAAATAAATAAATAAATAAATAAATAAATATACTTTGATACACTTAGATATACTTTGATATACTTTGATACACTTTGATACACTTTGATACACTTAGATAAACTTTGATACACTTAGATATAATTTGATACACTTAGATACACTTAAATACACTTTGATACACTTAAATATACTTTGATATAATTTGATACACTTTGATACACTTAGATAAACTTTGATACACTTAGATATACTTTAATACACTTAGATATACTTTGATACACTTAGATATACTTTGAAACACTTAGATATACTTTGATACACTTAGATAAATTTATATATACTTTGATACTCTTAAATATACTTTGATACATTTTGATACACTTATATATACTTTGGTACACTTAGATATACTTTGATACACTTAGATATACTTTGATATACTTTGATACACTTTGATACACTTAGATAAACTTTGATACACTTAGATATACTTTGATACACTTAGATATACTTTGATACACTTAGATATACTTTGATACACTTAGATATACTTTGATACACTTAGATAAACTTTGATACACTTAGTTATACTTTGATACACTTAGATACACTTAGATATACTTTGATACACTTAGATATACTTTGATAAATTTTGATACACTTAGATATACTTTGATACACTTTGATACACTTTAATACACTTAGATAAACATTGATACACTTAGATATACTTTGATACACTTAGATATACTTCGATACATTTTGATACATTTAGATATACTTTGATACACTTAGATATACTTTGATATACTTTGATACACTTAGATAAACTTTGATACACTTAGATATACTTTGATACACTTAGATATACTTTGATATACTTTGACACCCTTAGATATACTTTGATACACTTAGATAAACTTTGACATACTTTGATACACTTTGATACACTTAGATAAACTTTGATACACTTAGATATACTTTGATACACTTAGATATACTTTGATACACTTAGATATACTTTGATACACTTAGATACACTTTGATACACTTAGATAAACTTTGATACACTTAGTTATACTTTGATACACTTAGATACACTTAGATATACTTTGATACACTTAGATATACTTTGATACATTTTGATACAATTAGATATACTTTGATACACTTAGATATACTTTGATATACTTTGATACACTTTGATACACTTAGATAAACTTTGATACACTTAGATATACTTTGATACACTTAGATATACTTTGATACATTTTGATACATTTAGGTATACTTTGATACACTTAGATATACTTTGATATACTTTGATATACTTTGATACACTTTGATACACTTAGATAAACTTTGATACACTTAGATATACTTTGATACACTTAGATATACTTTGATACATTTTGATACATTTACATATACTTTGATACACTTAGATATACTATGATACACTTAGATATACTTTGATATACTTTGATGCACTTAGATATACTTTAATACACTTAGATATATTTTGATACACTTTGATACACTTAGATATACTTTGATATACTTTGATACACATTGATATACTTTGATATACAATGATACACTTAGATATACTTTGATATACTTTGATACACTTAGATTTACTTTGATACACTTAGATATACTTTGATACACTTTGATATACTTTGATACACTTAGATATACTTTGATACACTTAGATATACTTTGATACACTTTGATATACTTAGATACACTTAGATATACTTTGATACATTTTGATACATTTAGATATACTTTGATACACTTAGATATACTTTGATATACTTTGATACACTTTGATACACTAAGATAAACTTTGATACACTTAGATATACTTTGATTCACTTAGATATACTTTGATACACTTAGATATACTTTGATATACTTTGACACCTTTAGATATACTTTGATACACTTAGATATACTTTGACACCCTTAGATATACTTTAATACACTTAGATATACTTTGATACACTTTGATACACTTAGATATACTTTGATATACTTTGATACACTTAGATATACTTTTATACACTTAGATATACTTTTAAACGCTTTGATACACTTAGATATACTTTGATACACTTATATATACTTTGACATACTTTGATGCACTTAGATATACTTTAATACACTTAGATATACTTTGATACACTTTGATACACTTAGATATACTTTGATATACTTTGATACACATTGATATACTTTGATATACTTTGATACACTTAGATATACATTGATATACTTTGATACACTTAGATTTACTTTGATTCACTTAGATTTACTTTGATACACTTAGATATACTTTGATACACTTTGATATACTTTGATACACTTTGATATTCTTTGATACACTTATTTATACTTTGATACACTTAGATACACTTAGATATACTTTGATACACTTAGATATACTTAGATACACTTAGATATACTTTGATACACTTTGATATACTTTGATACACTTTGATACACTTAGATATATTTAGATATACTTTGATACTCTTAAATATACTTTGATACATTTTGATACACTTATATATACTTTGATACACTTAGATATACTTTGATATACTTTGATACACTTTGATACACTTAGATAAACTTTGATACACTTAGATATAATATGATACACTTAGATACACTTAGATACACTTTGATACACTTAGATATACTTTGATATAATTTGATACACTTTGATACACTTAGATAAACTTTGATACACTTAGATATACTTTAATACACTTAGATATACTTTGATACACTTAGATATACTTTGATACACTTAGATATACTTTGATACTCTTAAATATACTTTGATACATTTTTAAACACTTATATATACTTTGATACACTTAGATATATTTAGATATACTTTGATACTCTTAAATATACTTTGATACATTTTGATACACTTATATATACTTTGGTACACTTAGATATACTTTGATACACTTAGATATACTTTGATATACTTTGATACACTTTGATACACTTAGATAAATTTTGATACACTTAGATATACTTTGATACACTTTGATACACTTTAATACACTTAGATAAACATTGATACACTTAGATATACTTTGATACACTTAGATATACTTTGTTACATTTTGATATACTTTGATATACTTTGATACACTTTGATACACTTAGATAAACTTTGATACACTTAGATTTACTTTGATACACTTAGATATACTTTGATACACTTAGATATACTTTGATATACTTTGACACCCTTAGATATACTTTGATACACTTTGATACACTTAGATAAACTTTGATATACTTTGATACACTTTGATACACTTAGATAAACTTTGATACACTTAGATATACTTTGATACACTTAGATATACTTTGATACACTTAGATATACTTTGATACACTTAGATATACTTTGATACACTTAGATAAACTTTGATACACTTAGTTATACTTTGATACACTTAGATATACTTTGATACACTTAGATATACTTTGATACATTTTGATACAATTAGATATACTTTGATACACTTAGATATACTTTGATATACTTTGATATACTTTGATACACTTTGATACACTTAGATAAACTTTGATACACTTAGATATACTTTGATACACTTAGATATACTTTGATACATTTTGATACATTTACATATACTTTGATACACTTAGATATACTATGATACACTTAGATATACTTTGATATACTTTGATGCACTTAGATATACTTTAATACACTTAGATATATTTTGATACACTTTGATACACTTAGATATACTTTGATATACTTTGATACACATTGATATACTTTGATATACAATGATACACTTAGATATACTTTGATATACTTTGATACACTTAGATTTACTTTGATACACTTAGATATACTTTGATACACTTTGATATACTTTGATACACTTAGATATACTTTGATACACTTAGATATACTTTGATACACTTTGATATACTTAGATACACTTAGATATACTTTGATACATTTTGATACATTTAGATATACTTTGATACACTTAGATATACTTTGATATACTTTGATACACTTTGATACACTAAGATAAACTTTGATACACTTAGATATACTTTGATTCACTTAGATATACTTTGATACACTTAGATATACTTTGATATACTTTGACACCCTTAGATATACTTTGATACACTTAGATATACTTTGACACCCTTAGATATACTTTAATACACTTAGATATACTTTGATACACTTTGATACACTTAGATATACTTTGATATACTTTGATACACTTAGATATACTTTTATACACTTAGATATACTTTTAAACGCTTTGATACACTTAGATATACTTTGATACACTTATATATACTTTGACATACTTTGATGCACTTAGATATACTTTAATACACTTAGATATACTTTGATACACTTTGATACACTTAGATATACTTTGATATACTTTGATACACATTGATATACTTTGATATACTTTGATACACTTAGATATACATTGATATACTTTGATACACTTAGATTTACTTTGATTCACTTAGATTTACTTTGATACACTTAGATATACTTTGATACACTTTGATATACTTTGATACACTTTGATATTCTTTGATACACTTATTTATACTTTGATACACTTAGATACACTTAGATATACTTTGATACACTTAGATATACTTAGATACACTTAGATATACTTTGATACACTTTGATATACTTTGATACACTTTGATACACTTAGATATATTTAGATATACTTTGATACTCTTAAATATACTTTGATACATTTTGATACACTTATATATACTTTGATACACTTAGATATACTTTGATATACTTTGATACACTTTGATACACTTAGATAAACTTTGATACACTTAGATATAATATGATACACTTAGATACACTTAGATACACTTTGATACACTTAGATATACTTTGATATAATTTGATACACTTTGATACACTTTGATAAAATTTTAATACACTTAGATATACTTTAATACACTTAGATATACTTTGATACACTTAGATATACTTTGATACACTTAGATATACTTTGATACTCTTAAATATACTTTGATACATTTTTAAACACTTATATATACTTTGATACACTTAGATATATTTAGATATACTTTGATACTCTTAAATATACTTTGATACATTTTGATACACTTATATATACTTTGGTACACTTAGATATACTTTGATACACTTAGATATACTTTGATATACTTTGATACACTTTGATACACTTAGATAAATTTTGATACACTTAGATATACTTTGATACACTTTGATACACTTTAATACACTTAGATAAACATTGATACACTTAGATATACTTTGATACACTTAGATATACTTTGTTACATTTTGATATACTTTGATATACTTTGATACACTTTGATACACTTAGATAAACTTTGATACACTTAGATTTACTTTGATACACTTAGATATACTTTGATACACTTAGATATACTTTGATATACTTTGACACCCTTAGATATACTTTGATACACTTTGATACACTTAGATAAACTTTGATATACTTTGATACACTTTGATACACTTAGATAAACTTTGATACACTTAGATATACTTTGATACACTTAGATATACTTTGATACACTTAGATATACTTTGATACACTTAGATATACTTTGATACACTTAGATAAACTTTGATACACTTAGTTATACTTTGATACACTTAGATATACTTTGATACACTTAGATATACTTTGATACATTTTGATACAATTAGATATACTTTGATACACTTAGATATACTTTGATATACTTTGATACACTTTGATACACTTAGATAAACTTTGATACACTTAGATAAACTTTGATACACTTAGATATAATTTGATACACTTAGATACACTTAAATACACTTTGATACACTTAAATATACTTTGATATAATTTGATACACTTTGATACACTTAGATAAACTTTGATACACTTAGATATACTTTAATACACTTAGATATACTTTGATACACTTAGATATACTTTGAAACACTTAGATATACTTTGATACACTTAGATAAATTTATATATACTTTGATACTCTTAAATATACTTTGATACATTTTGATACACTTATATATACTTTGGTACACTTAGATATACTTTGATACACTTAGATATACTTTGATATACTTTGATACACTTTGATACACTTAGATAAACTTTGATACACTTAGATATACTTTGATACACTTAGATATACTTTGATACACTTAGATATACTTTGATACACTTAGATATACTTTGATACACTTAGATAAACTTTGATACACTTAGTTATACTTTGATACACTTAGATACACTTAGATATACTTTGATACACTTAGATATACTTTGATAAATTTTGATACACTTAGATATACTTTGATACACTTTGATACACTTTAATACACTTAGATAAACATTGATACACTTAGATATACTTTGATACACTTAGATATACTTCGATACATTTTGATACATTTAGATATACTTTGATACACTTAGATATACTTTGATATACTTTGATACACTTAGATAAACTTTGATACACTTAGATATACTTTGATACACTTAGATATACTTTGATATACTTTGACACCCTTAGATATACTTTGATACACTTAGATAAACTTTGACATACTTTGATACACTTTGATACACTTAGATAAACTTTGATACACTTAGATATACTTTGATACACTTAGATATACTTTGATACACTTAGATATACTTTGATACACTTAGATACACTTTGATACACTTAGATAAACTTTGATACACTTAGTTATACTTTGATACACTTAGATACACTTAGATATACTTTGATACACTTAGATATACTTTGATACATTTTGATACAATTAGATATACTTTGATACACTTAGATATACTTTGATACATTTTGATACATTTACATATACTTTGATACACTTAGATATACTATGATACACTTAGATATACTTTGATATACTTTGATGCACTTAGATATACTTTAATACACTTAGATATATTTTGATACACTTTGATACACTTAGATATACTTTGATATACTTTGATACACATTGATATACTTTGATATACAATGATACACTTAGATATACTTTGATATACTTTGATACACTTAGATTTACTTTGATACACTTAGATATACTTTGATACACTTTGATATACTTTGATACACTTAGATATACTTTGATACACTTAGATATACTTTGATACACTTTGATATACTTAGATACACTTAGATATACTTTGATACATTTTGATACATTTAGATATACTTTGATACACTTAGATATACTTTGATATACTTTGATACACTTTGATACACTAAGATAAACTTTGATACACTTAGATATACTTTGATTCACTTAGATATACTTTGATACACTTAGATATACTTTGATATACTTTGACACCCTTAGATATACTTTGATACACTTAGATATACTTTGACACCCTTAGATATACTTTAATACACTTAGATATACTTTGATACACTTTGATACACTTAGATATACTTTGATATACTTTGATACACTTAGATATACTTTTATACACTTAGATATACTTTTAAACGCTTTGATACACTTAGATATACTTTGATACACTTATATATACTTTGACATACTTTGATGCACTTAGATATACTTTAATACACTTAGATATACTTTGATACACTTTGATACACTTAGATATACTTTGATATACTTTGATACACATTGATATACTTTGATATACTTTGATACACTTAGATATACATTGATATACTTTGATACACTTAGATTTACTTTGATTCACTTAGATTTACTTTGATACACTTAGATATACTTTGATACACTTTGATATACTTTGATACACTTTGATATTCTTTGATACACTTATTTATACTTTGATACACTTAGATACACTTAGATATACTTTGATACACTTAGATATACTTAGATACACTTAGATATACTTTGATACACTTTGATATACTTTGATACACTTTGATACACTTAGATATATCTAGATATACTTTGATACTCTTAAATATACTTTGATACATTTTGATACACTTATATATACTTTGATACACTTAGATATACTTTGATATACTTTGATACACTTTGATACACTTAGATAAACTTTGATACACTTAGATATAATATGATACACTTAGATACACTTAGATACACTTTGATACACTTAGATATACTTTGATATAATTTGATACACTTTGATACACTTTGATAAAATTTTAATACACTTAGATATACTTTAATACACTTAGATATACTTTGATACACTTAGATATACTTTGATACACTTAGATATACTTTGATACTCTTAAATATACTTTGATACATTTTTAAACACTTATATATACTTTGATACACTTAGATATATTTAGATATACTTTGATACTCTTAAATATACTTTGATACATTTTGATACACTTATATATACTTTGGTACACTTAGATATACTTTGATACACTTAGATATACTTTGATATACTTTGATACACTTTGATACACTTAGATAAATTTTGATACACTTAGATATACTTTGATACACTTTGATACACTTTAATACACTTAGATAAACATTGATACACTTAGATATACTTTGATACACTTAGATATACTTTGTTACATTTTGATATACTTTGATATACTTTGATACACTTTGATACACTTAGATAAACTTTGATACACTTAGATTTACTTTGATACACTTAGATATACTTTGATACACTTAGATATACTTTGATATACTTTGACACCCTTAGATATACTTTGATACACTTTGATACACTTAGATAAACTTTGATATACTTTGATACACTTTGATACACTTAGATAAACTTTGATACACTTAGATATACTTTGATACACTTAGATATACTTTGATACACTTAGATATACTTTGATACACTTAGATATACTTTGATACACTTAGATAAACTTTGATACACTTAGTTATACTTTGATACACTTAGATATACTTTGATACACTTAGATATACTTTGATACATTTTGATACAATTAGATATACTTTGATACACTTAGATATACTTTGATATACTTTGATACACTTTGATACACTTAGATAAACTTTGATACACTTAGATAAACTTTGATACACTTAGATATAATTTGATACACTTAGATACACTTAAATACACTTTGATACACTTAAATATACTTTGATATAATTTGATACACTTTGATACACTTAGATAAACTTTGATACACTTAGATATACTTTAATACACTTAGATATACTTTGATACACTTAGATATACTTTGAAACACTTAGATATACTTTGATACACTTAGATAAATTTATATATACTTTGATACTCTTAAATATACTTTGATACATTTTGATACACTTATATATACTTTGGTACACTTAGATATACTTTGATACACTTAGATATACTTTGATATACTTTGATACACTTTGATACACTTAGATAAACTTTGATACACTTAGATATACTTTGATACACTTAGATATACTTTGATACACTTAGATATACTTTGATACACTTAGATATACTTTGATACACTTAGATAAACTTTGATACACTTAGTTATACTTTGATACACTTAGATACACTTAGATATACTTTGATACACTTAGATATACTTTGATAAATTTTGATACACTTAGATATACTTTGATACACTTTGATACACTTTAATACACTTAGATAAACATTGATACACTTAGATATACTTTGATACACTTAGATATACTTCGATACATTTTGATACATTTAGATATACTTTGATACACTTAGATATACTTTGATATACTTTGATACACTTAGATAAACTTTGATACACTTAGATATACTTTGATACACTTAGATATACTTTGATATACTTTGACACCCTTAGATATACTTTGATACACTTAGATAAACTTTGACATACTTTGATACACTTTGATACACTTAGATAAACTTTGATACACTTAGATATACTTTGATACACTTAGATATACTTTGATACACTTAGATATACTTTGATACACTTAGATACACTTTGATACACTTAGATAAACTTTGATACACTTAGTTATACTTTGATACACTTAGATACACTTAGATATACTTTGATACACTTAGATATACTTTGATACATTTTGATACAATTAGATATACTTTGATACACTTAGATATACTTTGATATACTTTGATACACTTTGATACACTTAGATAAACTTTGATACACTTAGATATACTTTGATACACTTAGATATACTTTGATACATTTTGATACATTTAGGTATACTTTGATACACTTAGATATACTTTGATATACTTTGATATACTTTGATACACTTTGATACACTTAGATAAACTTTGATACACTTAGATATACTTTGATACACTTAGATATACTTTGATACATTTTGATACATTTAGATATACTTTGATACACTTAGATATACTATGATACACTTAGATATACTTTGATATACTTTGATGCACTTAGATATACTTTAATACACTTAGATATATTTTGATACACTTTGATACACTTAGATATACTTTGATATACTTTGATACACATTGATATACTTTGATATACAATGATACACTTAGATATATTTTGATATACTTTGATACACTTAGATTTACTTTAATACACTTAGATATACTTTGATACACTTTGATATACTTTGATACACTTAGATATACTTTGATACACTTAGATATACTTTGATACACTTTGATATACTTAGATACACTTAGATATACTTTGATACATTTTGATACATTTAGATATACTTTGATACACTTAGATATACTTTGATATACTTTGATACACTTTGATACACTAAGATAAACTTTGATACACTTAGATATACTTTGATTCACTTAGATATACTTTGATACACTTAGATATACTTTGATATACTTTGACACCCTTAGATATACTTTGATACACTTAGATATACTTTGACACCCTTAGATATACTTTAATACACTTAGATATACTTTGATACACTTTGATACACTTAGATATACTTTGATATACTTTGATACACTTAGATATACTTTTATACACTTAGATATACTTTTAAACGCTTTGATACACTTAGATATACTTTGATACACTTATATATAATTTGACATACTTTGATGCACTTAGATATACTTTAATACACTTAGATATACTTTGATACACTTTGATACACTTAGATATACTTTGATATACTTTGATACACATTGATATACTTTGATATACTTTGATACACTTAGATATACATTGATATACTTTGATACACTTAGATTTACTTTGATACACTTAGATTTACTTTGATACACTTAGATATACTTTGATACACTTTGATATACTTTGATACACTTTGATATTCTTTGATACACTTATTTATACTTTGATACACTTAGATACACTTAGATATACTTTGATACACTTAGATATACTTAGATACACTTAGATATACTTTGATACACTTTGATATACTTTGATACACTTTGATACACTTAGATATATTTAGATATACTTTGATACTCTTAAATATACTTTGATACATTTTGATACACTTATATATACTTTGATACACTTAGATATACTTTGATATACTTTGATACACTTTGATACACTTAGATAAACTTTGATACACTTAGATATAATATGATACACTTAGATACACTTAGATACACTTTGATACACTTAGATATACTTTGATATAATTTGATACACTTTGATACACTTAGATAAACTTTGATACACTTAGATATACTTTAATACACTTAGATATACTTTGATACACTTAGATATACTTTGATACACTTAGATATACTTTGATACTCTTAAATATACTTTGATACATTTTTAAACACTTATATATACTTTGATACACTTAGATATATTTAGATATACTTTGATACTCTTAAATATACTTTGATACATTTTGATACACTTATATATACTTTGGTACACTTAGATATACTTTGATACACTTAGATATACTTTGATATACTTTGATACACTTTGATACACTTAGATAAATTTTGATACACTTAGATATACTTTGATACACTTTGATACACTTTAATACACTTAGATAAACTTTGATACACTTAGATATACTTTGATACACTTAGATATACTTTGATACACTTAGATATACTTTGATACACTTAGATATACTTTGATACACTTAGATAAACTTTGATACACTTAGTTATACTTTGATACACTTAGATACACTTAGATATACTTTGATACACTTAGATATACTTTGATAAATTTTGATACACTTAGATATACTTTGATACACTTTGATACACTTTAATACACTTAGATAAACATTGATACACTTAGATATACTTTGATACACTTAGATATACTTCGATACATTTTGATACATTTAGATATACTTTGATACACTTAGATATACTTTGATATACTTTGATACACTTTGATACACTTAGATAAACTTTGATACACTTAGATATACTTTGATACACTTAGATATACTTTGATACACTTAGATATACTTTGATACACTTAGATATACTTTGATACACTTAGATAAACTTTGATACACTTAGTTATACTTTGATACACTTAGATATACTTTGATACACTTAGATATACTTTGATACATTTTGATACAATTAGATATACTTTGATACACTTAGATATACTTTGATATACTTTGATACACTTTGATACACTTAGATAAACTTTGATACACTTAGATAAACTTTGATACACTTAGATATAATTTGATACACTTAGATACACTTAAATACACTTTGATACACTTAAATATACTTTGATATAATTTGATACACTTTGATACACTTAGATAAACTTTGATACACTTAGATATACTTTAATACACTTAGATATACTTTGATACACTTAGATATACTTTGAAACACTTAGATATACTTTGATACACTTAGATAAATTTATATATACTTTGATACTCTTAAATATACTTTGATACATTTTGATACACTTATATATACTTTCGTACACTTAGATATACTTTGATACACTTAGATATACTTTGATATACTTTGATACACTTTGATACACTTAGATAAACTTTGATACACTTAGATATACTTTGATACACTTAGATATACTTTGATACACTTAGATATACTTTGATACACTTAGATATACTTTGATACACTTAGATAAACTTTGATACACTTAGTTATACTTTGATACACTTAGATACACTTAGATATACTTTGATACACTTAGATATACTTTGATAAATTTTGATACACTTAGATATACTTTGATACACTTTGATACACTTTAATACACTTAGATAAACATTGATACACTTAGATATACTTTGATACACTTAGATATACTTCGATACATTTTGATACATTTAGATATACTTTGATACACTTAGATATACTTTGATATACTTTGATACACTTAGATAAACTTTGATACACTTAGATATACTTTGATACACTTAGATATACTTTGATATACTTTGACACCCTTAGATATACTTTGATACACTTAGATAAACTTTGACATACTTTGATACACTTTGATACACTTAGATAAACTTTGATACACTTAGATATACTTTGATACACTTAGATATACTTTGATACACTTAGATATACTTTGATACACTTAGATACACTTTGATACACTTAGATAAACTTTGATACACTTAGTTATACTTTGATACACTTAGATACACTTAGATATACTTTGATACACTTAGATATACTTTGATACATTTTGATACAATTAGATATACTTTGATACACTTAGATATACTTTGATATACTTTGATACACTTTGATACACTTAGATAAACTTTGATACACTTAGATATACTTTGATACACTTAGATATACTTTGATACATTTTGATACATTTAGGTATACTTTGATACACTTAGATATACTTTGATATACTTTGATATACTTTGATACACTTTGATACACTTAGATAAACTTTGATACACTTAGATATACTTTGATACACTTAGATATACTTTGATACATTTTGATACATTTAGATATACTTTGATACACTTAGATATACTATGATACACTTAGATATACTTTGATATACTTTGATGCACTTAGATATACTTTAATACACTTAGATATATTTTGATACACTTTGATACACTTTGATACACTTAGATATACTTTGATATACTTTGATACACATTGATATACTTTGATATACAATGATACACTTAGATATATTTTGATATACTTTGATACACTTAGATTTACTTTAATACACTTAGATATACTTTGATACACTTTGATATACTTTGATACACTTAGATATACTTTGATACACTTAGATATACTTTGATACACTTTGATATACTTAGATACACTTAGATATACTTTGATACATTTTGATACATTTAGATATACTTTGATACACTTAGATATACTTTGATATACTTTGATACACTTTGATACACTAAGATAAACTTTGATACACTTAGATATACTTTGATTCACTTAGATATACTTTGATACACTTAGATATACTTTGATATACTTTGACACCCTTAGATATACTTTGATACACTTAGATATACTTTGACACCCTTAGATATACTTTAATACACTTAGATATACTTTGATACACTTTGATACACTTAGATATACTTTGATATACTTTGATACACTTAGATATACTTTTATACACTTAGATATACTTTTAAACGCTTTGATACACTTAGATATACTTTGATACACTTATATATAATTTGACATACTTTGATGCACTTAGATATACTTTAATACACTTAGATATACTTTGATACACTTTGATACACTTAGATATACTTTGATATACTTTGATACACATTGATATACTTTGATATACTTTGATACACTTAGATATACATTGATATACTTTGATACACTTAGATTTACTTTGATACACTTAGATTTACTTTGATACACTTAGATATACTTTGATACACTTTGATATACTTTGATACACTTTGATATTCTTTGATACACTTATTTATACTTTGATACACTTAGATACACTTAGATATACTTTGATACACTTAGATATACTTAGATACACTTAGATATACTTTGATACACTTTGATATACTTTGATACACTTTGATACACTTAGATATATTTAGATATACTTTGATACTCTTAAATATACTTTGATACATTTTGATACACTTATATATACTTTGATACACTTAGATATACTTTGATATACTTTGATACACTTTGATACACTTAGATAAACTTTGATACACTTAGATATAATATGATACACTTAGATACACTTAGATACACTTTGATACACTTAGATATACTTTGATATAATTTGATACACTTTGATACACTTAGATAAACTTTGATACACTTAGATATACTTTAATACACTTAGATATACTTTGATACACTTAGATATACTTTGATACACTTAGATATACTTTGATACTCTTAAATATACTTTGATACATTTTTAAACACTTATATATACTTTGATACACTTAGATATATTTAGATATACTTTGATACTCTTAAATATACTTTGATACATTTTGATACACTTATATATACTTTGGTACACTTAGATATACTTTGATACACTTAGATATACTTTGATATACTTTGATACACTTTGATACACTTAGATAAATTTTGATACACTTAGATATACTTTGATACACTTTAATACACTTAGATAAACATTGATACACTTAGATATACTTTGATACACTTAGATATACTTTGTTACATTTTGATATACTTTGATATACTTTGATACACTTTGATACACTTAGATAAACTTTGATACACTTAGATTTACTTTGATACACTTAGATATACTTTGATACACTTAGATATACTTTGATATACTTTGACACCCTTAGATATACTTTGATACACTTTGATACACTTAGATAAACTTTGATATACTTTGATACACTTTGATACACTTAGATAAACTTTGATACACTTAGATATACTTTGATACACTTAGATATACTTTGATACACTTAGATATACTTTGATACACTTAGATATACTTTGATACACTTAGATAAACTTTGATACACTTAGTTATACTTTGATACACTTAGATATACTTTGATACACTTAGATATACTTTGATACATTTTGATACAATTAGATATACTTTGATACACTTAGATATACTTTGATATACTTTGATACACTTTGATACACTTAGATAAACTTTGATACACTTAGATATACTTTGATACACCTAGATATACTTTGATACATTTTGATACATTTAGGTATACTTTGATACACTTAGATATACTTTGATATACTTTGATATACTTTGATACACTTTGATACACTTAGATAAACTTTAATACACTTAGATATACTTTGATACACTTTGATACACTTAGATATACTTTGATACACATTGATATACTTTGATACACTTTGATACACTTAGATAAACTTTAATACACTTAGATATACTTTGATACACTTTGATACACTTAGATAAACTTTGATACACTTAGATTTACTTTGATACACTTAGATATACTTTGATACACTTAGATATACTTTGATATACTTTGACACCCTTAGATATACTTTGATACACTTTGATACACTTAGATAAACTTTGATATACTTTGATACACTTTGATACACTTAGATAAACTTTGATACACTTAGATATACTTTGATACACTTAGATAAACTTTGATACACTTAGTTATACTTTGATACACTTAGATATACTTTGATACACTTAGATATACTTTGATACATTTTGATACAATTAGATATACTTTGATACACTTAGATATACTTTGATACACTTTAATATACTTTGATACACTTAGATATACTTTGATACACTTAGATATACTTTGATACACTTTGATATACTTAGATAAACTTTAATACATTTAGATATACTTAATACACTTTGATACACTTAGATATACTTTGATACACCTAGATACAATTAGATATACTTTGATACACTTAGATAAACTTTGATACACTTAGTTATACTTTGATACACTTAGATATACTTTGATACACTTAGATATACTTTGATACATTTTGATACAATTAGATATACTTTGATACACTTAGATATACTTTGATACACTTTAATATACTTTGATACACTTAGATATACTTTGATACACTTAGATATACTTTGATACACTTTGATATACTTAGATAAACTTTAATACATTTAGATATACTTAATACACTTTGATACACTTAGATATACTTTGATACACCTAGATACAATTAGATTTACTTTGATACACTTAGATATACTTTGATACACTTTGATATACTTTAATACACTTTAATACAATTAGATATTAGTTGATACACTTAGATATATTTAGATATACTTTGATACTCTCTAATATACTTTGATACATTTTGATACACTTATATATACTTTGATACTTTGATACACTTAGATAAACTTTGATACACTTAGTTATACTTTGATACACTTAGATACACTTAGATATACTTTGATACACTTAGATATACTTTGATAAATTTTGATACACTTAGATATACTTTGATACACTTTGATACACTTTAATACACTTAGATAAACATTGATACACTTAGATATACTTTGATACACTTAGATATACTTCGATACATTTTGATACATTTAGATATACTTTGATACACTTAGATATACTTTGATATACTTTGATACACTTAGATAAACTTTGATACACTTAGATATACTTTGATACACTTAGATATACTTTGATATACTTTGACACCCTTAGATATACTTTGATACACTTAGATAAACTTTGACATACTTTGATACACTTTGATACACTTAGATAAACTTTGATACACTTAGATATACTTTGATACACTTAGATATACTTTGATACACTTAGATATACTTTGATACACTTAGATACACTTTGATACACTTAGATAAACTTTGATACACTTAGTTATACTTTGATACACTTAGATACACTTAGATATACTTTGATACACTTAGATATACTTTGATACATTTTGATACAATTAGATATACTTTGATACACTTAGATATACTTTGATATACTTTGATACACTTTGATACACTTAGATAAACTTTGATACACTTAGATATACTTTGATACACTTAGATATACTTTGATACATTTTGATACATTTAGGTATACTTTGATACACTTAGATATACTTTGATATACTTTGATATACTTTGATACACTTTGATACACTTAGATAAACTTTGATACACTTAGATATACTTTGATACACTTAGATATACTTTGATACATTTTGATACATTTAGATATACTTTGATACACTTAGATATACTATGATACACTTAGATATACTTTGATATACTTTGATGCACTTAGATATACTTTAATACACTTAGATATATTTTGATACACTTTGATACACTTTGATACACTTAGATATACTTTGATATACTTTGATACACATTGATATACTTTGATATACAATGATACACTTAGATATATTTTGATATACTTTGATACACTTAGATTTACTTTAATACACTTAGATATACTTTGATACACTTTGATATACTTTGATACACTTAGATATACTTTGATACACTTAGATATACTTTGATACACTTTGATATACTTAGATACACTTAGATATACTTTGATACATTTTGATACATTTAGATATACTTTGATACACTTAGATATACTTTGATATACTTTGATACACTTTGATACACTAAGATAAACTTTGATACACTTAGATATACTTTGATTCACTTAGATATGTTTTGATACACTTAGATATACTTTGATATACTTTGACACCCTTAGATATACTTTGATACACTTAGATATACTTTGACACCCTTAGATATACTTTAATACACTTAGATATACTTTGATACACTTTGATACACTTAGATATACTTTGATATACTTTGATACACTTAGATATACTTTTATACACTTAGATATACTTTTAAACGCTTTGATACACTTAGATATACTTTGATACACTTATATATAATTTGACATACTTTGATGCACTTAGATATACTTTAATACACTTAGATATACTTTGATACACTTTGATACACTTAGATATACTTTGATATACTTTGATACACATTGATATACTTTGATATACTTTGATACACTTAGATATACATTGATATACTTTGATACACTTAGATTTACTTTGATACACTTAGATTTACTTTGATACACTTAGATATACTTTGATACACTTAGATATACTTTGATACATTTTGATACATTTAGATATACTTTGATACACTTAGATATACTATGATACACTTAGATATACTTTGATATACTTTGATGCACTTAGATATACTTTAATACACTTAGATATATTTTGATACACTTTGATACACTTTGATACACTTAGATATACTTTGATATACTTTGATACACATTGATATACTTTGATATACAATGATACACTTAGATATATTTTGATATACTTTGATACACTTAGATTTACTTTAATACACTTAGATATACTTTGATACACTTAGATATACTTTGATACACTTAGATATACTTTGATACACTTAGATATACTTTGATACACTTTGATATACTTAGATACACTTAGATATACTTTGATACATTTTGATACATTTAGATATACTTTGATACACTTAGATATACTTTGATATACTTTGATACACTTTGATACACTAAGATAAACTTTGATACACTTAGATATACTTTGATTCACTTAGATATACTTTGATACACTTAGATATACTTTGATATACTTTGACACCCTTAGATATACTTTGATACACTTAGATATACTTTGACACCCTTAGATATACTTTAATACACTTAGATATACTTTGATACACTTTGATACACTTAGATATACTTTGATATACTTTGATACACTTAGATATACTTTTATACACTTAGATATACTTTTAAACGCTTTGATACACTTAGATATACTTTGATACACTTATATATAATTTGACATACTTTGATGCACTTAGATATACTTTAATACACTTAGATATACTTTGATACACTTTGATACACTTAGATATACTTTGATATACTTTGATACACATTGATATACTTTGATATACTTTGATACACTTAGATATACATTGATATACTTTGATACACTTAGATTTACTTTGATACACTTAGATTTACTTTGATACACTTAGATATACTTTGATACACTTTGATATACTTTGATACACTTTGATATTCTTTGATACACTTATTTATACTTTGATACACTTAGATACACTTAGATATACTTTGATACACTTAGATATACTTAGATACACTTAGATATACTTTGATACACTTTGATATACTTTGATACACTTTGATACACTTAGATATATTTAGATATACTTTGATACACTTAGATACACTTAGATATACTTTGATACACTTAGATATACTTTGATACATTTTGATACAATTAGATATACTTTGATACACTTAGATATACTTTGATATACTTTGATACACTTTGATACACTTAGATAAACTTTGATACACTTAGATATAATATGATACACTTAGATACACTTAGATACACTTTGATACACTTAGATATACTTTGATATAATTTGATACACTTTGATACACTTAGATAAACTTTGATACACTTAGATATACTTTAATACACTTAGATATACTTTGATACACTTAGATATACTTTGATACACTTAGATATACTTTGATACTCTTAAATATACTTTGATACATTTTTAAACACTTATATATACTTTGATACACTTAGATATATTTAGATATACTTTGATACTCTTAAATATACTTTGATACATTTTGATACACTTATATATACTTTGGTACACTTAGATATACTTTGATACACTTAGATATACTTTGATATACTTTGATACACTTTGATACACTTAGATAAATTTTGATACACTTAGATATACTTTGATACACTTTAATACACTTAGATAAACATTGATACACTTAGATATACTTTGATACACTTAGATATACTTTGTTACATTTTGATATACTTTGATATACTTTGATACACTTTGATACACTTAGATAAACTTTGATACACTTAGATTTACTTTGATACACTTAGATATACTTTGATACACTTAGATATACTTTGATATACTTTGACACCCTTAGATATACTTTGATACACTTTGATACACTTAGATAAACTTTGATATACTTTGATACACTTTGATACACTTAGATAAACTTTGATACACTTAGATATACTTTGATACACTTAGATATACTTTGATACACTTAGATATACTTTGATACACTTAGATATACTTTGATACACTTAGATAAACTTTGATACACTTAGTTATACTTTGATACACTTAGATATACTTTGATACACTTAGATATACTTTGATACATTTTGATACAATTAGATATACTTTGATACACTTAGATATACTTTGATATACTTTGATACACTTTGATACACTTAGATAAACTTTGATACACTTAGATATACTTTGATACACCTAGATATACTTTGATACATTTTGATACATTTAGGTATACTTTGATACACTTAGATATACTTTGATATACTTTGATATACTTTGATACACTTTGATACACTTAGATAAACTTTAATACACTTAGATATACTTTGATACACTTTGATACACTTAGATATACTTTGATACACATTGATATACTTTGATACACTTTGATACACTTAGATAAACTTTAATACACTTAGATATACTTTGATACACTTTGATACACTTAGATAAACTTTGATACACTTAGATTTACTTTGATACACTTAGATATACTTTGATACACTTAGATATACTTTGATATACTTTGACACCCTTAGATATACTTTGATACACTTTGATACACTTAGATAAACTTTGATATACTTTGATACACTTTGATACACTTAGATAAACTTTGATACACTTAGATATACTTTGATACACTTAGATAAACTTTGATACACTTAGTTATACTTTGATACACTTAGATATACTTTGATACACTTAGATATACTTTGATACATTTTGATACAATTAGATATACTTTGATACACTTAGATATACTTTGATACACTTTAATATACTTTGATACACTTAGATATACTTTGATACACTTAGATATACTTTGATACACTTTGATATACTTAGATAAACTTTAATACATTTAGATATACTTAATACACTTTGATACACTTAGATATACTTTGATACACCTAGATACAATTAGATATACTTTGATACACTTAGATATACTTTGATACACTTTGATATACTTTAATACACTTTAATACAATTAGATATTAGTTGATACACTTAGATATATTTAGATATACTTTGATACTCTCTAATATACTTTGATACATTTTGATACTTTTATATATACTTTGATACACTTAGATATACTTTGATACACTTAGATATACTTTGATACACTTAGATATACTTAGATATACTTTGATACACTTAGATAAACTTTGATACACTTAGATATACTTTGATACATTTTGATACATTTAGATATACTTTGATACACTTTGATACACTTTGATACACTTAGATAAACTTTGATACACTTAGATATACTTTGATACACTTAGATATACTTTGATATACTTTGATACACTTAGATAAACTTTGATACACTTAGATATAATTTGATACACTTAGATATACTTTGATACACTTTGATACACTTAGATATACTTTGATATAATTTGATACACTTTGATACACTTAGATAAACTTTGATACAATTAGATATACTTTGATACACTTAGATATACTTTGATACACTTAGATATACTTTGATATACTTTGATACACTTTGATACACTTAGATATACTTTGATATACTTTGATACACTTTGATACACTAAGATAAACTTTGATACACTTAGATATACTTTGATACACTTAGACATACTTTGATACACTTAGATATACTTTGATATACTTTGACACCCTTAGATATACTTTGATACACTTAGATATACTTTGACACCTTTAGATATACTTTGATACACTTAGATATACTTTGATACACTTTGATACACTTAGATATACTTTGATACACTTACATACACTTAGATATACTTTGATACACTTAGATATACTTAGATACACTGAGATATACTTTGATACACTTTGATATACTTTGATACACTTTGATACACTTAGATATATTTAGATATACTTTGATACTCTTAAATATACTTTGATACATTTTGATACACTTATATATACTTTGATACACTTAGATATACTTTGATATACTTTGATACACTTTGATACACTTAGATAAACTTTGATACACTTAGATATAATATGATACACTTAGATACACCTAGATACACTTTGATACACTTAGATATACTTTGATATAATTTGATACACTTTGATACACTTAGATAAACTTTGATACACTTAGATATACTTTAATACACTTAGATATACTTTGATACACTTAGATATACTTTGATACACTTAGATATACTTTGATACACTTAGATAAACTTTGATATACTTTGATACACTTTGATACACTTAGATAAACTTTGATACACTTAGATATACTTTGATACACTTAGATATACTTTGATACACTTAGATATACTTTGATACACTTAGATATACTTTGATACACTTAGATAAACTTTGATACACTTAGTTATACTTTGATACACTTAGATATACTTTGATACACTTAGATATACTTTGATACATTTTGATACAATTAGATATACTTTGATACATTTAGATATACTTTGATATACTTTGATACACTTTGATACACTTAGATAAACTTTGATACACTTAGATATAATTTGATACACTTTGATACACTTAGATATACTTTGATATACTTTGATACACTTTGATACACTAAGATAAACTTTGATACACTTAGATATACTTTGATACACTTAGACATACTTTGATACACTTAGATATACTTTGATATACTTTGACACCCTTAGATATACTTTGATACACTTAGATATACTTTGACACCTTTAGATATACTTTGATACACTTAGATATACTTTGATACACTTAGATATACTTTGATACACTTACATACACTTAGATATACTTTGATACACTTAGATATACTTAGATACACTGAGATATACTTTGATACACTTTGATATACTTTGATACACTTTGATACACTTAGATATATTTAGATATACTTTGATACTCTTAAATATACTTTGATACATTTTGATACACTTAGATATACTTTGATACACTTAGATATACTTTGATACACTTAGATATACTTTGATACACTTAGATAAACTTTGATACACTTAGTTATACTTTGATACACTTAGATACACTTAGATATACTTTGATACACTTAGATATACTTTGATAAATTTTGATACACTTAGATATACTTTGATACACTTTGATACACTTTAATACACTTAGATAAACATTGATACACTTAGATATACTTTGATACACTTAGATATACTTCGATACATTTTGATACATTTAGATATACTTTGATACACTTAGATATACTTTGATATACTTTGATACACTTAGATAAACTTTGATACACTTAGATATACTTTGATACACTTAGATATACTTTGATATACTTTGACACCCTTAGATATACTTTGATACACTTAGATAAACTTTGACATACTTTGATACACTTTGATACACTTAGATAAACTTTGATACACTTAGATATACTTTGATACACTTAGATATACTTTGATACACTTAGATATACTTTGATACACTTAGATACACTTTGATACACTTAGATAAACTTTGATACACTTAGTTATACTTTGATACACTTAGATACACTTAGATATACTTTGATACATTTTGATACAATTAGATATACTTTGATACACTTAGATATACTTTGATATACTTTGATACACTTTGATACACTTAGATAAACTTTGATACACTTAGATATACTTTGATACACTTAGATATACTTTGATACATTTTGATACATTTAGGTATACTTTGATACACTTAGATATACTTTGATATACTTTGATATACTTTGATGCACTTTGATACACTTAGATAAACTTTGATACACTTAGATATACTTTGATACACTTAGATATACTTTGATACATTTTGATACATTTAGATATACTTTGATACACTTAGATATACTATGATACACTTAGATATACTTTGATATACTTTGATGCACTTAGATATACTTTAATACACTTAGATATATTTTGATACACTTTGATACACTTAGATATACTTTGATATACTTTGATACACATTGATATACTTTGATATACAATGATACACTTAGATATACTTTGATATACTTTGATACACTTAGATTTACTTTAATACACTTAGATATACTTTGATACACTTTGATATACTTTGATACACTTAGATATACTTTGATACACTTAGATATACTTTGATACACTTTGATATACTTAGATACACTTAGATATACTTTGATACATTTTGATACATTTAGATATACTTTGATACACTTAGATATACTTTGATATACTTTGATACACTTTGATACACTAAGATAAACTTTGATACACTTAGATATACTTTGATTCACTTAGATATACTTTGATACACTTAGATATACTTTGATATACTTTGACACCCTTAGATATACTTTGATACACTTAGATATACTTTGACACCCTTAGATATACTTTAATACACTTAGATATACTTTGATACACTTTGATACACTTAGATATACTTTGATATACTTTGATACACTTAGATATACTTTTATACACTTAGATATACTTTTAAACGCTTTGATACACTTAGATATACTTTGATACACTTATATATAATTTGACATACTTTGATGCACTTAGATATACTTTAATACACTTAGATATACTTTGATACACTTTGATACACTTAGATATACTTTGATATACTTTGATACACATTGATATACTTTGATATACTTTGATACACTTAGATATACATTGATATACTTTGATACACTTAGATTTACTTTGATACACTTAGATTTACTTTGATACACTTAGATATACTTTGATACACTTTGATATACTTTGATACACTTTGATATTCTTTGATACACTTATTTATACTTTGATACACTTAGATACACTTAGATATACTTTGATACACTTAGATATACTTAGATACACTTAGATATACTTTGATACACTTTGATATACTTTGATACACTTTGATACACTTAGATATATTTAGATATACTTTGATACTCTTAAATATACTTTGATACATTTTGATACACTTATATATACTTTGATACACTTAGATATACTTTGATATACTTTGATACACTTTGATACACTTAGATAAACTTTGATACACTTAGATATAATATGATACACTTAGATACACTTAGATACACTTTGATACACTTAGATATACTTTGATATAATTTGATACACTTTGATACACTTAGATAAACTTTAATACACTTAGATATACTTTGATACACTTAGATATACTTTGATACACTTAGATATACTTTGATACTCTTAAATATACTTTGATACATTTTTAAACACTTATATATACTTTGATACACTTAGATATATTTAGATATACTTTGATACTCTTAAAT
This sequence comes from Macrosteles quadrilineatus, assembly GCF_028750875.1. NCBI lineage: Eukaryota > Metazoa > Arthropoda > Insecta > Hemiptera > Cicadellidae > Macrosteles > Macrosteles quadrilineatus. The sequence goes on along the minus strand of NW_026542619.1, from coordinate 1,311,988 downwards.
ATACTTTGATACATTTTGATACACTTATATATACTTTGGTACACTTAGATATACTTTGATACACTTAGATATACTTTGATATACTTTGATACACTTTGATACACTTAGATAAATTTTGATACACTTAGATATACTTTGATACACTTTGATACACTTTAATACACTTAGATAAACATTGATACACTTAGATATACTTTGATACACTTAGATATACTTTGTTACATTTTGATATACTTTGATATACTTTGATACACTTTGATACACTTAGATAAACTTTGATACACTTAGATTTACTTTGATACACTTAGATATACTTTGATACACTTAGATATACTTTGATATACTTTGACACCCTTAGATATACTTTGATACACTTTGATACACTTAGATAAACTTTGATATACTTTGATACACTTTGATACACTTAGATAAACTTTGATACACTTAGATATACTTTGATACACTTAGATATACTTTGATACACTTAGATATACTTTGATACACTTAGATATACTTTGATACACTTAGATAAACTTTGATACACTTAGTTATACTTTGATACACTTAGATATACTTTGATACACTTAGATATACTTTGATACATTTTGATACAATTAGATATACTTTGATACACTTAGATATACTTTGATATACTTTGATACACTTTGATACACTTAGATAAACTTTGATACACTTAGATATACTTTGATACACCTAGATATACTTTGATACATTTTGATACATTTAGGTATACTTTGATACACTTAGATATACTTTGATATACTTTGATACCTTTTGATACACTTAGATAAACTTTAATACACTTAGATATACTTTGATACACTTTGATACACTTAGATATACTTTGATATACTTTGATACACATTGATATACTTTGATACACTTTGATACACTTAGATAAACTTTAATACACTTAGATATACTTTGATACACTTTGATACACTTAGATAAACTTTGATACACTTAGATTTACTTTGATACACTTAGATATACTTTGATACACTTAGATATACTTTGATATACTTTGACACCCTTAGATATACTTTGATACACTTTGATACACTTAGATAAACTTTGATATACTTTGATACACTTTGATACACTTAGATAAACTTTGATACACTTAGATATACTTTGATACACTTAGATAAACTTTGATACACTTAGTTATACTTTGATACACTTAGATATACTTTGATACACTTAGATATACTTTGATACATTTTGATACAATTAGATATACTTTGATACACTTAGATATACTTTGATACACTTTAATATACTTTGATACACTTAGATATACTTTGATACACTTAGATATAATTTGATACACTTTGATATACTTAGATAAACTTTAATACATTTAGATATACTTAATACACTTTGATACACTTAGATATACTTTGATACACCTAGATACAATTAGATATACTTTGATACACTTAGATATACTTTGATACACTTTGATATACTTTAATACACTTTAATACAATTAGATATTAGTTGATACACTTAGATATATTTAGATATACTTTGATACTCTCTAATATACTTTGATACATTTTGATACACTTATATATACTTTGATACACTTAGATATACTTTGATACACTTAGATATACTTTGATACACTTAGATATACTTAGATATACTTTGATACACTTAGATAAACTTTGATACACTTAGATATACTTTGATACATTTTGATACATTTAGATATACTTTGATACACTTTGATACACTTTGATACACTTAGATAAACTTTGATACACTTAGATATACAATTTTATACACTTAGATATACTTTGATATACTTTGATACACTTAGATAAACTTTGATACACTTAGATATAATTTGATACACTTAGATATACTTTGATACACTTTGATACACTTAGATATACTTTGATATAATTTGATACACTTTGATACACTTAGATAAACTTTGATACAATTAGATATACTTTGATACACTTAGATATACTTTGATACACTTAGATATACTTTGATATACTTTGATACACTTTGATACACTTAGATATACTTTGATATACTTTGATACACTTTGATACACTAAGATAAACTTTGATACACTTAGATATACTTTGATACACTTAGACATACTTTAATACACTTAGATATACTTTGATATACTTTGACACCCTTAGATATACTTTGATACACTTAGATATACTTTGACACCTTTAGATATACTTTGATACACTTAGATATACTTTGATACACTTTGATACACTTAGATATACTTTGATACACTTACATACACTTAGATATACTTTGTTACACTTAGATATACTTAGATACACTGAGATATACTTTGATACACTTTGATATACTTTGATACACTTTGATACACTTAGATATATTTAGATATACTTTGATACTCTTAAATATACTTTGATACATTTTGATACACTTATATATACTTTGATACACTTAGATATACTTTGATATACTTTGATACACTTAGATAAACTTTGATACACTTAGATATAATATGATACACTTAGATACACCTAGATACACTTTGATACACTTAGATATACTTTGATATAATTTGATACACTTTGATACACTTAGATAAACTTTGATACACTTAGATATACTTTAATACACTTAGATATACTTTGATACACTTAGATATACTTTGATACACTTAGATATACTTTGATACACTTAGATAAACTTTGATATACTTTGATACACTTTGATACACTTAGATAAACTTTGATACACTTAGATATACTTTGATACACTTAGATATACTTTGATACACTTAGATATACTTTGATACACTTAGATATACTTTGATACACTTAGATAAACTTTGATACACTTAGTTATACTTTGATACACTTAGATATACTTTGATACACTTAGATAAACTTTGATACACTTAGTTATACTTTGATACACTTAGATATACTTTGATACACTTAGATATACTTTGATACATTTTGATACAATTAGATATACTTTGATACACTTAGATATACTTTGATATACTTTGATACACTTTGATACACTTAGATAAACTTTGATACACTTAGATATACTTTGATACACCTAGATATACTTTGATACATTTTGATACATTTAGGTATACTTTGATACACTTAGATATACTTTGATATACTTTGATATACTTTGATACACTTTGATACACTTAGATAAACTTTGATACACTTAGATATACTTTGATACACTTTGATATACTTTGATACATTTTGATACATTTAGATATACTTTGATACACTTGGATATACTTTGATACACTTTGATACACTTAGATATACTTTGATATACTTTGATACACATTGATATACTTTGATATACTTTGATACACTTAGATATACTTTGATATTTTTTGATACACTTAGATTTACTTTGATACACTTAGATATACTTTGATACACTTTAATATACTTTGATACATTTTGATACACTTAGATATACTTTGATACACTTAGATATACTTTGATACACTTTGATATACTTAGATAAACTTTGATACATTTAGATATACTTAGATACACTTTGATACACTTAGATATACTTTGATACACCTAGATACAATTAGATATACTTTGATACACTTAGATATACTTTGATACACTTTGATATACTTTAATACACTTTAATACAATTAGATATTAGTTGATACACTTAGATATATTTAGATATACTTTGATACTCTCTAATATACTTTGATACATTTTGATACACTTATATATACTTTGATACACTTAGATATACTTTGATACACTTAGATATACTTTGATACACTTAGATATACTTAGATATACTTTGATACACTTAGATAAACTTTGATACACTTAGATATACTTTGATACATTTTGATACATTTACATATACTTTGATATACTTTGATACACTTTGATACACTTAGATAAACTTTGATACACTTAGATATACTTTGATACACTTAGATATACTTTGATATACTTTGATACACTTAGATAAACTTTGATACACTTAGATATAATTTGATACACTTTGATACACTTAGATATACTTTGATATACTTTGATACACTAAGATAAACTTTGATACACTTAGATATACTTTGATACACTTAGACATACTTTGATACACTTAGATATACTTTGATATACTTTGACACCCTTAGATATACTTTGATACACTTAGATATACTTTGACACCTTTAGATATACTTTGATACACTTAGATATACTTTGATATACTTTGATACACTTTGATACACTTAGATATACTTTAATACACTTACATACACTTAGATATACTTTGATACACTTAGATATACTTAGATACACTGAGATATACTTTGATACACTTTGATATACTTTGATACACTTTGATACACTTAGATATATTTAGATATACTTTGATACTCTTAAATATACTTTGATACATTTTGATACACTTATATATACTTTGATACACTTAGATATACTTTGATATACTTTGATACACTTTGATACACTTAGATAAACTTTGATACACTTAGATATAATATGATACACTTAGATACACCTAGATACACTTTGATACACTTAGATATACTTTGATATAATTTGATACACTTTGATACACTTAGATAAACTTTGATACACTTAGATATACTTTAATACACTTAGATATACTTTGATACACTTAGATATACTTTGATACACTTAGATATACTTTGATACACTTAGATAAACTTTGATATACTTTGATACACTTTGATACACTTAGATAAACTTTGATACACTTAGATATACTTTGATACACTTAGATATACTTTGATACACTTAGATATACTTTGATACACTTAGATATACTTTGATACACTTAGATAAACTTTGATACACTTAGTTATACTTTGATACACTTAGATATACTTTGATACACTTAGATATACTTTGATACATTTTGATACAATTAGATATACTTTGATACACTTAGATATACTTTGATATACTTTGATACACTTTGATACACTTAGATAAACTTTGATACACTTAGATATACTTTGATACACCTAGATATACTTTGATACATTTAGGTATACTTTGATACACTTAGATATACTTTGATATACTTTGATATACTTTGATACACTTTGATACACTTAGATAAACTTTGATACACTTAGATATACTTTGATACACTTTGATATACTTTGATACATTTTGATACATTTAGATATACTTTGATACACTTGGATATACTTTGATACACTTTGATACACTTAGATATACTTTGATATACTTTGATACACATTGATATACTTTGATATACTTTGATACACTTAGATATACTTTGATATTTTTTGATACACTTAGATTTACTTTGATACACTTAGATATACTTTGATACACTTTAATATACTTTGATACACTTTGATACACTTAGATATACTTTGATACACTTAGATATACTTTGATACACTTTGATATACTTAGATAAACTTTGATACATTTAGATATACTTAGATACACTTTGATACACTTAGATATACTTTGATACACCTAGATACAATTAGATATACTTTGATACACTTAGATATACTTTGATACACTTTGATATACTTTAATACACTTTAATACAATTAGATATTAGTTGATACACTTAGATATATTTAGATATACTTTGATACTCTCTAATACACTTTGATACATTTTGATACACTTATATATACTTTGATACACTTAGATATACTTTGATACACTTAGATATACTTTGATACACTTAGATATACTTAGATATACTTTGATACACTTAGATAAACTTTGATACACTTAGATATACTTTGATACATTTTGATACATTTAGATATACTTTGATATACTTTGATACACTTTGATACACTTAGATAAACTTTGATACACTTAGATATACTTTGATACACTTAGATATACTTTGATATACTTTGATACACTTAGATAAACTTTGATACACTTAGATATAATTTGATACACTTAGATATACTTAGATACACTTAGATATACTTTGATACACTTAGATATACTTTGATATACTTCGATACACTTTGATACACTTAGATATACTTTGATATAATTTGATACACTTTGATACACTTAGATAAACTTTAATACAATTAGATATACTTTGATACACTTAGATATACTTTGATACATTTTGATACATTTAGATATACTTTGATACACTTAGATATACTTTGATATACTTTGATACACTTTGATACACTTAGATATACTTTGATATACTTTGATACACTTTGATACACTAAGATAAACTTTGATACACTTAGATAAACTTTGATACACTTAGATATACTTTGATACACTTAGACATACTTTGATACACTTAGATATACTTTGATATACTTTGACACCCTTAGATATACTTTGGTACACTTAGATATACTTTGACACCTTTAGATATACTTTGATACACTTAGATATACTTTGATACACTTTGATACACTTAGATATACTTTGATACACTTAGATACACTTAGATATACTTTGATACACTTAGATATACTTAGATACACTTAGATATACTTTGATACACTTTGATATACTTTGATACACTTTGATACACTTAGATATATTTAGATATGCTTTGATACTCTTAAATATACTTTGATACATTTTGATACACTTATATATACTTTGATACACTTAGATATACTTTGATACACTTTGATACACTTAGATAAACTTTGATACACTTAGATATAATATGATACACTTAGATACACTTAGATAAACTTTGATACACTTAGATATACTTTAATACACTTAGATATACTTTTAAACACTTATATATACTTTGATAAACTTAGATATACTTTGATACACTTAGATATATTTAGATATACTTTGATACTCTTAAATATACTTTGATACATTTTTAAACACTTATATATACTTTGATACACTTAGATATATTTAGATATACTTTGATACTCTTAAATATACTTTGATACATTTTGATACACTTATATATACTTTGGTACACTTAGATATACTTTGATACACTTAGATATACTTTGATATACTTTGATACACTTTGATACACTTAGATAAATTTTGATACACTTAGATATACTTTGATACACTTTGATACACTTTGATATACTTTGATACACTTTGATACACTTAGATAAACTTTGATACACTTAGATTTAATTTGATACACTTGGATATACTTTGATACACTTAGATATACTTTGATATACTTTGACACCCTTAGATATACTTTGATACACTTTGATACACTTAGATAAACTTTGATATACTTTGATACACTTTGATACACTTAGATAAACTTTGATACACTTAGATATACTTTGATACACTTAGATTTACTTTGATACACTTAGATATACTTTGATACACTTAGATATACTTTGATACACTTAGATAAACTTTGATACACTTAGTTATACTTTGATACACTTAGATATACTTTGATACACTTAGATATACTTTGATACAATTAGATATACTTTGATACACTTAGATATACTTTGATATACTTTGATACACTTTGATACACTTAGATATACTTTGATACACTTAGATATACTTTGATACATTTTGATACATTTAGGTATACTTTGATACACTTAGATATACTTTGATATACTTTGATATACTTTGATACACTTTGATACACTTAGATAAACTTTGATACACTTAGATATACTTTGATACACTTTGATACACTTTGATACATTTTGATACATTTAGATATACTTTGATACACTTAGATATACTTTGATACACTTAGATATACTTTGATATACTTTGATGCACTTAGATATACTTTAATACACTTAGATATACTTTGATACACTTTGATACACTTAGATATACTTTGATACACTTAGATATACTTTGATACACTTTGATATACTTAGATACACTTTGATACACTTAGAGATACTTAGATACACTTTGATACACTGAGATATACTTTGATACACCTAGATACACTTAGATATACTTTGATACACTTAGATATACTTTGATACACTTTGATATACTTTAATACACTTTGATACAATTAGATATTAGTTGATACACTTAGATATATTTAGATATACTTTGATACTCTCTAATATACTTTGATACATTTTGATACACTTATATATACTTTGATACACTTAGATATACTTTGATACACTTAGATATACTTTGATACACTTAGATATACTTTGATATACTTTGATACACTTAGATAAACTTTGATACACTTAGATATACTTTGATACATTTTGATACATTTAGATATACTTTGATACACTTAGATATACTTTGATATACTTTGATACACTTTGATACACTTAGATAAACTTTGATACACTTAGATATACTTTAATACACTTAGATATACTTTGATATACTTTGATACACTTAGATAAACTTTGATACACTTAGATATAATTTGATACACTTAGATACACTTTGATACACTTTGATACACTTAGATATACTTTGATATAATTTGAAACACTTTGATACACTTAGATAAACTTTGATACAATTAGATATACTTTGATACACTTAGATATACTTTGATACATTTTGATACATTTAGATATACTTTGATACTTTTAGATATACTTTGATATACTTTGATACACTTTGATACACTTAGATATACTTTGATATACTTTGATATACTTTGACACCCTTAGATATACTTTGATACACTTAGATATACTTTGACACCTTTAGATATACTTTGATACACTTAGATATACTTTGATACACTTTGATACACTTAGATATACTTTGATATACTTTGATACACTTAGATATACTTTGATACATTTTAATACATTTAGATATACTTTGATACACTTAGATATACTTTGATATACTTTGACACCCTTAGATATACTTTGATACACTTAGATATACTTTGACACCCTTAGATATACTTTGATACACTTAGATATACTTTGATACACTTTTATACACTTAGATATTCTTTGATACACTTATATATACTTTGACATACTTAGATACATTTAGATATACTTTGATACACTTTAATATACTTAGATACACTTTGATACACTTAGATATACTTTGATACACTTAGATACACTTAGATATACTTTGACACACTTAGATACACTTAGATATACTTTGATACACTTTGATATACTTTGATACACTTTGATACACTTAGATATATTTAGATATACTTTGATACTCTTAAATATACTTTGATACATTTTGATACACTTATATATACTTTGATACACTTAGATATACTTTGATACACTTAGATATACTTTGATATACTTTGATACACTTTGATACACTTAGATAAACTTTGATACACTTAGATATAATTTGATACACTTAGATACACTTAGATACACTTTGAAACACTTAGATATACTTTGATACACTTAGATATACTTTGATATACTTTGATACACTTTGATACACTTAGATAAACTTTGATACACTTAGATATAATTTGATACACTTAGATACACTTAGATACACTTTGAAACACTTAGATATACTTTGATATAATTTGATACACTTTGATACACTTAGATAAACTTTGATACACTTAGATATACTTTAATACACTTAGATATACTTTGATACACTTAGATATACTTTGATACACTTAGATATATTTAGATATACTTTGATACTCTTAAATATACTTTGATACATTTTTAAACACTTATATATACTTTGATACACTTAGATATATTTAGATATACTTTGATACTCTTAAATATACTTTTATACATTTTGATACACTTATATATACTTTGATACACTTAGATATACTTTGATACACTTAGATATACTTTGATATACTTTGATACACTTTGATACACTTAGATAAATTTTGATACACTTAGATATACTTTGATATACTTAGATACACTTAGATACACTTAGATATACTTTGATACACTTTGATACACTTTAATACACTTAGATAAACATTGATACACTTAGATATACTTTGATACACTTAGATATACTTTGATACATTTTGATACATTTAGATATACTTTGATACACTTAGATATACTTTGATATACTTTGATACACTTAGATAAACTTTGATACACTTAGATATACTTTGATACACTTAGATATACTTTGATACACTTAGATATACTTTGATATACTTTGACACCCTTAGATATACTTTGATACACTTTGATACACTTAGATAAACTTTGATATACTTTGATACACTTTGATACACTTAGATAAACTTTGATACACTTAGATATACTTTGATACACTTAGATATACTTTGATACACTTAGATATACTTTGATACACTTAGATATACTTTAATACACTTAGATATACTTTGATAAACTTAGATAAACTTTGATACACTTAGTTATACTTTCATACACTTAGATACACTTAGATATACTTTGATACACCTAGATATACTTTGATACATTTTGATACAATTAGATATAGTTTGATACACTTAGATATACTTTGATATACTTTGATACACTTTGATACACTTAGATAAACTTTGATACACTTAGATATACTTTGATACACTTAGATATACTTTGATACATTTTGATACATTTAGATATACTTTGATACACTTAGATATACTTTGATACACTTAGATATACTTTGATATACTTTGATGCACTTAGATATACTTTAATACACTTAGATATACTTTGATACACTTTGATACACTTAGATATACTTTGATATAATTTGATACACATTGATATACTTTGATATACTTTGATACACTTAGATATACTTTGATATACTTTGATACACTAAGATATACTTCGATACACTTTGATATACTTTAATACACTTTAATATACTTTAATACGCTTTGATACACTTAGATATTAGTTGATACACTTAGATATATTTAGATATACTTTGATACACTTAGATATACTTTGATACACTTAGATATACTTTGATACATTTTGATACATTTAGATATACTTTGATACACTTAGATATACTTTGATACACTTTGATATACTTTAATACACTTTGATACACTTAGATATTAGGTGATACACTTAGATATATTTAGATATACTTTGATACTCTTAAATATACTTTGATACATTTTGATACACTTATATATACTTTGATATACTTAGATATACTTTGATACACTTAGATATACTTTGATACACTTAGATATACTTTGATATACTTTGATACACTTAGATAAACTTTGATACACTTAGATATTATTTGATACACTTAGATATATTTAGATATACTTTGATACTCTTAAATATACTTTGATACATTTTGATACACTTATATATACTTTGATACACTTAGATATACTTTGATATAATTTGATACACTTTGATACACTTAGATAAACTTTGATACACTTAGATATACTTTGATACACTTAGATATACTTTGATACATTTTGATACATTTAGATATACTTTGATACACTTAGATATACTTTAAAAAATTTTGATACACTTATATAAACTTTGATACACTTAGTTATACTTTGATACACTTAGATACACTTTGATACATTTTGATACATTTAGATATACTTTGATACACTTAGATATACTTTGATACACTTTGATACACTTAGATAAACTTTGATACACTTTGATACACTTAGATATACTTTGATACACTTAGATACACTTTAAAACATTTTGATACATTTAGATATACTTTGATACACTTAGATATACTTTGATATACTTTGATACACTTAGATTTACTTTGATACACTTAGATTTACTTTTATACACTTAGATATACTTTGACACCCTTAGATATACTTTGATACACTTAGATATACTTTGATACACTTTGATACACTTAGATATACTTTGATATACTTTGATACACTTAGATATACTTTTATACACTTTGATATACTTTCATACACTTTGATATTCGTTGATACACTTATATATACTTTGGTACATTTAGATATACTTTGATACACTTAGATATACTTTGATATATTTTGATACACTTATATATACTTTGATACACTTAGATATACTTTGATACACTTAGATATACTTTGATACACTTAGATATACTTTGATACACTTTGATATACTTAGATACGCTTTGATACACTTAGATATACTTTGATACACTTAGATATACTTTGATACACTTTGATATACTTAGATACGCTTTGATACACTTAGATATACTTTGATACACCTAGATACACTTAGATATACTTTGATTCACTTAGATATACTTTGATACACTTTGATATACTTTAATACACTTTGATACACTTAGATATTAGGTGATACACTTAGATATATTTAGATATACTTTGATACTCTTAAATATACTTTGATACATTTTGATACACTTATATATACTTTGATACACTTAGATATACTTTGATACACTTAGATATACTTTGATACACTTAGATATACTTTGATATACTTTGATACACTTAGATAAACTTTGATACACTTAGATATAATTTGATACACTTAGATACACTTAGATACACTTTGATACACTTAGATATACTTTGATATAATTTGATACACTTTGATACACTTAGATACACTTTGATACACTTAGATATAGTTTGATACACTTAGATATACTTTGATACATTTTGATACTTTTAGATATACTTTGATACACTTAGATATACTTTGATATATTTTGATACACTTATATAAACTTTAATACACTTAGTTATACTTTGATACACTTAGATACACTTTGATACATTTTGATACATTTAGATATACTTTGATACACTTAGATATACTTTGATACACTTTGATACACTTAGATAAACTTTGATACACTTTGATACACTTAGATATACTTTGATACACTTAGATACACTTTAAAACATTTTGATACATTTAGATATACTTTGATACACTTAGATATACTTTGATATACTTTGATACACTTAGATTTACTTTGATACACTTAGATTTACTTTTATACACTTAGATATACTTTGACACCCTTAGATATACTTTGATACACTTAGATATACTTTGATACACTTTGATACACTTAGATATACTTTGATATACTTTGATACACTTAGATATACTTTTATACACTTTGATATACTTTCATACACTTTGATATTCGTTGATACACTTATATATACTTTAATACACGTAGATATACTTTGATACACTTAGATATACTTTGACACCCTTAGATATACTTTGATACACTTAGATATACTTTGATACACTTTGATACACTTAGATATACTTTAATATACTTTGATACACTTAGATATACTTTTATACACTTAGATATACTTTTAAACACTTTAATACACTTAGATATACTTTGATACACTTATATATACTTTGACATACTTTGATGCACTTAGATATACTTTAATACACTTAGATATACTTTGATACACTTTAATACACTTAGATATACTTTGATATACTTTGATACACATTGATATACTTTGATATACTTTGATACACTTAGATATACTTTGATGTACTTTGATACACTTAGATTTACTTTGATACACTTAGATATACTTTGATACACTTTGATATACTTTGATACACTTTGATATACTTTGATACACTTTGATACACTTAGATATACTTTGATACACTTATATATACTTTGACATACTTTGATGAACTTAGATATACTTTGATACACTTAGATGTACTTTGATACACTTAGATATACTTTGATACACTTTGATATACTTAGATACACTTTGATACACTTAGATATACATTGATACACTTAGATACACTTAGATATACTTTGATACACTTAGATATACTTTGATACACTTTGATATACTTTAATACACTTTGATACACTTAGATATTAGTTGATACACATAGATATATTTAGATATACTTTGATACTCTTAAATATACTTTGATACATTTTGTTACACTTATATATACTTTGATACACTTAGATATACTTTGATATACTTTGATACATTTTGATACTTTTAGATATACTTTGATACACTTAGATATACTTTGATATATTTTGATACACTTATATAAACTTTAATACACTTAGTTATACTTTGATACACTTAGATACACTTTGATACATTTTGATACATTTAGATATACTTTGATACACTTAGATATACTTTGATACACTTTGATACACTTAGATAAACTTTGATACACTTTGATACACTTAGATATACTTTGATACACTTAGATACACTTTAAAACATTTTGATACATTTAGATATACTTTGATACACTTAGATATACTTTGATATACTTTGATACACTTAGATTTACTTTGATACACTTAGATTTACTTTTATACACTTAGATATACTTTGACACCCTTAGATATACTTTGATACACTTAGATATACTTTGATACACTTTGATACACTTAGATATACTTTGATATACTTTGATACACTTAGATATACTTTTATACACTTTGATATACTTTCATACACTTTGATATTCGTTGATACACTTATATATACTTTAATACACGTAGATATACTTTGATACACTTAGATATACTTTGACACCCTTAGATATACTTTGATACACTTAGATATACTTTGATACACTTTGATACACTTAGATATACTTTAATATACTTTGATACACTTAGATATACTTTTATACACTTAGATATACTTTTAAACACTTTAATACACTTAGATATACTTTGATACACTTATATATACTTTGACATACTTTGATGCACTTAGATATACTTTAATACACTTAGATATACTTTGATACACTTTAATACACTTAGATATACTTTGATATACTTTGATACACATTGATATACTTTGATATACTTTGATACACTTAGATATACTTTGATGTACTTTGATACACTTAGATTTACTTTGATACACTTAGATATACTTTGATACACTTTGATATACTTTGATACACTTTGATATACTTTGATACACTTTGATACACTTAGATATACTTTGATACACTTATATATACTTTGACATACTTTGATGAACTTAGATATACTTTGATACACTTAGATGTACTTTGATACACTTAGATATACTTTGATACACTTTGATATACTTAGATACACTTTGATACACTTAGATATACATTGATACACTTAGATACACTTAGATATACTTTGATACACTTAGATATACTTTGATACACTTTGATATACTTTAATACACTTTGATACACTTAGATATTAGTTGATACACATAGATATATTTAGATATACTTTGATACTCTTAAATATACTTTGATACATTTTGTTACACTTATATATACTTTGATACACTTAGATATACTTTGATATACTTTGATACACTTAGATAAACTTTGATACACTTAGATATAATTTGATACACTTAGATACACTTAGATACACTTAGATACACTTTGATACACTTAGATATACTTTGATATAATTTGATACACTTTGATACACTTAGATAAACTTTGATACACTTTAATATACTTTGATACACTTAGATATACTTTGATACATTTTGATACATTTAGATATACTTTGATACACTTAGATAAACTTTGATACACTTTGATACACTTAGATTTACTTTTATACACTTAGATATACTTTGACACCCTTAGATATACTTTGATACACTTAGATATACTTTGATACACTTTGATACACTTAGATATACTTTGATATACTTTGATACACTTAGATATACTTTTATACACTTTGATATACTTTCATACACTTTGATATTCGTTGATACACTTATATATACTTTAATACACTTAGATATACTTTGATACACTTAGATATACTTTGATATACTTTGACACCCTTAGATATACTTTGATACACTTAGATATACTTTGACACCCTTAGATATACTTTGATACACTTAGATATACTTTGATACACTTTGATACACTTAGATATACTTATTATACTTTGATACACTTAGATATACTTTTATACACTTGTATACTTTGATACACTTAGATATACTTTGATACATTTTGATACATTTAGATATACTTTGATTCACTTAGATATACTTTGATATACTTTGATACACTTTGATACACTTAGATAAAATTTTATACACTTAGATATACTTTGATACACTTAGATATAATTTGATATACTTTGACACCCTTAGATATACAGTACTTTGATACACTTTGATACACTTAGATATACTTTGATACACTTATATATACTTTGATACACTTAGATATACTTTGATACACTTAGATATACTTTGATACACTTTGATATACTTAGATACACTTTGATACACTTAGATAAACTTTGATACACTTAGACATACTTTGATACACTTAGATATACTTTGATATATTTTGATACACTTATATATACTTTGATACACTTAGATATACTTTGATACACTTAGATATACTTTGATACACTTAGATATACTTTGATACACTTTGATATACTTAGATACGCTTTGATACACTTAGATATACTTTGATACACTTAGATATACTTTGATACACTTTGATATACTTAGATACGCTTTGATACACTTAGATATACTTTGATACACCTAGATACACTTAGATATACTTTGATTCACTTAGATATACTTTGATACACTTTGATATACTTTAATACACTTTGATACACTTAGATATTAGGTGATACACTTAGATATATTTAGATATACTTTGATACTCTTAAATATACTTTGATACATTTTGATACACTTATATATACTTTGATACACTTAGATATACTTTGATACACTTAGATATACTTTGATACACTTAGATATACTTTGATATACTTTGATACACTTAGATAAACTTTGATACACTTAGATATAATTTGATACACTTAGATACACTTAGATACACTTTGATACACTTAGATATACTTTGATATAATTTGATACACTTTGATACACTTAGATACACTTTGATACACTTAGATATAGTTTGATACACTTAGATATACTTTGATACATTTTGATACTTTTAGATATACTTTGATACACTTAGATATACTTTGATATATTTTGATACACTTATATAAACTTTGATACACTTAGTTATACTTTGATACACTTAGATACACTTTGATACATTTTGATACATTTAGATATACTTTGATACACTTAGATATACTTTGATACACTTTGATACACTTAGATAAACTTTGATACACTTTGATACACTTAGATATACTTTGATACACTTAGATACACTTTAAAACATTTTGATACATTTAGATATACTTTGATACACTTAGATATACTTTGATATACTTTGATACACTTAGATTTACTTTGATACACTTAGATTTACTTTTATACACTTAGATATACTTTGACACCCTTAGATATACTTTGATACACTTAGATATACTTTGATACACTTTGATACACTTAGATATACTTTGATATACTTTGATACACTTAGATATACTTTTATACACTTTGATATACTTTCATACACTTTGATATTCGTTGATACACTTATATATACTTTAATACACGTAGATATACTTTGATACACTTAGATATACTTTGACACCCTTAGATATACTTTGATACACTTAGATATACTTTGATACACTTTGATACACTTAGATATACTTTAATATACTTTGATACACTTAGATATACTTTTATACACTTAGATATACTTTTAAACACTTTAATACACTTAGATATACTTTGATACACTTATATATACTTTGACATACTTTGATGCACTTAGATATACTTTAATACACTTAGATATACTTTGATACACTTTAATACACTTAGATATACTTTGATATACTTTGATACACATTGATATACTTTGATATACTTTGATACACTTAGATATACTTTGATGTACTTTGATACACTTAGATTTACTTTGATACACTTAGATATACTTTGATACACTTTGATATACTTTGATACACTTTGATATACTTTGATACACTTTGATACACTTAGATATACTTTGATACACTTATATATACTTTGACATACTTTGATGAACTTAGATATACTTTGATACACTTAGATGTACTTTGATACACTTAGATATACTTTGATACACTTTGATATACTTAGATACACTTTGATACACTTAGATATACATTGATACACTTAGATACACTTAGATATACTTTGATACACTTAGATATACTTTGATACACTTTGATATACTTTAATACACTTTGATACACTTAGATATTAGTTGATACACATAGATATATTTAGATATACTTTGATACTCTTAAATATACTTTGATACATTTTGTTACACTTATATATACTTTGATACACTTAGATATACTTTGATACACTTAGATATACTTTGATATACTTTGATACACTTAGATAAACTTTGATACACTTAGATATAATTTGATACACTTAGATACACTTAGATACACTTAGATACACTTTGATACACTTAGATATACTTTGATATAATTTGATACACTTTGATACACTTAGATAAACTTTGATACACTTTAATATACTTTGATACACTTAGATATACTTTGATACATTTTGATACATTTAGATATACTTTGATACACTTAGATAAACTTTGATACACTTTGATACACTTAGATTTACTTTTATACACTTAGATATACTTTGACACCCTTAGATATACTTTGATACACTTAGATATACTTTGATACACTTTGATACACTTAGATATACTTTGATATACTTTGATACACTTAGATATACTTTTATACACTTTGATATACTTTCATACACTTTGATATTCGTTGATACACTTATATATACTTTAATACACTTAGATATACTTTGATACACTTAGATATACTTTGATATACTTTGACACCCTTAGATATACTTTGATACACTTAGATATACTTTGACACCCTTAGATATACTTTGATACACTTAGATATACTTTGATACACTTTGATACACTTAGATATACTTATTATACTTTGATACACTTAGATATACTTTTATACACTTGTATACTTTGATACACTTAGATATACTTTGATACATTTTGATACATTTAGATATACTTTGATTCACTTAGATATACTTTGATATACTTTGATACACTTTGATACACTTAGATAAAATTTTATACACTTAGATATACTTTGATACACTTAGATATAATTTGATATACTTTGACACCCTTAGATATACAGTACTTTGATACACTTTGATACACTTAGATATACTTTGATACACTTATATATACTTTGATACACTTAGATATACTTTGATACACTTAGATATACTTTGATACACTTTGATATACTTAGATACACTTTGATACACTTAGATAAACTTTGATACACTTAGACATACTTTGATACACTTAGATATAATTTGATATACTTTGACACCCTTAGATATACAGTACTTTAAAACACTTAGATATACTTTGATATACTTTGATACACTTATATAAACTTTGATACACTTAGTTATACTTTGATACACTTAGATACACTTAGATATACTTTGATACACTTAGATATACTTTGATACGTTTTGATACATTTAGATATACTTTGATACACTTAGATATACTTTGATATACTTTGATACACTTTGATACACTTAGAAAAACTTTGATACACTTTGATACACTTAGATATACTTTGATACACTTAGATATACTTTGATACATTTAGATATACTTTGATACACTTAGATATACTTTGATACACTTAGATGTACTTTGATATAATTTGATGCACTTAGATATACTTTAATACACTTAGATATACTTTGATACACTTTGATACACTTAGATATACTTTGATATACTTTGATACACATTGATATACTTTGATATACTTTGATACACTTAGATTTATTTTGATACACTTAGATATACTTTGATACACTTTGATATAATTTGATACACTTTGATACCCTTAGATATACTTTGATACACCTAGATACACTTAGATATACTTTGATACACTAAGATATACTTTGATACACTTTGATATACTTTAATACACTTTGATACAATTAGATATTAGTTGATACACTTAGATATATTTAGATATACTTTGATACTCTCTAATATACTTTGATACATTTTGATACACTTATATATACTTTGATACACTTAGATATACTTTGATACACTTAGATATACTTTGATACACTTAGATATACTTTGATATACTTTGATATACTTAGATAAACTTTGATACACTTAGATATACTTTGATACATTTTGATATACTTTGATACATTTTGATACATTTAGATATACTTTGATATACTTTGATATACTTTGATATACTTTGATACACATTGATATACTTTGATATACTTTGATACACTTAGATATACTTTGATATTTTTTGATACACTTAGATTTACTTTGATACACTTAGATATACTTTGATACACTTTAATATACTTTGATACACTTTGATACACTTAGATATACTTTGATACACTTAGATATACTTTGATACACTTTGATATACTTAGATACACTTTGATACACTTAGAGATACTTAGATACACTTTGATACACTTAGATATACTTTGATACACCTAGATACACTTAGATATACTTTGATACACTTAGATATACTTTGATACACTTTGATATACTTTAATACACTTTGATACAATTAGATATTAGTTGATACACTTAGATATAATTAGATATACTTTGATACTCTCTAATATACTTTGATACATTTTGATACACTTATATATACTTTGATACACTTAGATATACTTTGATACACTTAGATATACTTTGATACACTTAGATATACTTTGATATACTTTGATACACTTAGATAAACTTTGATACACTTAGATATACTTTGATACATTTTGATACATTTAGATATACTTTGATACACTTAGATATACTTTGATATACTTTGATACACTTTGATACACTTAGATAAACTTTGATACACTTAGATATACTTTAATACACTTAGATATACTTTGATATACTTTGATACACTTAGATAAACTTTGATACACTTAGATATAATTTGATACACTTAGATACACTTTGATACACTTTGATACACTTAGATATACTTTGATATAATTTGATACACTTTGATACACTTAGATAAACTTTGATACAATTAGATATACTTTGATACACTTAGATATACTTTGATACATTTTGATACATTTAGATATACTTTGATACTTTTAGATATACTTTGATATACTTTGATACACTTTTATACACTTAGATATACTTTGATATACTTTGATATACTTTGACACCCTTAGATATACTTTGACACCTTTAGATATACTTTGATACACTTAGATATACTTTGATACACTTTGATACACTTAGATATACTTTGATATACTTTGATACACTTAGATATACTTTGATACATTTTAATACATTTAGATATACTTTGATACACTTAGATATACTTTGATATACTTTGACACCCTTAGATATACTTTGATACACTTAGATATACTTTGACACCCTTAGATATACTTTGATACACTTAGATATACTTTGATACACTTTGATACACTTAGATATACTTTGATATACTTTGATATACTTTGACACCCTTAGATATACTTTGATACACTTAGATATACTTTGACACCTTTAGATATACTTTGATACACTTAGATATACTTTGATACACTTTGATACACTTAGATATACTTTGATATACTTTGATACACTTAGATATACTTTGATACATTTTAATACATTTAGATATACTTTGATACACTTAGATATACTTTGATATACTTTGACACCCTTAGATATACTTTGATACACTTAGATATACTTTGACACCCTTAGATATACTTTGATACACTTAGATATACTTTGATACACTTTTATACACTTAGATATTCTTTGATACACTTATATATACTTTGACATACTTAGATACATTTAGATATACTTTGATACACTTTGATATACTAAGATACACTTTGATACACTTAGATATACTTTGATACACTTAGATACACTTAGATATACTTTGACACACTTAGATACACTTAGATATACTTTGATACACTTTGATATACTTTGATACACTTTGATACACTTAGATATATTTAGATATACTTTGATACTCTTAAATATACTTTGATACATTTTGATACACTTATATATACTTTGATACACTTAGATATACTTTGATACACTTAGATATACTTTGATATACTTTGATACACTTTGATACACTTAGATAAACTTTGATACACTTAGATATAATTTGATACACTTAGATACCCTTAGATACACTTTGAAACACTTAGATATACTTTGATACACTTAGATATACTTTGATATACTTTGATACACTTTGATACACTTAGATAAACTTTGATACACTTAGATATAATTTGATACACTTAGATACACTTAGATACACTTTGAAACACTTAGATATACTTTGATATAATTTGATACACTTTGATACACTTAGATAAACTTTGATACACTTAGATATACTTTAATACACTTAGATATACTTTGATACACTTAGATATACTTTGATACACTTAGATATACTTTGATACTCTTAAATATACTTTGATACATTTTTAAACACTTATATATACTTTGATACACTTAGATATATTTAGATATACTTTGATACTCTTAAATATACTTTGATACATTTTGATACACTTATATATACTTTGGTACACTTAGATATACTTTGATACACTTAGATATACTTTGATATACTTTGATACACTTTGATACACTTAGATAAATTTTGATACACTTAGATATACTTTGATACACTTTGATACACTTTAATACACTTAGATAAACATTGATACACTTAGATATACTTTGATACACTTAGATATACTTTGTTACATTTTGATATACTTTGATATACTTTGATACACTTTGATACACTTAGATAAACTTTGATACACTTAGATTTACTTTGATACACTTAGATATACTTTGATACACTTAGATATACTTTGATATACTTTGACACCCTTAGATATACTTTGATACACTTTGATACACTTAGATAAACTTTGATATACTTTGATACACTTTGATACACTTAGATAAACTTTGATACACTTAGATATACTTTGATACACTTAGATATACTTTGATACACTTAGATATAATTTGATACACTTAGATATACTTTGATACACTTAGATAAACTTTGATACACTTAGTTATACTTTGATACACTTAGATATACTTTGATACACTTAGATATACTTTGATACATTTTGATACAATTAGATATACTTTGATACACTTAGATATACTTTGATATACTTTGATACACTTAGATAAACTTTGATATACTTTGATACACTTTGATACACTTAGATAAACTTTGATACACTTAGATATACTTTGATACACTTAGATATACTTTGATACACTTAGATATACTTTGATACACTTAGATATACTTTGATACACTTAGATAAACTTTGATACACTTAGATATACTTTGATACACCTAGATATACTTTGATACATTTTGATACATTTAGGTATACTTTGATACACTTAGATATACTTTGATATACTTTGATATACTTTGATACACTTTGATACACTTAGATAAACTTTAATACACTTAGATATACTTTGATACACTTTGATACACTTAGATATACTTTGATATACTTTGATACACATTGATATACTTTGATACACTTTGATACACTTAGATAAACTTTAATACACTTAGATATACTTTGATACACTTTGATACACTTAGATAAACTTTGATACACTTAGATTTACTTTGATACACTTAGATATACTTTGATACACTTAGATATACTTTGATATACTTTGACACCCTTAGATATACTTTGATACACTTTGATACACTTAGATAAACTTTGATATACTTTGATACACTTTGATACACTTAGATAAACTTTGATACACTTAGATATACTTTGATACACTTAGATAAACTTTGATACACTTAGTTATACTTTGATACACTTAGATATACTTTGATACACTTAGATATACTTTGATACATTTTGATACAATTAGATATACTTTGATACACTTAGATATACTTTGATACACTTTAATATACTTTGATACACTTAGATATACTTTGATACACTTAGATATAATTTGATACACTTTGATATACTTAGATAAACTTTAATACATTTAGATATACTTAATACACTTTGATACACTTAGATATACTTTGATACACCTAGATACAATTAGATATACTTTGATACACTTAGATATACTTTGATACACTTTGATATACTTTAATACACTTTAATACAATTAGATATTAGTTGATACACTTAGATATATTTAGATATACTTTGATACTCTCTAATATACTTTGATACATTTTGATACACTTATATATACTTTGATACACTTAGATATACTTTGATACACTTAGATATACTTTGATACACTTAGATATACTTAGATATACTTTGATACACTTAGATATACTTTGATACATTTTGATACATTTAGATATACTTTGATACACTTTGATACACTTTGATACACTTAGATAAACTTTGATACACTTAGATATACAATTTTATACACTTAGATATACTTTGATATACTTTGATACACTTAGATAAACTTTGATACACTTAGATATAATTTGATACACTTAGATATACTTTGATACACTTTGATACACTTAGATATACTTTGATATAATTTGATACACTTTGATACACTTAGATAAACTTTGATACAATTAGATATACTTTGATACACTTAGATATACTTTGATACACTTAGATATACTTTGATATACTTTGATACACTTTGATACACTTAGATATACTTTGATATACTTTGATACACTTTGATACATTAAGATAAACTTTGATACACTTAGATATACTTTGATACACTTAGACATACTTTAATACACTTAAATATACTTTGATATACTTTGACACCCTTAGATATACTTTGATACACTTAGATATACTTTGACACCTTTAGATATACTTTGATACACTTAGATATACTTTGATACACTTTGATACACTTAGATATACTTTGATACACTTACATACACTTAGATATACTTTGATACACTTAGATATACTTAGATACACTGAGATATACTTTGATACACTTTGATATACTTTGATACACTTTGATACACTTAGATATATTTAGATATACTTTGATACTCTTAAATATACTTTGATACATTTTGATACACTTATATATACTTTGATACACTTAGATATACTTTGATATACTTTGATACACTTTGATACACTTAGATAAACTTTGATACACTTAGATATAATATGATACACTTAGATACACCTAGATACACTTTGATACACTTAGATATACTTTGATATAATTTGATACACTTTGATACACTTAGATAAACTTTGATACACTTAGATATACTTTAATACACTTAGATATACTTTGATACACTTAGATATACTTTGATACACTTAGATATACTTTGATACACTTAGATAAACTTTGATATACTTTGATACACTTTGATACACTTAGATAAACTTTGATACACTTAGATATACTTTGATACACTTAGATATACTTTGATACACTTAGATATACTTTGATACACTTAGATATACTTTGATACACTTAGATAAACTTTGATACACTTAGTTATACTTTGATACACTTAGATATACTTTGATACACTTAGATATACTTTGATACATTTTGATACAATTAGATATACTTTGATACACTTAGATATACTTTGATATACTTTGATACACTTTGATACACTTAGATAAACTTTGATACACTTAGATATACTTTGATACACCTAGATATACTTTGATACATTTTGATACATTTAGGTATACTTTGATACACTTAGATATACTTTGATATACTTTGATATACTTTGATACACTTTGATACACTTAGATAAACTTTGATACACTTAGATATACTTTGATACACTTTGATATACTTTGATACATTTTGATACATTTAGATATACTTTGATACACTTGGATATACTTTGATACACTTTGATACACTTAGATATACTTTGATATACTTTGATACACATTGATATACTTTGATATACTTTGATACACTTAGATATACTTTGATATTTTTTGATACACTTAGATTTACTTTGATACACTTAGATATACTTTGATACACTTTAATATACTTTGATACATTTTGATACACTTAGATATACTTTGATACACTTAGATATACTTTGATACACTTTGATATACTTAGATAAACTTTGATACATTTAGATATACTTAGATACACTTTGATACACCTAGATATACTTTGATACACTTAGATAAACTTTGATACACTTAGTTATACTTTGATACACTTAGATATACTTTGATACACTTAGATATACTTTGATACATTTTGATACAATTAGATATACTTTGATACACTTAGATATACTTTGATACACTTTAATATACTTTGATACACTTAGATATACTTTGATACACTTAGATATAATTTGATACACTTTGATATACTTAGATAAACTTTAATACATTTAGATATACTTAATACACTTTGATACACTTAGATATACTTTGATACACCTAGATACAATTAGATATACTTTGATACACTTAGATATACTTTGATACACTTTGATATACTTTAATACACTTTAATACAATTAGATATTAGTTGATACACTTAGATATATTTAGATATACTTTGATACTCTCTAATATACTTTGATACATTTTGATACACTTATATATACTTTGATACACTTAGATATACTTTGATACACTTAGATATACTTTGATACACTTAGATATACTTAGATATACTTTGATACACTTAGATATACTTTGATACATTTTGATACATTTAGATATACTTTGATACACTTTGATACACTTTGATACACTTAGATAAACTTTGATACACTTAGATATACAATTTTATACACTTAGATATACTTTGATATACTTTGATACACTTAGATAAACTTTGATACACTTAGATATAATTTGATACACTTAGATATACTTTGATACACTTTGATACACTTAGATATACTTTGATATAATTTGATACACTTTGATACACTTAGATAAACTTTGATACAATTAGATATACTTTGATACACTTAGATATACTTTGATACACTTAGATATACTTTGATATACTTTGATACACTTTGATACACTTAGATATACTTTGATATACTTTGATACACTTTGATACACTAAGATAAACTTTGATACACTTAGATATACTTTGATACACTTAGACATACTTTAATACACTTAAATATACTTTGATATACTTTGACACCCTTAGATATACTTTGATACACTTAGATATACTTTGACACCTTTAGATATACTTTGATACACTTAGATATACTTTGATACACTTTGATACACTTAGATATACTTTGATACACTTACATACACTAAGATATACTTTGATACACTTAGATATACTTAGATACACTGAGATATACTTTGATACACTTTGATATACTTTGATACACTTTGATACACTTAGATATATTTAGATATACTTTGATACTCTTAAATATACTTTGATACATTTTGATACACTTATATATACTTTGATACACTTAGATATACTTTGATATACTTTGATACACTTTGATACACTTAGATAAACTTTGATACACTTAGATATAATATGATACACTTAGATACACCTAGATACACTTTGATACACTTAGATATACTTTGATATAATTTGATACACTTTGATACACTTAGATAAACTTTGATACACTTAGATATACTTTAATACACTTAGATATACTTTGATACACTTAGATATACTTTGATACACTTAGATATACTTTGATACACTTAGATAAACTTTGATATACTTTGATACACTTTGATACACTTAGATAAACTTTGATACACTTAGATATACTTTGATACACTTAGATATACTTTGATACACTTAGATATACTTTGATACACTTAGATATACTTTGATACACTTAGATAAACTTTGATACACTTAGTTATACTTTGATACACTTAGATATACTTTGATACACTTAGATATACTTTGATACATTTTGATACAATTAGATATACTTTGATACACTTAGATATACTTTGATATACTTTGATACACTTTGATACACTTAGATAAACTTTGATACACTTAGATATACTTTGATACACCTAGATATACTTTGATACATTTTGATACATTTAGGTATACTTTGATACACTTAGATATACTTTGATATACTTTGATATACTTTGATACACTTTGATACACTTAGATAAACTTTGATACACTTAGATATACTTTGATACACTTTGATATACTTTGATACATTTTGATACATTTAGATATACTTTGATACACTTGGATATACTTTGATACACTTTGATACACTTAGATATACTTTGATATACTTTGATACACATTGATATACTTTGATATACTTTGATACACTTAGATATACTTTGATATTTTTTGATACACTTAGATTTACTTTGATACACTTAGATATACTTTGATACACTTTAATATACTTTGATACATTTTGATACACTTAGATATACTTTGATACACTTAGATATACTTTGATACACTTTGATATACTTAGATAAACTTTGATACATTTAGATATACTTAGATACACTTTGATACACCTAGATACAATTAGATATACTTTGATACACTTAGATATACTTTGATACACTTTGATATACTTTAATACACTTTAATACAATTAGATATTAGTTGATACACTTAGATATATTTAGATATACTTTGATACTCTCTAATATACTTTGATACATTTTGATACACTTATATATACTTTGATACACTTAGATATACTTTGATACACTTAGATATACTTTGATACACTTAGATATACTTAGATATACTTTGATACACTTAGATAAACTTTGATACACTTAGATATACTTTGATACATTTTGATACATTTAGATATACTTTGATATACTTTGATACACTTTGATACACTTAGATAAACTTTGATACACTTAGATATACTTTGATACACTTAGATATACTTTGATATACTTTGATACACTTAGATAAACTTTGATACACTTAGATATAATTTGATACACTTTGATACACTTAGATATACTTTGATATACTTTGATACACTAAGATAAACTTTGATACACTTAGATATACTTTGATACACTTAGACATACTTTGATACACTTAGATATACTTTGATATACTTTGACACCCTTAGATATACTTTGATACACTTAGATATACTTTGACACCTTTAGATATACTTTGATACACTTAGATATACTTTGATATACTTTGATACACTTTGATACACTTAGATATACTTTAATACACTTACATACACTTAGATATACTTTGATACACTTAGATATACTTAGATACACTGAGATATACTTTGATACACTTTGATATACTTTGATACACTTTGATACACTTAGATATATTTAGATATACTTTGATACTCTTAAATATACTTTGATACATTTTGATACACTTATATATACTTTGATACACTTGATATACTTTGATATACTTTGATACACTTTGATACACTTAGATAAACTTTGATACACTTAGATATAATATGATACACTTAGATACACCTAGATACACTTTGATACACTTAGATATACTTTGATATAATTTGATACACTTTGATACACTTAGATAAACTTTGATACACTTAGATATACTTTAATACACTTAGATATACTTTGATACACTTAGATATACTTTGATACACTTAGATATACTTTGATACACTTAGATAAACTTTGATATACTTTGATACACTTTGATACACTTAGATAAACTTTGATACACTTAGATATACTTTGATACACTTAGATATACTTTGATACACTTAGATATACTTTGATACACTTAGATATACTTTGATACACTTAGATAAACTTTGATACACTTAGTTATACTTTGATACACTTAGATATACTTTGATACACTTAGATATACTTTGATACATTTTGATACAATTAGATATACTTTGATACACTTAGATATACTTTGATATACTTTGATACACTTTGATACACTTAGATAAACTTTGATACACTTAGATATACTTTGATACACCTAGATATACTTTGATACATTTTGATACATTTAGGTATACTTTGATACACTTAGATATACTTTGATATACTTTGATATACTTTGATACACTTTGATACACTTAGATAAACTTTGATACACTTAGATATACTTTGATACACTTTGATATACTTTGATACATTTTGATACATTTAGATATACTTTGATACACTTGGATATACTTTGATACACTTTGATACACTTAGATATACTTTGATATACTTTGATACACATTGATATACTTTGATATACTTTGATACACTTAGATATACTTTGATATTTTTTGATACACTTAGATTTACTTTGATACACTTAGATATACTTTGATACACTTTAATATACTTTGATACATTTTGATACACTTAGATATACTTTGATACACTTAGATATACTTTGATACACTTTGATATACTTAGATAAACTTTGATACATTTAGATATACTTAGATACACTTTGATACACCTAGATACAATTAGATATACTTTGATACACTT
Source organism: Macrosteles quadrilineatus (assembly GCF_028750875.1). Classification (NCBI taxonomy): domain Eukaryota; kingdom Metazoa; phylum Arthropoda; class Insecta; order Hemiptera; family Cicadellidae; genus Macrosteles; species Macrosteles quadrilineatus. Next base: position 1,281,331 of record NW_026542619.1, on the reverse strand, counting down.
AGATATACTTTGATACACTTTGATATACTTTAATACACTTTAATACAATTAGATATTAGTTGATACACTTAGATATATTTAGATATACTTTGATACTCTCTAATATACTTTGATACATTTTGATACACTTATATATACTTTGATACACTTAGATATACTTTGATACACTTAGATATACTTTGATACACTTAGATATACTTAGATATACTTTGATACACTTAGATAAACTTTGATACACTTAGATATACTTTGATACATTTTGATACATTTAGATATACTTTGATATACTTTGATACACTTTGATACACTTAGATAAACTTTGATACACTTAGATATACTTTGATACACTTAGATATACTTTGATATACTTTGATACACTTAGATAAACTTTGATACACTTAGATATAATTTGATACACTTTGATACACTTAGATATACTTTGATATACTTTGATACACTAAGATAAACTTTGATACACTTAGATATACTTTGATACACTTAGACATACTTTGATACACTTAGATATACTTTGATATACTTTGACACCCTTAGATATACTTTGATACACTTAGATATACTTTGACACCTTTAGATATACTTTGATACACTTAGATATACTTTGATATACTTTGATACACTTTGATACACTTAGATATACTTTAATACACTTACATACACTTAGATATACTTTGATACACTTAGATATACTTAGATACACTGAGATATACTTTGATACACTTTGATATACTTTGATACACTTTGATACACTTAGATATATTTAGATATACTTTGATACTCTTAAATATACTTTGATACATTTTGATACACTTATATATACTTTGATACACTTGATATACTTTGATATACTTTGATACACTTTGATACACTTAGATAAACTTTGATACACTTAGATATAATATGATACACTTAGATACACCTAGATACACTTTGATACACTTAGATATACTTTGATATAATTTGATACACTTTGATACACTTAGATAAACTTTGATACACTTAGATATACTTTAATACACTTAGATATACTTTGATACACTTAGATATACTTTGATACACTTAGATATACTTTGATACACTTAGATAAACTTTGATATACTTTGATACACTTTGATACACTTAGATAAACTTTGATACACTTAGATATACTTTGATACACTTAGATATACTTTGATACACTTAGATATACTTTGATACACTTAGATATACTTTGATACACTTAGATAAACTTTGATACACTTAGTTATACTTTGATACACTTAGATATACTTTGATACACTTAGATATACTTTGATACATTTTGATACAATTAGATATACTTTGATACACTTAGATATACTTTGATATACTTTGATACACTTTGATACACTTAGATAAACTTTGATACACTTAGATATACTTTGATACACCTAGATATACTTTGATACATTTAGGTATACTTTGATACACTTAGATATACTTTGATATACTTTGATATACTTTGATACACTTTGATACACTTAGATAAACTTTGATACACTTAGATATACTTTGATACACTTTGATATACTTTGATACATTTTGATACATTTAGATATACTTTGATACACTTGGATATACTTTGATACACTTTGATACACTTAGATATACTTTGATATACTTTGATACACATTGATATACTTTGATATACTTTGATACACTTAGATATACTTTGATATTTTTTGATACACTTAGATTTACTTTGATACACTTAGATATACTTTGATACACTTTAATATACTTTGATACACTTTGATACACTTAGATATACTTTGATACACTTAGATATACTTTGATACACTTTGATATACTTAGATAAACTTTGATACATTTAGATATACTTAGATACACTTTGATACACTTAGATATACTTTGATACACCTAGATACAATTAGATATACTTTGATACACTTAGATATACTTTGATACACTTTGATATACTTTAATACACTTTAATACAATTAGATATTAGTTGATACACTTAGATATATTTAGATATACTTTGATACTCTCTAATACACTTTGATACATTTTGATACACTTATATATACTTTGATACACTTAGATATACTTTGATACACTTAGATATACTTTGATACACTTAGATATACTTAGATATACTTTGATACACTTAGATAAACTTTGATACACTTAGATATACTTTGATACATTTTGATACATTTAGATATACTTTGATATACTTTGATACACTTTGATACACTTAGATAAACTTTGATACACTTAGATATACTTTGATACACTTAGATATACTTTGATATACTTTGATACACTTAGATAAACTTTGATACACTTAGATATAATTTGATACACTTAGATATACTTCGATACACTTTGATACACTTAGATATACTTTGATATAATTTGATACACTTTGATACACTTAGATAAACTTTAATACAATTAGATATACTTTGATACACTTAGATATACTTTGATACATTTTGATACATTTAGATATACTTTGATACACTTAGATATACTTTGATATACTTTGATACACTTTGATACACTTAGATATACTTTGATATACTTTGATACACTTTGATACACTAAGATAAACTTTGATACACTAAGATAAACTTTGATACACTTAGATATACTTTGATACACTTAGACATACTTTGATACACTTAGATATACTTTGATATACTTTGACACCCTTAGATATACTTTGGTACACTTAGATATACTTTGACACCTTTAGATATACTTTGATACACTTAGATATACTTTGATACACTTTGATACACTTAGATATACTTTGATACACTTAGATACACTTAGATATACTTTGATACACTTAGATATACTTAGATACACTTAGATATACTTTGATACACTTTGATATACTTTGATACACTTTGATACACTTAGATATATTTAGATATGCTTTGATACTCTTAAATATACTTTGATACATTTTGATACACTTATATATACTTTGATACACTTAGATATACTTTGATACACTTTGATACACTTAGATAAACTTTGATACACTTAGATATAATATGATACACTTAGATACACTTAGATAAACTTTGATACACTTAGATATACTTTAATACACTTAGATATACTTTTAAACACTTATATATACTTTGATAAACTTAGATATACTTTGATACACTTTGATATACTTTGATACATTTTGATACATTTAGATATACTTTGATACACTTGGATATACTTTGATACACTTTGATACACTTAGATATACTTTGATATACTTTGATACACATTGATATACTTTGATATACTTTGATACACTTAGATATACTTTGATATTTTTTGATACACTTAGATTTACTTTGATACACTTAGATATACTTTGATACACTTTAATATACTTTGATACACTTTGATACACTTAGATATACTTTGATACACTTAGATATACTTTGATACACTTTGATATACTTAGATAAACTTTGATACATTTAGATATACTTAGATACACTTTGATACACTTAGATATACTTTGATACACCTAGATACAATTAGATATACTTTGATACACTTAGATATACTTTGATACACTTTGATATACTTTAATACACTTTAATACAATTAGATATTAGTTGATACACTTAGATATATTTAGATATACTTTGATACTCTCTAATACACTTTGATACATTTTGATACACTTATATATACTTTGATACACTTAGATATACTTTGATACACTTAGATATACTTTGATACACTTAGATATACTTAGATATACTTTGATACACTTAGATAAACTTTGATACACTTAGATATACTTTGATACATTTTGATACATTTAGATATACTTTGATATACTTTGATACACTTTGATACACTTAGATAAACTTTGATACACTTAGATATACTTTGATACACTTAGATATACTTTGATATACTTTGATACACTTAGATAAACTTTGATACACTTAGATATAATTTGATACACTTAGATATACTTCGATACACTTTGATACACTTAGATATACTTTGATATAATTTGATACACTTTGATACACTTAGATAAACTTTAATACAATTAGATATACTTTGATACACTTAGATATACTTTGATACATTTTGATACATTTAGATATACTTTGATACACTTAGATATACTTTGATATACTTTGATACACTTTGATACACTTAGATATACTTTGATATACTTTGATACACTTTGATACACTAAGATAAACTTTGATACACTAAGATAAACTTTGATACACTTAGATATACTTTGATACACTTAGACATACTTTGATACACTTAGATATACTTTGATATACTTTGACACCCTTAGATATACTTTGGTACACTTAGATATACTTTGACACCTTTAGATATACTTTGATACACTTAGATATACTTTGATACACTTTGATACACTTAGATATACTTTGATACACTTAGATACACTTAGATATACTTTGATACACTTAGATATACTTAGATACACTTAGATATACTTTGATACACTTTGATATACTTTGATACACTTTGATACACTTAGATATATTTAGATATGCTTTGATACTCTTAAATATACTTTGATACATTTTGATACACTTATATATACTTTGATACACTTAGATATACTTTGATACACTTTGATACACTTAGATAAACTTTGATACACTTAGATATAATATGATACACTTAGATACACTTAGATAAACTTTGATACACTTAGATATACTTTAATACACTTAGATATACTTTTAAACACTTATATATACTTTGATAAACTTAGATATACTTTGATACACTTAGATATATTTAGATATACTTTGATACTCTTAAATATACTTTGATACATTTTTAAACACTTATATATACTTTGATACACTTAGATATATTTAGATATACTTTGATACTCTTAAATATACTTTGATACATTTTGATACACTTATATATACTTTGGTACACTTAGATATACTTTGATACACTTAGATATACTTTGATATACTTTGATACACTTTGATACACTTAGATAAATTTTGATACACTTAGATATACTTTGATACACTTTGATACACTTTGATATACTTTGATACACTTTGATACACTTAGATAAACTTTGATACACTTAGATTTAATTTGATACACTTGGATATACTTTGATACACTTAGATATACTTTGATATACTTTGACACCCTTAGATATACTTTGATACACTTTGATACACTTAGATAAACTTTGATATACTTTGATACACTTTGATACACTTAGATAAACTTTGATACACTTAGATATACTTTGATACACTTAGATTTACTTTGATACACTTAGATATACTTTGATACACTTAGATATACTTTGATACACTTAGATAAACTTTGATACACTTAGTTATACTTTGATACACTTAGATATACTTTGATACACTTAGATATACTTTGATACAATTAGATATACTTTGATACACTTAGATATACTTTGATATACTTTGATACACTTTGATACACTTAGATATACTTTGATACACTTAGATATACTTTGATACATTTTGATACATTTAGGTATACTTTGATACACTTAGATATACTTTGATATACTTTGATATACTTTGATACACTTTGATACACTTAGATAAACTTTGATACACTTAGATATACTTTGATACACTTTGATACACTTTGATACATTTTGATACATTTAGATATACTTTGATACACTTAGATATACTTTGATACACTTAGATATACTTTGATATACTTTGATGCACTTAGATATACTTTAATACACTTAGATATACTTTGATACACTTTGATACACTTAGATATACTTTGATACACTTAGATATACTTTGATACACTTTGATATACTTAGATACACTTTGATACACTTAGAGATACTTAGATACACTTTGATACACTGAGATATACTTTGATACACCTAGATACACTTAGATATACTTTGATACACTTAGATATACTTTGATACACTTTGATATACTTTAATACACTTTGATACAATTAGATATTAGTTGATACACTTAGATATATTTAGATATACTTTGATACTCTCTAATATACTTTGATACATTTTGATACACTTATATATACTTTGATACACTTAGATATACTTTGATACACTTAGATATACTTTGATACACTTAGATATACTTTGATATACTTTGATACACTTAGATAAACTTTGATACACTTAGATATACTTTGATACATTTTGATACATTTAGATATACTTTGATACACTTAGATATACTTTGATATACTTTGATACACTTTGATACACTTAGATAAACTTTGATACACTTAGATATACTTTAATACACTTAGATATACTTTGATATACTTTGATACACTTAGATAAACTTTGATACACTTAGATATAATTTGATACACTTAGATACACTTTGATACACTTTGATACACTTAGATATACTTTGATATAATTTGAAACACTTTGATACACTTAGATAAACTTTGATACAATTAGATATACTTTGATACACTTAGATATACTTTGATACATTTTGATACATTTAGATATACTTTGATACTTTTAGATATACTTTGATATACTTTGATACACTTTGATACACTTAGATATACTTTGATATACTTTGATATACTTTGACACCCTTAGATATACTTTGATACACTTAGATATACTTTGACACCTTTAGATATACTTTGATACACTTAGATATACTTTGATACACTTTGATACACTTAGATATACTTTGATATACTTTGATACACTTAGATATACTTTGATACATTTTAATACATTTAGATATACTTTGATACACTTAGATATACTTTGATATACTTTGACACCCTTAGATATACTTTGATACACTTAGATATACTTTGACACCCTTAGATATACTTTGATACACTTAGATATACTTTGATACACTTTTATACACTTAGATATTCTTTGATACACTTATATATACTTTGACATACTTAGATACATTTAGATATACTTTGATACACTTTAATATACTTAGATACACTTTGATACACTTAGATATACTTTGATACACTTAGATACACTTAGATATACTTTGACACACTTAGATACACTTAGATATACTTTGATACACTTTGATATACTTTGATACACTTTGATACACTTAGATATATTTAGATATACTTTGATACTCTTAAATATACTTTGATACATTTTGATACACTTATATATACTTTGATACACTTAGATATACTTTGATACACTTAGATATACTTTGATATACTTTGATACACTTTGATACACTTAGATAAACTTTGATACACTTAGATATAATTTGATACACTTAGATACACTTAGATACACTTTGAAACACTTAGATATACTTTGATACATTTAGATATACTTTGATATACTTTGATACACTTTGATACACTTAGATAAACTTTGATACACTTAGATATAATTTGATACACTTAGATACACTTAGATACACTTTGAAACACTTAGATATACTTTGATATAATTTGATACACTTTGATACACTTAGATAAACTTTGATACACTTAGATATACTTTAATACACTTAGATATACTTTGATACACTTAGATATACTTTGATACACTTAGATATATTAAGATATACTTTGATACTCTTAAATATACTTTGATACATTTTTAAACACTTATATATACTTTGATACACTTAGATATATTTAGATATACTTTGATACTCTTAAATATACTTTTATACATTTTGATACACTTATATATACTTTGATACACTTAGATATACTTTGATACACTTAGATATACTTTGATATACTTTGATACACTTTGATACACTTAGATAAATTTTGATACACTTAGATATACTTTGATATACTTAGATACACTTAGATACACTTAGATATACTTTGATACACTTTGATACACTTTAATACACTTAGATAAACATTGATACACTTAGATATACTTTGATACACTTAGATATACTTTGATACATTTTGATACATTTAGATATACTTTGATACACTTAGATATACTTTGATATACTTTGATACACTTAGATAAACTTTGATACACTTAGATATACTTTGATACACTTAGATATACTTTGATACACTTAGATATACTTTGATATACTTTGACACCCTTAGATATACTTTGATACACTTTGATACACTTAGATAAACTTTGATATACTTTGATACACTTTGATACACTTAGATAAACTTTGATACACTTAGATATACTTTGATACACTTAGATATACTTTGATACACTTAGATATACTTTGATACACTTAGATATACTTTAATACACTTAGATATACTTTGATAAACTTAGATAAACTTTGATACACTTAGTTATACTTTCATACACTTAGATACACTTAGATATACTTTGATACACCTAGATATACTTTGATACATTTTGATACAATTAGATATAGTTTGATACACTTAGATATACTTTGATATACTTTGATACACTTTGATACACTTAGATAAACTTTGATACACTTAGATATACTTTGATACACTTAGATATACTTTGATACATTTTGATACATTTAGATATACTTTGATACACTTAGATATACTTTGATACACTTAGATATACTTTGATATACTTTGATGCACTTAGATATACTTTAATACACTTAGATATACTTTGATACACTTTGATACACTTAGATATACTTTGATATAATTTGATACACATTGATATACTTTGATATACTTTGATACACTTAGATATACTTTGATATACTTTGATACACTAAGATATACTTCGATACACTTTGATATACTTTAATACACTTTAATATACTTTAATACGCTTTGATACACTTAGATATTAGTTGATACACTTAGATATATTTAGATATACTTTGATACACTTAGATATACTTTGATACACTTAGATATACTTTGATACACTTTGATATACTTAGATACGCTTTGATACACTTAGATATACTTTGATACACTTAGATATACTTTGATACACTTAGATATACTTTGATACATTTTGATACATTTAGATATACTTTGATACACTTAGATATACTTTGATACACTTTGATATACTTTAATACACTTTGATACACTTAGATATTAGGTGATACACTTAGATATATTTAGATATACTTTGATACTCTTAAATATACTTTGATACATTTTGATACACTTATATATACTTTGATATACTTAGATATACTTTGATACACTTAGATATACTTTGATACACTTAGATATACTTTGATATACTTTGATACACTTAGATAAACTTTGATACACTTAGATATTATTTGATACACTTAGATACACTTAGATACACTTTGATACACTTAGATATACTTTGATATAATTTGATACACTTTGATACACTTAGATAAACTTTGATACACTTAGATATACTTTGATACACTTAGATATACTTTGATACATTTTGATACATTTAGATATACTTTGATACACTTAGATATACTTTGATATATTTTGATACACTTATATAAACTTTGATACACTTAGTTATACTTTGATACACTTAGATACACTTTGATACATTTTGATACATTTAGATATACTTTGATACACTTAGATATACTTTGATACACTTTGATACACTTAGATAAACTTTGATACACTTTGATACACTTAGATATACTTTGATACACTTAGATACACTTTAAAACATTTTGATACATTTAGATATACTTTGATACACTTAGATATACTTTGATATACTTTGATACACTTAGATTTACTTTGATACACTTAGATTTACTTTTATACACTTAGATATACTTTGACACCCTTAGATATACTTTGATACACTTAGATATACTTTGATACACTTTGATACACTTAGATATACTTTGATATACTTTGATACACTTAGATATACTTTTATACACTTTGATATACTTTCATACACTTTGATATTCGTTGATACACTTATATATACTTTGGTACATTTAGATATACTTTGATACACTTAGATATACTTTGATATATTTTGATACACTTATATATACTTTGATACACTTAGATATACTTTGATACACTTAGATATACTTTGATACACTTAGATATACTTTGATACACTTTGATATACTTAGATACGCTTTGATACACTTAGATATACTTTGATACACTTAGATATACTTTGATACACTTTGATATACTTAGATACGCTTTGATACACTTAGATATACTTTGATACACCTAGATACACTTAGATATACTTTGATTCACTTAGATATACTTTGATACACTTTGATATACTTTAATACACTTTGATACACTTAGATATTAGGTGATACACTTAGATATATTTAGATATACTTTGATACTCTTAAATATACTTTGATACATTTTGATACACTTATATATACTTTGATATACTTTGATACACTTAGATAAACTTTGATACACTTAGATATAATTTGATACACTTAGATACACTTAGATACACTTTGATACACTTAGATATACTTTGATATAATTTGATACACTTTGATACACTTAGATACACTTTGATACACTTAGATATAGTTTGATACACTTAGATATACTTTGATACATTTTGATACTTTTAGATATACTTTGATACACTTAGATATACTTTGATATATTTTGATACATTATATAAACTTTGATACACTTAGTTATACTTTGATACACTTAGATACACTTTGATACATTTTGATACATTTAGATATACTTTGATACACTTAGATATACTTTGATACACTTTGATACACTTAGATAAACTTTGATACACTTTGATACACTTAGATATACTTTGATACACTTAGATACACTTTAAAACATTTTGATACATTTAGATATACTTTGATACACTTAGATATACTTTGATATACTTTGATACACTTAGATTTACTTTGATACACTTAGATTTACTTTTATACACTTAGATATACTTTGACACCCTTAGATATACTTTGATACACTTAGATATACTTTGATACACTTTGATACACTTAGATATACTTTGATATACTTTGATACACTTAGATATACTTTTATACACTTTGATATACTTTCATACACTTTGATATTCGTTGATACACTTATATATACTTTAATACACGTAGATATACTTTGATACACTTAGATATACTTTGACACCCTTAGATATACTTTGATACACTTAGATATACTTTGATACACTTTGATACACTTAGATATACTTTAATATACTTTGATACACTTAGATATACTTTTAAACACTTTAATACACTTAGATATACTTTGATACACTTATATATACTTTGACATACTTTGATGCACTTAGATATACTTTAATACACTTAGATATACTTTGATACACTTTAATACACTTAGATATACTTTGATATACTTTGATACACATTGATATACTTTGATATACTTTGATACACTTAGATATACTTTGATGTACTTTGATACACTTAGATTTACTTTGATACACTTAGATATACTTTGATACACTTTGATATACTTTGATACACTTTGATATACTTTGATACACTTTGATACACTTAGATATACTTTGATACACTTATATATACTTTGACATACTTTGATGAACTTAGATATACTTTGATACACTTAGATGTACTTTGATACACTTAGATATACTTTGATACACTTTGATATACTTAGATACACTTTGATACACTTAGATATACATTGATACACTTAGATACACTTAGATATACTTTGATACACTTAGATATACTTTGATACACTTTGATATACTTTAATACACTTTGATACACTTAGATATTAGTTGATACACATAGATATATTTAGATATACTTTGATACTCTTAAATATACTTTGATACATTTTGTTACACTTATATATACTTTGATACACTTAGATATACTTTGATACACTTAGATATACTTTGATATACTTTGATACACTTAGATAAACTTTGATACACTTAGATATAATTTGATACACTTAGATACACTTAGATACACTTAGATACACTTTGATACACTTAGATATACTTTGATATAATTTGATACACTTTGATACACTTAGATAAACTTTGATACACTTTAATATACTTTGATACACTTAGATATACTTTGATACATTTTGATACATTTAGATATACTTTGATACACTTAGATAAACTTTGATACACTTTGATACACTTAGATTTACTTTTATACACTTAGATATACTTTGACACCCTTAGATATACTTTGATACACTTAGATATACTTTGATACACTTTGATACACTTAGATATACTTTGATATACTTTGATACACTTAGATATACTTTTATACACTTTGATATACTTTCATACACTTTGATATTCGTTGATACACTTATATATACTTTAATACACTTAGATATACTTTGATACACTTAGATATACTTTGATATACTTTGACACCCTTAGATATACTTTGATACACTTAGATATACTTTGACACCCTTAGATATACTTTGATACACTTAGATATACTTTGATACACTTTGATACACTTAGATATACTTATTATACTTTGATACACTTAGATATACTTTTATACACTTGTATACTTTGATACACTTAGATATACTTTGATACATTTTGATACATTTAGATATACTTTGATTCACTTAGATATACTTTGATATACTTTGATACACTTTGATACACTTAGATAAAATTTTATACACTTAGATATACTTTGATACACTTAGATATAATTTGATATACTTTGACACCCTTAGATATACAGTACTTTGATACACTTTGATACACTTAGATATACTTTGATACACTTATATATACTTTGATACACTTAGATATACTTTGATACACTTAGATATACTTTGATACACTTTGATATACTTAGATACACTTTGATACACTTAGATAAACTTTGATACACTTAGACATACTTTGATACACTTAGATATAATTTGATATACTTTGACACCCTTAGATATACAGTACTTTAAAACACTTAGATATACTTTGATATACTTTGATACACTTATATAAACTTTGATACACTTAGTTATACTTTGATACACTTAGATACACTTAGATATACTTTGATACACTTAGATATACTTTGATACGTTTTGATACATTTAGATATACTTTGATACACTTAGATATACTTTGATATACTTTGATACACTTTGATACACTTAGAAAAACTTTGATACACTTTGATACACTTAGATATACTTTGATACACTTAGATATACTTTGATACATTTAGATATACTTTGATACACTTAGATATACTTTGATACACTTAGATATACTTTGATATAATTTGATGCACTTAGATATACTTTAATACACTTAGATATACTTTGATACACTTTGATACACTTAGATATACTTTGATATACTTTGATACACATTGATATACTTTGATATACTTTGATACACTTAGATATACTTTGATATACTGTGATACACTTAGATTTATTTTGATACACTTAGATATACTTTGATACACTTTGATATAATTTGATACACTTTGATACCCTTAGATATACTTTGATACACCTAGATACACTTAGATATACTTTGATACACTAAGATATACTTTGATACACTTTGATATACTTTAATACACTTTGATACAATTAGATATTAGTTGATACACTTAGATATATTTAGATATACTTTGATACTCTCTAATATACTTTGATACATTTTGATACACTTATATATACTTTGATACACTTAGATATACTTTGATACACTTAGATATACTTTGATACACTTAGATATACTTTGATATACTTTGATATACTTAGATAAACTTTGATACACTTAGATATACTTTGATACATTTTGATATACTTTGATACATTTTGATACATTTAGATATACTTTGATATACTTTGATATACTTTGATATACTTTGATATACTTTGATACACATTGATATACTTTGATATACTTTGATACACTTAGATATACTTTGATATTTTTTGATACACTTAGATTTACTTTGATACACTTAGATATACTTTGATACACTTTAATATACTTTGATACACTTTGATACACTTAGATATACTTTGATACACTTAGATATACTTTGATACACTTTGATATACTTAGATACACTTTGATACACTTAGAGATACTTAGATACACTTTGATACACTTAGATATACTTTGATACACCTAGATACACTTAGATACACTTTGATACACTTAGATACACTTTGATACACTTTGATACACTTAGATATACTTTGATATAATTTGATACACTTTGATACACTTAGATAAACTTTGATACAATTAGATATACTTTGATACACTTAGATATACTTTGATACATTTTGATACATTTAGATATACTTTGATACTTTTAGATATACTTTGATATACTTTGATACACTTTTATACACTTAGATATACTTTGATATACTTTGATATACTTTGACACCCTTAGATATACTTTGACACCTTTAGATATACTTTGATACACTTAGATATACTTTGATACACTTTGATACACTTAGATATACTTTGATATACTTTGATACACTTAGATATACTTTGATACATTTTAATACATTTAGATATACTTTGATACACTTAGATATACTTTGATATACTTTGACACCCTTAGATATACTTTGATACACTTAGATATACTTTGACACCCTTAGATATACTTTGATACACTTAGATATACTTTGATACACTTTGATACACTTAGATATACTTTGATATACTTTGATATACTTTGACACCCTTAGATATACTTTGATACACTTAGATATACTTTGACACCTTTAGATATACTTTGATACACTTAGATATACTTTGATACACTTTGATACACTTAGATATACTTTGATATACTTTGATACACTTAGATATACTTTGATACATTTTAATACATTTAGATATACTTTGATACACTTAGATATACTTTGATATACTTTGACACCCTTAGATATACTTTGATACACTTAGATATACTTTGACACCCTTAGATATACTTTGATACACTTAGATATACTTTGATACACTTTTATACACTTAGATATTCTTTGATACACTTATATATACTTTGACATACTTAGATACATTTAGATATACTTTGATACACTTTGATATACTTAGATACACTTTGATACACTTAGATATACTTTGATACACTTAGATACACTTAGATATACTTTGACACACTTAGATACACTTAGATATACTTTGATACACTTTGATATACTTTGATACACTTTGATACACTTAGATATATTTAGATATACTTTGATACTCTTAAATATACTTTGATACATTTTGATACACTTATATATACTTTGATACACTTAGATATACTTTGATACACTTAGATATACTTTGATATACTTTGATACACTTTGATACACTTAGATAAACTTTGATACACTTAGATATAATTTGATACACTTAGATACCCTTAGATACACTTTGAAACACTTAGATATACTTTGATACACTTAGATATACTTTGATATACTTTGATACACTTTGATACACTTAGATAAACTTTGATACACTTAGATATAATTTGATACACTTAGATACACTTAGATACACTTTGAAACACTTAGATATACTTTGATATAATTTGATACACTTTGATACACTTAGATAAACTTTGATACACTTAGATATACTTTAATACACTTAGATATACTTTGATACACTTAGATATACTTTGATACACTTAGATATACTTTGATACACTTAGATATATTTAGATATACTTTGATACTCTTAAATATACTTTGATACATTTTTAAACACTTATATATACTTTGATACACTTAGATATATTTAGATATACTTTGATACTCTTAAATATACTTTGATACATTTTGATACACTTATATATACTTTGATACACTTAGATATACTTTGATACACTTAGATATACTTTGATATACTTTGATACACTTTGATACACTTAGATAAATTTTGATACACTTAGATATACTTTGATATACTTAGATACACTCAGATACACTTAGATATACTTTGATACACTTTGATACACTTTAATACACTTAGATAAACATTGATACACTTAGATATACTTTGATACACTTAGATATACTTTGATACATTTTGATACATTTAGATATACTTTGATACACTTAGATATACTTTGATATACTTTGATACACTTAGATAAACTTTGATACACTTAGATATACTTTGATACACTTAAATATACTTTGATACACTTAGATATACTTTGATATACTTTGACACCCTTAGATATACTTTGATACACTTTGATACACTTAGATAAACTTTGATATACTTTGATACACTTTGATACACTTAGATAAACTTTGATACACTTAGATATACTTTGATACACTTAGATATACTTTGATACACTTAGATATACTTTGATACACTTAGATATACTTTGAAACACTTAGATATACTTTGATAAACTTAGATAAACTTTGATACACTTAGTTATACTTTCATACACTTAGATACACTTAGATATACTTTGATACACTTAGATATACTTTGATACATTTTGATACAATTAGATATAGTTTGATACACTTAGATATACTTTGATATACTTTGATACACTTTGATACACTTAGATAAACTTTGATACACTTAGATATACTTTGATACACTTAGATATACTTTGATACATTTTGATACATTTAGATATACTTTGATACACTTAGATATACTTTGATACACTTATATATACTTTGATATACTTTGATGCACTTAGATATACTTTAATACACTTAGATATACTTTGATACACTTTGATACACTTAGATATACTTTGATATAATTTGATACACATTGATATACTTTGATATACTTTGATACACTTAGATATACTTTGATATACTTTGATACACTAAGATATACTTCGATACACTTTGATATACTTTAATACACTTTGATATACTTTAATACACTTTGATACACTTAGATATTAGTTGATACAATTAGATATATTTAGATATACTTTGATACACTTAGATATACTTTGATACACTTAGATATACTTTGATACACTTTGATATACTTAGATACGCTTTGATACACTTAGATATACTTTGATACACTTAGATATACTTTGATACACTTAGATATACTTTGATACATTTTGATACATTTAGATATACTTTGATACACCTAGATACACTTAGATATACTTTGATACACTTAGATATACTTTGATACACTTTGATATAATTTAATACACTTTGATACACTTAGATATTAGGTGATACACTTAGATATATTTAAATATACTTTGATACTCTTAAATATACTTTGATACATTTTGATACACTTATATATACTTTGATATACTTAGATATACTTTGATACACTTAGATATACTTTGATACACTTAGATATACTTTGATATACTTTGATACACTTAGATAAACTTTGATACACTTAGATATTATTTGATACACTTAGATACACTTAGATACACTTTGATACACTTAGATATACTTTGATATAATTTGATACACTTTGATACACTTAGATAAACTTTGATACACTTAGATATACTTTGATACACTTAGATATACTTTGATACATTTTGATACATTTAGATATACTTTGATACACTTAGATATACTTTGATATATTTTGATACACTTATATAAACTTTGATACACTTAGTTATACTTTGATACACTTAGATACACTTTGATACATTTTGATACATTTAGATATACTTTGATACACATAGATATACTTTGATACACTTTGAAACACTTAGATAAACTTTGATACACTTTGATACACTTAGATATACTTTGATACACTTAGATACACTTTAAAACATTTTGATACATTTAGATATAATTTGATACACTTAGATATACTTTGATATACTTTGATACACTTAGATTTACTTTTATACACTTAGATATACTTTGACACCCTTAGATATACTTTGATACACTTAGATATACTTTGATACACTTTGATACACTTAGATATACTTTGATATACTTTGATACACTTAGATATACTTTTATACACTTTGATATACTTTCATACACTTTGATATTCGTTGATACACTTATATATACTTTGGTACATTTAGATATACTTTGATACACTTAGATATACTTTGATATATTTTGATACACTTATATATACTTTGATACACTTAGATATACTTTGATACACTTAGATATACTTTGATACACTTAGATATACTTTGATACACTTTGATATACTTAGATACGCTTTGATACACTTAGATATACTTTGATACACTTAGATATACTTTGATACACTTTGATATACTTAGATACGCTTTGATACACTTAGATATACTTTGATACACCTAGATACACTTAGATATACTTTGATACACTTAGATATACTTTGATACACTTTGATATACTTTAATACACTTTGATACACTTAGATATTAGGTGATACACTTAGATATATTTAGATATACTTTGATACTCTTAAATATACTTTGATACATTTTGATACACTTATATATACTTTGATACACTTAGATATACTTTGATACACTTAGATATACTTTGATACACTTAGATATACTTTGATATACTTTGATACACTTAGATAAACTTTGATACACTTAGATATAATTTGATACACTTAGATACACTTAGATACACTTTGATACACTTAGATATACTTTGATATAATTTGATACACTTTGATACACTTAGATACACTTTGATACACTTAGATATAGTTTGATACACTTAGATATACTTTGATACATTTTGATACATTTAGATATACTTTGATACACTTAGATATACTTTGATATATTTTGATACACTTATATAAACTTTGATACACTTAGTTATACTTTGATACACTTAGATACACTTTGATACATTTTGATACATTTAGATATACTTTGATACACTTAGATATACTTTGATACACTTTGATACACTTAGATAAACTTTGATACACTTAGATATACTTTGATACACTTAGATACACTTTAAAACATTTTGATACATTTAGATATACTTTGATACACTTAGATATACTTTGATATACTTTGATACACTTAGATTTACTTTGATACACTTAGATTTACTTTTATACACTTAGATATACTTTGACACCCTTAGATATACTTTGATACACTTAGATATACTTTGATACACTTTGATACACTTAGATATACTTTGATATACTTTGATACACTTAGATATACTTTTATACACTTTGATATACAGGGTGATTGATATAAGTGTGCCAGCCGTTTTATTCGAAAACCATAAGAGATATCAAAAAAAGTTAAATAGTAAGTGCCTTGAATTTTCTATTTAAAAAATTATAGTCAAGTCGAAAAAATTATTTTAGCAGCCATTTTTCCAATATGGCCGCCAACTTTGATTTTTCTTATGGAACACCCTGTATTTTATTATGTATTCTGGTAGAAAAAGTAATTTTAAGACGATTTTATTCTTGTGATTTTTTTCGTAAACCTAACCGTTTAAAGGATAATAATGTTTTAAGTTGTGAAATTTAGAATGGTTTTCGAGCAAAACAGCTGGCATGCTTGCTTAGGCCTTTATCGAAACTCTTTGTAATGCAGAAATTTCAAAACTTTAACCATTATTATCTTTAAAACGGTTAGGTTTATGAAAAAAATTACAAGAATAAAATCGTCTTAAAATTACTTTTTCTACCAGAATACATTATAAAATACAGGGTATTCCGTAAGAAAAATCAAAGTTGGCGGCCATATTGGAAAAATGGCGGCTAAAATAATTTTTTTGACTTGACTACAATTTTTTTAATAAAAAATCCAAGGCACTTACCATTTAACTTTTTTTGATATCTCTTATAGTTTTCGAATAAAACGGCTGGCACACTTATATCAATCACCCTGTATTTTCATACACTTTGATATTCGTTGATACACTTATATATACTTTAATACACATAGATTTACTTTGATACACTTAGATTTACTTTTATACACTTAGATATACTTTGACACCCTTAGATATACTTTGATACACTTAGATATACTTTGATACACTTTGATACACTTAGATATACTTTAATATACTTTGATACACTTAGATATACTTTTATACACTTAGATATACTTTTAAACACTTTAATACACTTAGATATACTTTGATACACTTATATATACTTTGACATACTTTGATGCACTTAGATATACTTTAATACACTTAGATATACTTTGATACACTTTAATACACTTAGATATACTTTGATATACTTTGATACACATTGATATACTTTGATATACTTTGATACACTTAGATATACTTTGATGTACTTTGATACACTTAGATTTACTTTGATACACTTAGATATACTTTGATATACTTTGATATACTTTGATACACTTTGATATACTTTGATACACTTTGATACATTTAGATATACTTTGATACACTTATATATACTTTGACATACTTTGATGAACTTAGATATACTTTGATACACTTAGATGTACTTTGATACACTTAGATATACTTTGATACACTTTGATATACTTAGATACACTTTGATACACTTAGATATACATTGATACACTTAGATACACTTAGATATACTTTGATACACTTAGATATACTTTGATACACTTTGATATACTTTAATACACTTTGATACACTTAGATATTAGTTGATACACATAGATATATTTAGATATACTTTGATACTCTTAAATATACTTTGATACATTTTGTTACACTTATATATACTTTGATACACTTAGATATACTTTGATACACTTAGATATACTTTGATATACTTTGATACACTTAGATAAACTATGATACACTTAGATATAATTTGATACACTTAGAGAAACTTTGATACACTTAAATATACTTTGATACACTTAGATATACTTTGATACATTTTGATACATTTAGATATACTTTGATACACTTAGATAAACTTTGATACACTTTGATACACTTAGATATACTTTGATACACTTAGATACACTTTAAAACATTTTGATACATTTAGATATACTTTGATACACTTAGATATACTTTGATATACTTTGATACACTTAGATTTACTTTGATACACTTAGATTTACTTTTATACACTTAGATATACTTTGACACCCTTAGATATACTTTGATACACTTAGATATACTTTGATACACTTTGATACACTTAGATATACTTTGATATACTTTGATACACTTAGATATACTTTTATACACTTTGATATACTTTCATACACTTTGATATTCGTTGATACACTTATATATACTTTAATACACTTAGATATACTTTGATACACTTAGATATACTTTGATACACTTAGATATACTTTGATACACTTTGATATACTTAGATACACTTTGATACACTTAGATAAACTTTGATACACTTAGACATACTTTGATACACTTAGATATAATTTGATATACTTTGACACCCTTAGATATACAGTACTTTAAAACACTTAGATATACTTTGATATACTTTGATACACTTATATAAACTTTGATACACTTAGTTATACTTTGATACACTTAGATACACTTAGATATACTTTGATACACTTAGATATACTTTGATACGTTTTGATACATTTAGATATACTTTGATACACTTAGATATACTTTGATATACTTTGATACACTTTGATACACTTAGAAAAACTTTGATACACTTTGATACACTTAGATATACTTTGATACACTTAGATATACTTTGATACATTTAGATATACTTTGATACACTTAGATATACTTTGATACACTTAGATATACTTTGATATAATTTGATGCACTTAGATATACTTTAATACACTTAGATATACTTTGATACACTTTGATACACTTAGATATACTTTGATATACTTTGATACACATTGATATACTTTGATATACTTTGATACACTTAGATATACTTTGATATACTGTGATACACTTAGATTTATTTTGATACACTTAGATATACTTTGATACACTTTGATATACTTTGATACACTTTGATACCCTTAGATATACTTTGATACACTTATAAATACTTTGACATACTTTGATGAACTTAGATATACTTTGATACACTTAGATATTCTTTGATACACTTTGATATACTTTAATACACTTTGATACACTTAGATATTAGTTGATACACTTAGATATAATTAGATTTACTTTGATACTCTTAAATATACTTTGATACATTTTGATACACTTATATATACTTTGATACACTTAGATATACTTTGATACACTTAGATATACTTTGATACACTTAGATATACTTTGATATACTTTGATACACTTAGATAAACTTTGATACATTTAGATATAATTTGATATACTTAGATACACTTAGATACACTTTGATACACTTAGATATACTTTGATATAATTTGATACACTTTGATACACTTAGATAAACTTTGATACACTTAGATATACTTTGATACATTTTGATACAATTAGATATACTTTGATACACTTAGATATACTTTGATATACTTTAATACACTTTGATAGACTTAGATAAACTTTGATACACTTAGATTCACATTGATACACTTAGATATAATTTGATATACTTTGACACCCTTAGATATACAGTAATTTGATACACTTAGATATACTTTGATATACTTTGATACACTTATATAAACTTTGATACACTTAGTTATACTTTGATACACTTAGATACACTTAGATATACTTTGATACACTTAGATATACTTTAATACATTTTGATACATTTAGATATACTTTGATACACTTAGATATACTTTGATATACTTTGATACACTTTGATACACTTAGATAAACTTTGATACACTTTGATACACTTAGATATACTTTGATACACGTAGATACACTTAGATATACTTTGATACACTTAGATATACTTTGATACATTTTGATACATTTAGATATACTTTGATACACTTAGATATACTTTGATATACTTTGATACACTTAGATTTACTTTGATACACTTAGATTTACTTTGATACACTTAGATATACTTTGATACACTTTGATATACTTTGATACACTTTGATACACTTAGATATACTTTGATACACTTAGATATACTTTAATACACTTAGATATACTTTGATATACTTTGACACACTTAGATATACTTTGATACACTTAGATATACTTTGACACCCTTAGATATACTTTGATACACTTAGATATACTTTGATACACTTTGATACACTTAGATATACTTTGATATACTTTGATACACTTAGATATACTTTTATACACTTAGATATACTTTTTAACACTTTGATACACTTAGATATACTTTGATACACTTATATATACTTTGACATACTTTGATGCACTTAGATATACTTTGATATACTTTGATACACATTGATATACTTTGATATACTTTGATACACTTAGATATACTTTGATATACTGTGATACACTTAGATTTATTTTGATACACTTAGATATACTTTGATACACTTTGATATACTTTGATACACTTTGATACCCTTAGATATACTTTGATACACTTATATATACTTTGACATACTTTGATGAACTTAGATATACTTTGATACACTTAGATATACTTTGATACACTTTGATATACTTTAATACACTTTGATACACTTAGATATTAGTTGATACACTTAGATATATTTAGATTTACTTTGATACACTTAGATAAACTTTGATACACTTAGATATAATTTGATACACTTAGATACACTTTGATACACTTAGATATACTTTGATATAATTTGATACACTTTGATACACTTAGATAAACTTTGATACACTTAGATATACTTTGATACACTTAGATATACTTTGATACATTTTGATACAATTAGATATACTTTGATACACTTAGATATACTTTGATATTCTTTAATACACTTTGATAGACTTAGATAAACTTTGATACACTTAGATATACTTTGATACACTTAGATATAATTTGATATACTTTGACACCCTTAGATATACAGTAATTTGATACACTTAGATATACTTTGATATACTTTGATACACTTATATAAACTTTGATACACTTAGTTATACTTTGATACACTTAGATACACTTAGATATACTTTGATACACTTAGATATACTTTGATACATTTTGATACATTTAGATATACTTTGATACACTTAGATATGATTTGATATACTTTGATACACTTTGATACACTTAGATAAACTTTGATACACTTTGATACACTTAGATATACTTTGATACACGTAGATACACTTAGATATACTTTGATACACTTAGATATAATTTGATATACTTTGACACCCTTAGATATACAGTAATTTGATACACTTAGATATACTTTGATATACTTTGATACACTTATATAAACTTTGATACACTTAGTTATACTTTGATACACTTAGATACACTTAGATATACTTTGATACACTTAGATATACTTTGATACATTTTGATACATTTAGATATACTTTGATACACTTAGATATACTTTGATATACTTTGATACACTTTGATACACTTAGATAAACTTTGATACACTTTGATACACTTAGATATACTTTGATACACTTAGATATACTTTGATACATTTTGATACATTTAGATATACTTTGATACACTTAGATATACTTTGATATACTTTTATACACTTAGATTTACTTTGATACACTTAGATATACTTTGATACACTTAGATATACTTTGATACATTTTGATACATGTAGATATACTTTGATACACTTAGATATACTTTGATATACTTTGATACACTTTGATACACTTAGATATACTTTGATACAGTTAGATATACTTTGATATACTGTGATACACTTAGATTTATTTTGATACACTTAGATATACTTTGATACACTTTGATATACTTTGATACACTTTGATACCCTTAGATATACTTTAATACACTTATATATACTTTGACATGCTTTGATGAACTTAGATATACTTTGATAGACTTAGATATACTTTGATACACTTAGATATACTTTGATACACTTAGATATAATTTGATACACTTAGATACACTTAGATACACTTAGATATACTTTGATACATTTTGATACAATTAGATATACTTTGATACACTTAGATATACTTTGATATACTTTGATACACTTTGATAGACTTAGATAAACTTTGATACACTTAGATATACTTTGATACACTTAGATATAATTTGATATACTTTGACACCCTTAAATATACAGTAATTTGATACACTTAGATATACTTTGATATACTTTGATACACTTATATAAACTTTGATACACTTAGTTATACTTTGATACACTTAGATACACTTAGATATACTTTGATACACTTAGATATACTTTGATACATTTTGATACATTTAGATATACTTTGATACACTTAGATATACTTTGATATACTTTGATACACTTAGATAAACTTTGATACACTTTGATACACTTAGATATACTTTGATACACTTAGATATACTTTGATACATTTTGATACATTTAGATATACTTTGATACACTTAGATATACTTTGATATACTTTGATACACTTAGATTTACTTTGATACACTTAGATTTACTTTGATACACTTAGATATACTTTGATACACTTTGATATATTTTGATACACTTTGATACACTTAGATATACTTTGATATACTGTGATACACTTAGATTTATTTTGATACACTTAGATATAATTTGATACACTTTGATATACTTTGATATACTTTGATACACTTTGATACCCTTAGATATACTTTGATACACTTATATATACTTTGACATACTTTGATGAACTTAGATATACTTTGATACACTTAGATATACTTTGATACACTTTGATATACTTTAATACACTTTGATACACTTAGATATTAGTTGATACACTTAGATATATTTAGATTTACTTTGATACTCTTAAATATACTTTGATACATTTTGATACACTTATATATACTTTGATACACTTAGATATACTTTGATACACTTAGATATACTTTGATACACTTAGATATACTTTGATATACTTTGATACACTTAGATAAACTTTGATACACTTAGATATACTTTGATACATTTAAATATACTTTGATACACTTAGATATACTTTGATATACTTTTATACACTTAGATTTACTTTGATACACTTAGATTTACTTTGATACACTTAGATACACTTAGATATACTTTGATACACTTAGATATACTTTGATACATTTTGATACATTTAGATATACTTTGATACACTTAGATATACTTTGATATACTTTGATACACTTTGATACACTTAGATAAACTTTGATACACTTTGATACACTTAGATATACTTTGATACACTTTGATATACTTTGATACTCTTTGACACACTGTGATATTCGTTGATACACTTATATATACTTTGATACACTTAGATATACTTTGATATTCTTTGATACACTTTGATACACTTAGATATACTTTGATACAGTTAGATATACTTTGATATACTGTGATACACTTAGATTTATTTTGATACACTTAGATATACTTTGATACACTTTGATATACTTTGATACACTTTGATACCCTTAGATATACTTTGATACACTTATATATACTTTGACATACTTTGATGAACTTAGATATACTTTGATAGACTTAGATATACTTTGATACACTTAGATATACTTTTATACACTTAGATATACTTTGATATACTTTGATACATTTTGATACATTTAGATATACTTTGATACACTTAGATATACTTTGATATACTTTGATACACTTAGATTTACTTTGATACACTTAGATATACTTTGATACACTTAGATATACTTTGATACACTTTGATATACTTTGATACACTTTGATACACTTAGATATACTTTGATACACTTAGGTATACTTTGATACACTTAGATATACTTTGATATACTTTGACACACTTAGATATACTTTGATACACTTAGATATACTTTGACACCCTTAGATATACTTTGATACACTTAGATATACTTTGATACACTTAGATATACTTTGACACCCTTAGATATACTTTGATACACTTAGATATACTTTGATACACTTTGATATACTTAGATATACTTTGATATACTTTGATACACTTAGATATACTTTTATACACTTAGATATACTTTTAAACACTTTGATACACTTAGATATACTTTGATACACTTATATATACTTTGACATACTTTGATGCACTTAGATATACTTTAATACACTTAGATATACTTTGATACACTTTGATACACTTAGATATACTTTGATATACTTTGATACACATTGATATACTTTGATATACTTTGATACACTTAGATATACTTTGATATACTTTGATACACTTAGATTTACTTTGATACACTTAGATATACTTTGATACACTTTGATATACTTTGATACACTTTGATACACTTAGATATACTTTGATACACTTAGATAAACTTTGATACACTTAGATATACTTTGATACACTTAGATATACTTTGATACATTTTGATACAATTAGATATACTTTGATACACTTAGATATACTTTGATATTCTTTAATACACTTTGATAGACTTAGATAAACTTTGATACACTTAGATATACTTTGATACACTTAGATATAATTTGATATACTTTGACACCCTTAGATATACAGTAATTTGATACACTTAGATATACTTTGATATACTTTGATACACTTATATAAACTTTGATACACTTAGTTATACTTTGATACACTTAGATACACTTAGATATACTTTGATACACTTAGATATACTTTGATACATTTTGATACATTTAGATATACTTTGATACACTTAGATATGATTTGATATACTTTGATACACTTTGATACACTTAGATAAACTTTGATACACTTTGATACACTTAGATATACTTTGATACACGTAGATACACTTAGATATACTTTGATACACTTAGATATAATTTGATATACTTTGACACCCTTAGATATACAGTAATTTGATACACTTAGATATACTTTGATATACTTTGATACACTTATATAAACTTTGATACACTTAGTTATACTTTGATACACTTAGATACACTTAGATATACTTTGATACACTTAGATATACTTTGATACATTTTGATACATTTAGATATACTTTGATACACTTAGATATACTTTGATACACTTAGATATACTTTGATACATTTTGATACATTTAGATATACTTTGATACACTTAGATATACTTTGATATACTTTTATACACTTAGATTTACTTTGATACACTTAGATATACTTTGATACACTTAGATATACTTTGATACATTTTGATACATGTAGATATACTTTGATACACTTAGATATACTTTGATATACTTTGATACACTTTGATACACTTAGATATACTTTGATACAGTTAGATATACTTTGATATACTGTGATACACTTAGATTTATTTTGATACACTTAGATATACTTTGATACACTTTGATATACTTTGATACACTTTGATACCCTTAGATATACTTTGATACACTTATATATACTTTGACATACTTTGATGAACTTAGATATACTTTGATAGACTTAGATATACTTTGATACACTTAGATATACTTTGATACACTTAGATATACTTTGATATACTTTGATACACTTAGATAAACTTTGATACACTTAGATATAATTTGATACACTTAGATACACTTAGATACACTTAGATACACTTAGATATACTTTGATACATTTTGATACAATTAGATATACTTTGATACACTTAGATATACTTTGATATACTTTGATACACTTTGATAGACTTAGATAAACTTTGATACACTTAGATATACTTTGATACACTTAGATATAATTTGATATACTTTGACACCCTTAAATATACAGTAATTTGATACACTTAGATATACTTTGATATACTTTGATACACTTATATAAACTTTGATACACTTAGTTATACTTTGATACACTTAGATACACTTAGATATACTTTGATACACTTAGATATACTTTGATACATTTTGATACATTTAGATATACTTTGATACACTTAGATATACTTTGATATACTTTGATACACTTAGATAAACTTTGATACACTTTGATACACTTAGATATACTTTGATACACTTAGATATACTTTGATACATTTTGATACATTTAGATATACTTTGATACACTTAGATATACTTTGATATACTTTGATACACTTAGATTTACTTTGATACACTTAGATTTACTTTGATACACTTAGATATACTTTGATACACTTTGATATACTTTGATACACTTTGATACACTTAGATATACTTTGATATACTGTGATACACTTTGATACCCTTAGATATACTTTGATACACTTATATATACTTTGACATACTTTGATGAACTTAGATATACTTTGATACACTTAGATATACTTTGATACACTTTGATATACTTTAATACACTTTGATACACTTAGATATTAGTTGATACACTTAGATATATTTAGATTTACTTTGATACTCTTAAATATACTTTGATACATTTTGATACACTTATATATACTTTGATACACTTAGATATACTTTGATACTCTTAGATATACTTTGATACACTTAGATATACTTTGATATACTTTGATACACTTAGATAAACTTTGATACACTTAGATATACTTTGATACATTTAAATTTCTTTGATACACTTAGATATACTTTGATATACTTTTATACACTTAGATTTACTTTGATACACTTAGATTTACTTTGATACACTTAGATACACTTAGATATACTTTGATACACTTAGATATACTTTGATACATTTTGATACATTTAGATATACTTTGATACACTTAGATATACTTTGATATACTTTGATACACTTTGATACACTTAGATAAACTTTGATACACTTTGATACACTTAGATATACTTTGATACACTTTGATATACTTTGATACTCTTTGACACACTGTGATATTCGTTGATACACTTATATATACTTTG
Source organism: Macrosteles quadrilineatus (assembly GCF_028750875.1). Lineage (NCBI taxonomy): Eukaryota > Metazoa > Arthropoda > Insecta > Hemiptera > Cicadellidae > Macrosteles > Macrosteles quadrilineatus. Next base: position 1,251,351 of record NW_026542619.1, on the reverse strand, counting down.
ATACACTTAGATATACTTTGATATTCTTTGATACACTTTGATACACTTAGATATACTTTGATACAGTTAGATATACTTTGATATACTGTGATACACTTAGATTTATTTTGATACACTTAGATATACTTTGATACACTTTGATATACTTTGATACACTTTGATACCCTTAGATATACTTTGATACACTTATATATACTTTGACATACTTTGATGAACTTAGATATACTTTGATAGACTTAGATATACTTTGATACACTTAGATATACTTTGATACACTTAGATATACTTTGATATACTTTGATACATTTTGATACATTTAGATATACTTTGATACACTTAGATATACTTTGATATACTTTTATACACTTAGATTTACTTTGATACACTTAGATATACTTTGATACACTTAGATATACTTTGATACACTTTGATATACTTTGATACACTTTGATACACTTAGATATACTTTGATACACTTAGGTATACTTTGATACACTTAGATATACTTTGATATACTTTGACACACTTAGATATACTTTGATACACTTAGATATACTTTGACACCCTTAGATATACTTTGATACACTTAGATATACTTTGATACACTTAGATATACTTTGACACCCTTAGATATACTTTGATACACTTAGATATACTTTGATACACTTTGATATACTTAGATATACTTTGATATACTTTGATACACTTAGATATACTTTTATACACTTAGATATACTTTTAAACACTTTGATACACTTAGATATACTTTTAAACACTTTGATACACTTAGATATACTTTGATACACTTATATATACTTTGACATACTTTGATGCACTTAGATATACTTTAATACACTTAGATATACTTTGATACACTTTGATACACTTAGATATACTTTGATATACTTTGATACACATTGATATACTTTGATATACTTTGATACACTTAGATATACTTTGATATACTTTGATACACTTAGATTTACTTTGATACACTTAGATATACTTTGATACACTTTGATATACTTTGATACACTTTGATACACTTAGATATACTTTGATACACTTAGATATACTTTGATACACTTAGATATACTTTGATACACTTTGATATACTTAGATACACTTTGATACACTTAGATAAACTTTGATACACTTAGACATACTTTGATACACTTAGATATAATTTGATATACTTTGACACCCTTAGATATACAGTACTTTAAAACACTTAGATATACTTTGATATACTTTGATACACTTTTATAAACTTTGATACACTTAGTTATACTTTGATACACTTAGATACACTTAGATATACTTTGATACACTTAGATATACTTTGATACGTTTTGATACATTTAGATATACTTTGATACACTTAGATATACTTTGATATACTTTGATACACTTTGATACACTTAGATAAACTTTGATACACTTTGATACACTTAGATATACTTTGATACACTTAGATATACTTTGATACATTTAAATATACTTTGATACACTTAGATATACTTTAATACACTTAGATATACTTTGATATAATTAGATGCACTTAGATATACTTTAATACACTTAGATATACTTTGATACACTTTGATACACTTAGATATACTTTGATATACTTTGATACACATTGATATACTTTGATATACTTTGATACTTTGATATCCGTTGATACACTTATATATACTTTGATACACTTAGATATACTTTGATATACTTTGATACACTTTGATACACTTAGATAAACTTTGATACACTTAGATATACTTTGATAAACTTAGATATACTTTGATATACTTTGCCACCCTTAGATATACTTTGATACACTTAGATATACTTTGACACCCTTAGATATACTTTGATACACTTTGATATACTTTGATACACTTTGATACACTTAGATATACTTTGATATACTGCGATACACTTAGATTTATTTTGATACACTTAGATATACTTTGATACACTTTAATATACTTTGATACACTTTGATACCCTTAGATATACTTTGATACACTTATATATACTTTGACATACTTTGATGAACTTAGATATACTTTGATACACTTAGATATACTTTGATACACTTTGATATACTTTAATACACTTTGATACACTTAGATATTAGTTGATACACTTAGATATATTTAGATTTACTTTGATACTCTTAAATATACTTTGATACATTTTGATACACTTATATATACTTTGATACACTTAGATATACTTTGATACACTTAGATATACTTAGATATACTTTGATACACTTAGATATACTTTGATACGTTTTGATACATTTAGATATACTTTGATACACTTAGATATACTTTGATATACTTTGATACACTTTGATACACTTAGAAAAACTTTGATACACTTTGATACACTTAGATATACTTTGATACACTTAGATATACTTTGATACATTTAGATATACTTTGATACACTTAGATATACTTTGATACACTTAGATATACTTTGATATAATTTGATGCACTTAGATATACTTTAATACACTTAGATATACTTTGATACACTTTGATACACTTAGATATACTTTGATATACTTTGATACACATTGATATACTTTGATATACTTTGATACACTTAGATATACTTTGATATACTGTGATACACTTAGATTTATTTTGATACACTTAGATATACTTTGATACACTTTGATATACTTTGATACACTTTGATACCCTTAGATATACTTTGATACACTTATAAATACTTTGACATACTTTGATGAACTTAGATATACTTTGATACACTTAGATATTCTTTGATACACTTTGATATACTTTAATACACTTTGATACACTTAGATATTAGTTGATACACTTAGATATAATTAGATTTACTTTGATACTCTTAAATATACTTTGATACATTTTGATACACTTATATATACTTTGATACACTTAGATATACTTTGATACACTTAGATATACTTTGATACACTTAGATATACTTTGATATACTTTGATACACTTAGATAAACTTTGATACATTTAGATATAATTTGATATACTTAGATACACTTAGATACACTTTGATACACTTAGATATACTTTGATATAATTTGATACACTTTGATACACTTAGATAAACTTTGATACACTTAGATATACTTTGATACATTTTGATACAATTAGATATACTTTGATACACTTAGATATACTTTGATATACTTTAATACACTTTGATAGACTTAGATAAACTTTGATACACTTAGATTCACATTGATACACTTAGATATAATTTGATATACTTTGACACCCTTAGATATACAGTAATTTGATACACTTAGATATACTTTGATATACTTTGATACACTTATATAAACTTTGATACACTTAGTTATACTTTGATACACTTAGATACACTTAGATATACTTTGATACACTTAGATATACTTTAATACATTTTGATACATTTAGATATACTTTGATACACTTAGATATACTTTGATATACTTTGATACACTTTGATACACTTAGATAAACTTTGATACACTTTGATACACTTAGATATACTTTGATACACGTAGATACACTTAGATATACTTTGATACACTTAGATATACTTTGATACATTTTGATACATTTAGATATACTTTGATACACTTAGATATACTTTGATATACTTTGATACACTTAGATTTACTTTGATACACTTAGATTTACTTTGATACACTTAGATATACTTTGATACACTTTGATATACTTTGATACACTTTGATACACTTAGATATACTTTGATACACTTAGATATACTTTAATACACTTAGATATACTTTGATATACTTTGACACACTTAGATATACTTTGATACACTTAGATATACTTTGACACCCTTAGATATACTTTGATACACTTAGATATACTTTGATACACTTTGATACACTTAGATATACTTTGATATACTTTGATACACTTAGATATACTTTTATACACTTAGATATACTTTTTAACACTTTGATACACTTAGATATACTTTGATACACTTATATATACTTTGACATACTTTGATGCACTTAGATATACTTTGATATACTTTGATACACATTGATATACTTTGATATACTTTGATACACTTAGATATACTTTGATATACTGTGATACACTTAGATTTATTTTGATACACTTAGATATACTTTGATACACTTTGATATACTTTGATACACTTTGATACCCTTAGATATACTTTGATACACTTATATATACTTTGACATACTTTGATGAACTTAGATATACTTTGATACACTTAGATATACTTTGATACACTTTGATATACTTTAATACACTTTGATACACTTAGATATTAGTTGATACACTTAGATATATTTAGATTTACTTTGATACTCTTAAATATACTTTGATACATTTTGATACACTTATATATACTTTGATACACTTAGATATACTTTGATACACTTAGATATACTTTGATACACTTAGATATACTTTGATATACTTTGATACACTTAGATAAACTTTGATACACTTAGATATAATTTGATACACTTAGATACACTTTGATACACTTAGATATACTTTGATATAATTTGATACACTTTGATACACTTAGATAAACTTTGATACACTTAGATATACTTTGATACACTTAGATATACTTTGATACATTTTGATACAATTAGATATACTTTGATACACTTAGATATACTTTGATATTCTTTAATACACTTTGATAGACTTAGATAAACTTTGATACACTTAGATATACTTTGATACACTTAGATATAATTTGATATACTTTGACACCCTTAGATATACAGTAATTTGATACACTTAGATATACTTTGATATACTTTGATACACTTATATAAACTTTGATACACTTAGTTATACTTTGATACACTTAGATACACTTAGATATACTTTGATACACTTAGATATACTTTGATACATTTTGATACATTTAGATATACTTTGATACACTTAGATATGATTTGATATACTTTGATACACTTTGATACACTTAGATAAACTTTGATACACTTTGATACACTTAGATATACTTTGATACACGTAGATTCACTTAGATATACTTTGATACACTTAGATATAATTTGATATACTTTGACACCCTTAGATATACAGTAATTTGATACACTTAGATATACTTTGATATACTTTGATACACTTATATAAACTTTGATACACTTAGTTATACTTTGATACACTTAGATACACTTAGATATACTTTGATACACTTAGATATACTTTGATACATTTTGATACATTTAGATATACTTTGATACACTTAGATGTACTTTGATATACTTTGATACACTTTGATACACTTAGATAAACTTTGATACACTTTGATACACTTAGATATACTTTGATACACTTAGATATACTTTGATACATTTTGATACATTTAGATATACTTTGATACACTTAGATATACTTTGATATACTTTTATACACTTAGATTTACTTTGATACACTTAGATATACTTTGATACACTTAGATATACTTTGATACATTTTGATACATGTAGATATACTTTGATACACTTAGATATACTTTGATATACTTTGATACACTTTGATACACTTAGATATACTTTGATACAGTTAGATATACTTTGATATACTGTGATACACTTAGATTTATTTTGATACACTTAGATATACTTTGATACACTTTGATATACTTTGATACACTTTGATACCCTTAGATATACTTTAATACACTTATATATACTTTGACATACTTTGATGAACTTAGATATACTTTGATAGACTTAGATATACTTTGATACACTTAGATATACTTTGATACACTTAGATATACTTTGATATACTTTGATACACTTAGATAAACTTTGATACACTTAGATATAATTTGATACACTTAGATACACTTAGATACACTTAGATATACTTTGATACATTTTGATACAATTAGATATACTTTGATACACTTAGATATACTTTGATATACTTTGATACACTTTGATAGACTTAGATAAACTTTGATACACTTAGATATACTTTGATACACTTAGATATAATTTGATATACTTTGACACCCTTAAATATACAGTAATTTGATACACTTAGATATACTTTGATATACTTTGATACACTTATATAAACTTTGATACACTTAGTTATACTTTGATACACTTAGATACACTTAGATATACTTTGATACACTTAGATATACTTTGATACATTTTGATACATTTAGATATACTTTGATACACTTAGATATACTTTGATATACTTTGATACACTTAGATAAACTTTGATACACTTTGATACACTTAGATATACTTTGATACACTTAGATATACTTTGATACATTTTGATACATTTAGATATACTTTGATACACTTAGATATACTTTGATATACTTTGATACACTTAGATTTACTTTGATACACTTAGATTTACTTTGATACACTTAGATATACTTTGATACACTTTGATATATTTTGATACACTTTGATACACTTAGATATACTTTGATATACTGTGATACACTTAGATTTATTTTGATACACTTAGATATAATTTGATACACTTTGATATACTTTGATACACTTTGATACCCTTAGATATACTTTGATACACTTATATATACTTTGACATACTTTGATGAACTTAGATATACTTTGATACACTTAGATATACTTTGATACACTTTGATATACTTTAATACACTTTGATACACTTAGATATTAGTTGATACACTTAGATATATTTAGATTTACTTTGATACTCTTAAATATACTTTGATACATTTTGATACACTTATATATACTTTGATTCACTTAGATATACTTTGATACACTTAGATATACTTTGATACACTTAGATATACTTTGATATACTTTGATACACTTAGATAAACTTTGATACACTTAGATATACTTTGATACATTTAAATATACTTTGATACACTTAGATATACTTTGATATACTTTTATACACTTAGATTTACTTTGATACACTTAGATTTACTTTGATACACTTAGATACACTTAGATATACTTTGATACACTTAGATATACTTTGATACATTTTGATACATTTAGATATACTTTGATACACTTAGATATACTTTGATATACTTTGATACACTTTGATACACTTAGATAAACTTTGATACACTTTGATACACTTAGATATACTTTGATACACTTTGATATACTTTGATACTCTTTGACACACTGTGATATTCGTTGATACACTTATATATACTTTGATACACTTAGATATACTTTGATATTCTTTGATACACTTAGATATACTTTGATACAGTTAGATATACTTTGATATACTGTGATACACTTAGATTTATTTTGATACACTTAGATATACTTTGATACACTTTGATATACTTTGATACACTTTGATACCCTTAGATATACTTTGATACACTTATATATACTTTGACATACTTTGATGAACTTAGATATACTTTGATAGACTTAGATATACTTTGATACACTTAGATATACTTTTATACACTTAGATATACTTTGATATACTTTGATACATTTTGATACATTTAGATATACTTTGATACACTTAGATATACTTTGATATACTTTGATACACTTAGATTTACTTTGATACACTTAGATATACTTTGATACACTTAGATATACTTTGATACACTTTGATATACTTTGATACACTTTGATACACTTAGATATACTTTGATACACTTAGGTATACTTTGATACACTTAGATATACTTTGATATACTTTGACACACTTAGATATACTTTGATACACTTAGATATACTTTGACACCCTTAGATATACTTTGATACACTTAGATATACTTTGATACACTTAGATATACTTTGACACCCTTAGATATACTTTGATACACTTAGATATACTTTGATACACTTTGATATACTTAGATATACTTTGATATACTTTGATACACTTAGATATACTTTTATACACTTAGATATACTTTTAAACACTTTGATACACTTAGATATACTTTGATACACTTATATATACTTTGACATACTTTGATGCACTTAGATATACTTTAATACACTTAGATATACTTTGATACACTTTGATACACTTAGATATACTTTGATATACTTTGATACACATTGATATACTTTGATATACTTTGATACACTTAGATATACTTTGATATACTTTGATACACTTAGATTTACTTTGATACACTTAGATATACTTTGATACACTTTGATATACTTTGATACACTTTGATACACTTAGATATACTTTGATACACTTAGATAAACTTTGATACACTTAGATATACTTTGATACACTTAGATATACTTTGATACATTTTGATACAATTAGATATACTTTGATACACTTAGATATACTTTGATATTCTTTAATACACTTTGATAGACTTAGATAAACTTTGATACACTTAGATATACTTTGATACACTTAGATATAATTTGATATACTTTGACACCCTTAGATATACAGTAATTTGATACACTTAGATATACTTTGATATACTTTGATACACTTATATAAACTTTGATACACTTAGTTATACTTTGATACACTTAGATACACTTAGATATACTTTGATACACTTAGATATACTTTGATACATTTTGATACATTTAGATATACTTTGATACACTTAGATATGATTTGATATACTTTGATACACTTTGATACACTTAGATAAACTTTGATACACTTTGATACACTTAGATATACTTTGATACACGTAGATACACTTAGATATACTTTGATACACTTAGATATAATTTGATATACTTTGACACCCTTAGATATACAGTAATTTGATACACTTAGATATACTTTGATATACTTTGATACACTTATATAAACTTTGATACACTTAGTTATACTTTGATACACTTAGATACACTTAGATATACTTTGATACACTTAGATATACTTTGATACATTTTGATACATTTAGATATACTTTGATACACTTAGATATACTTTGATATACTTTGATACACTTTGATACACTTAGATAAACTTTGATACACTTTGATACACTTAGATATACTTTGATACACTTAGATATACTTTGATACATTTTGATACATTTAGATATACTTTGATACACTTAGATATACTTTGATATACTTTTATACACTTAGATTTACTTTGATACACTTAGATATACTTTGATACACTTAGATATACTTTGATACATTTTGATACATGTAGATATACTTTGATACACTTAGATATACTTTGATATACTTTGATACACTTTGATACACTTAGATATACTTTGATACAGTTAGATATACTTTGATATACTGTGATACACTTAGATTTATTTTGATACACTTAGATATACTTTGATACACTTTGATATACTTTGATACACTTTGATACCCTTAGATATACTTTGATACACTTATATATACTTTGACATACTTTGATGAACTTAGATATACTTTGATAGACTTAGATATACTTTGATACACTTAGATATACTTTGATACACTTAGATATACTTTGATATACTTTGATACACTTAGATAAACTTTGATACACTTAGATATAATTTGATACACTTAGATACACTTAGATACACTTAGATACACTTAGATATACTTTGATACATTTTGATACAATTAGATATACTTTGATACACTTAGATATACTTTGATATACTTTGATACACTTTGATAGACTTAGATAAACTTTGATACACTTAGATATACTTTGATACACTTAGATATAATTTGATATACTTTGACACCCTTAAATATACAGTAATTTGATACACTTAGATATACTTTGATATACTTTGATACACTTATATAAACTTTGATACACTTAGTTATACTTTGATACACTTAGATACACTTAGATATACTTTGATACACTTAGATATACTTTGATACATTTTGATACATTTAGATATACTTTGATACACTTAGATATACTTTGATATACTTTGATACACTTAGATAAACTTTGATACACTTTGATACACTTAGATATACTTTGATACACTTAGATATACTTTGATACATTTTGATACATTTAGATATACTTTGATACACTTAGATATACTTTGATATACTTTGATACACTTAGATTTACTTTGATACACTTAGATTTACTTTGATACACTTAGATATACTTTGATACACTTTGATATACTTTGATACACTTTGATACACTTAGATATACTTTGATATACTGTGATACACTTTGATACCCTTAGATATACTTTGATACACTTATATATACTTTGACATACTTTGATGAACTTAGATATACTTTGATACACTTAGATATACTTTGATACACTTTGATATACTTTAATACACTTTGATACACTTAGATATTAGTTGATACACTTAGATATATTTAGATTTACTTTGATACTCTTAAATATACTTTGATACATTTTGATACACTTATATATACTTTGATACACTTAGATATACTTTGATACTCTTAGATATACTTTGATACACTTAGATATACTTTGATATACTTTGATACACTTAGATAAACTTTGATACACTTAGATATACTTTGATACATTTAAATTTCTTTGATACACTTAGATATACTTTGATATACTTTTATACACTTAGATTTACTTTGATACACTTAGATTTACTTTGATACACTTAGATACACTTAGATATACTTTGATACACTTAGATATACTTTGATACATTTTGATACATTTAGATATACTTTGATACACTTAGATATACTTTGATATACTTTGATACACTTTGATACACTTAGATAAACTTTGATACACTTTGATACACTTAGATATACTTTGATACACTTTGATATACTTTGATACTCTTTGACACACTGTGATATTCGTTGATACACTTATATATACTTTGATACACTTAGATATACTTTGATATTCTTTGATACACTTTGATACACTTAGATATACTTTGATACAGTTAGATATACTTTGATATACTGTGATACACTTAGATTTATTTTGATACACTTAGATATACTTTGATACACTTTGATATACTTTGATACACTTTGATACCCTTAGATATACTTTGATACACTTATATATACTTTGACATACTTTGATGAACTTAGATATACTTTGATAGACTTAGATATACTTTGATACACTTAGATATACTTTGATACACTTAGATATACTTTGATATACTTTGATACATTTTGATACATTTAGATATACTTTGATACACTTAGATATACTTTGATATACTTTTATACACTTAGATTTACTTTGATACACTTAGATATACTTTGATACACTTAGATATACTTTGATACACTTTGATATACTTTGATACACTTTGATACACTTAGATATACTTTGATACACTTAGGTATACTTTGATACACTTAGATATACTTTGATATACTTTGACACACTTAGATATACTTTGATACACTTAGATATACTTTGACACCCTTAGATATACTTTGATACACTTAGATATACTTTGATACACTTAGATATACTTTGACACCCTTAGATATACTTTGATACACTTAGATATACTTTGATACACTTTGATATACTTAGATATACTTTGATATACTTTGATACACTTAGATATACTTTTATACACTTAGATATACTTTTAAACACTTTGATACACTTAGATATACTTTTAAACACTTTGATACACTTAGATATACTTTGATACACTTATATATACTTTGACATACTTTGATGCACTTAGATATACTTTAATACACTTAGATATACTTTGATACACTTTGATACACTTAGATATACTTTGATATACTTTGATACACATTGATATACTTTGATATACTTTGATACACTTAGATATACTTTGATATACTTTGATACACTTAGATTTACTTTGATACACTTAGATATACTTTGATACACTTTGATATACTTTGATACACTTTGATACACTTAGATATACTTTGATACACTTAGATATACTTTGATACACTTAGATATACTTTGATACACTTTGATATACTTAGATACACTTTGATACACTTAGATAAACTTTGATACACTTAGACATACTTTGATACACTTAGATATAATTTGATATACTTTGACACCCTTAGATATACAGTACTTTAAAACACTTAGATATACTTTGATATACTTTGATACACTTTTATAAACTTTGATACACTTAGTTATACTTTGATACACTTAGATACACTTAGATATACTTTGATACACTTAGATATACTTTGATACGTTTTGATACATTTAGATATACTTTGATACACTTAGATATACTTTGATATACTTTGATACACTTTGATACACTTAGATAAACTTTGATACACTTTGATACACTTAGATATACTTTGATACACTTAGATATACTTTGATACATTTAAATATACTTTGATACACTTAGATATACTTTAATACACTTAGATATACTTTGATATAATTAGATGCACTTAGATATACTTTAATACACTTAGATATACTTTGATACACTTTGATACACTTAGATATACTTTGATATACTTTGATACACATTGATATACTTTGATATACTTTGATACTTTGATATCCGTTGATACACTTATATATACTTTGATACACTTAGATATACTTTGATATACTTTGATACACTTTGATACACTTAGATAAACTTTGATACACTTAGATATACTTTGATAAACTTAGATATACTTTGATATACTTTGCCACCCTTAGATATACTTTGATACACTTAGATATACTTTGACACCCTTAGATATACTTTGATACACTTTGATATACTTTGATACACTTTGATACACTTAGATATACTTTGATATACTGCGATACACTTAGATTTATTTTGATACACTTAGATATACTTTGATACACTTTAATATACTTTGATACACTTTGATACCCTTAGATATACTTTGATACACTTATATATACTTTGACATACTTTGATGAACTTAGATATACTTTGATACACTTAGATATACTTTGATACACTTTGATATACTTTAATACACTTTGATACACTTAGATATTAGTTGATACACTTAGATATATTTAGATTTACTTTGATACTCTTAAATATACTTTGATACATTTTGATACACTTATATATACTTTGATACACTTAGATATACTTTGATACACTTAGATATACTTAGATATACTTTGATACACTTAGATATACTTTGATACGTTTTGATACATTTAGATATACTTTGATACACTTAGATATACTTTGATATACTTTGATACACTTTGATACACTTAGAAAAACTTTGATACACTTTGATACACTTAGATATACTTTGATACACTTAGATATACTTTGATACATTTAGATATACTTTGATACACTTAGATATACTTTGATACACTTAGATATACTTTGATATAATTTGATGCACTTAGATATACTTTAATACACTTAGATATACTTTGATACACTTTGATACACTTAGATATACTTTGATATACTTTGATACACATTGATATACTTTGATATACTTTGATACACTTAGATATACTTTGATATACTGTGATACACTTAGATTTATTTTGATACACTTAGATATACTTTGATACACTTTGATATACTTTGATACACTTTGATACCCTTAGATATACTTTGATACACTTATAAATACTTTGACATACTTTGATGAACTTAGATATACTTTGATACACTTAGATATTCTTTGATACACTTTGATATACTTTAATACACTTTGATACACTTAGATATTAGTTGATACACTTAGATATAATTAGATTTACTTTGATACTCTTAAATATACTTTGATACATTTTGATACACTTATATATACTTTGATACACTTAGATATACTTTGATACACTTAGATATACTTTGATACACTTAGATATACTTTGATATACTTTGATACACTTAGATAAACTTTGATACATTTAGATATAATTTGATATACTTAGATACACTTAGATACACTTTGATACACTTAGATATACTTTGATATAATTTGATACACTTTGATACACTTAGATAAACTTTGATACACTTAGATATACTTTGATACATTTTGATACAATTAGATATACTTTGATACACTTAGATATACTTTGATATACTTTAATACACTTTGATAGACTTAGATAAACTTTGATACACTTAGATTCACATTGATACACTTAGATATAATTTGATATACTTTGACACCCTTAGATATACAGTAATTTGATACACTTAGATATACTTTGATATACTTTGATACACTTATATAAACTTTGATACACTTAGTTATACTTTGATACACTTAGATACACTTAGATATACTTTGATACACTTAGATATACTTTAATACATTTTGATACATTTAGATATACTTTGATACACTTAGATATACTTTGATATACTTTGATACACTTTGATACACTTAGATAAACTTTGATACACTTTGATACACTTAGATATACTTTGATACACGTAGATACACTTAGATATACTTTGATACACTTAGATATACTTTGATACATTTTGATACATTTAGATATACTTTGATACACTTAGATATACTTTGATATACTTTGATACACTTAGATTTACTTTGATACACTTAGATTTACTTTGATACACTTAGATATACTTTGATACACTTTGATATACTTTGATACACTTTGATACACTTAGATATACTTTGATACACTTAGATATACTTTAATACACTTAGATATACTTTGATATACTTTGACACACTTAGATATACTTTGATACACTTAGATATACTTTGACACCCTTAGATATACTTTGATACACTTAGATATACTTTGATACACTTTGATACACTTAGATATACTTTGATATACTTTGATACACTTAGATATACTTTTATACACTTAGATATACTTTTTAACACTTTGATACACTTAGATATACTTTGATACACTTATATATACTTTGACATACTTTGATGCACTTAGATATACTTTGATATACTTTGATACACATTGATATACTTTGATATACTTTGATACACTTAGATATACTTTGATATACTGTGATACACTTAGATTTATTTTGATACACTTAGATATACTTTGATACACTTTGATATACTTTGATACACTTTGATACCCTTAGATATACTTTGATACACTTATATATACTTTGACATACTTTGATGAACTTAGATATACTTTGATACACTTAGATATACTTTGATACACTTTGATATACTTTAATACACTTTGATACACTTAGATATTAGTTGATACACTTAGATATATTTAGATTTACTTTGATACTCTTAAATATACTTTGATACATTTTGATACACTTATATATACTTTGATACACTTAGATATACTTTGATACACTTAGATATACTTTGATACACTTAGATATACTTTGATACACTTAGATATACTTTGATATACTTTGATACACTTAGATAAACTTTGATACACTTAGATATAATTTGATACACTTAGATACACTTTGATACACTTAGATATACTTTGATATAATTTGATACACTTTGATACACTTAGATAAACTTTGATACACTTAGATATACTTTGATACACTTAGATATACTTTGATACATTTTGATACAATTAGATATACTTTGATACACTTAGATATACTTTGATATTCTTTAATACACTTTGATAGACTTAGATAAACTTTGATACACTTAGATATACTTTGATACACTTAGATATAATTTGATATACTTTGACACCCTTAGATATACAGTAATTTGATACACTTAGATATACTTTGATATACTTTGATACACTTATATAAACTTTGATACACTTAGTTATACTTTGATACACTTAGATACACTTAGATATACTTTGATACACTTAGATATACTTTGATACATTTTGATACATTTAGATATACTTTGATACACTTAGATATGATTTGATATACTTTGATACACTTTGATACACTTAGATAAACTTTGATACACTTTGATACACTTAGATATACTTTGATACACGTAGATTCACTTAGATATACTTTGATACACTTAGATATAATTTGATATACTTTGACACCCTTAGATATACAGTAATTTGATACACTTAGATATACTTTGATATACTTTGATACACTTATATAAACTTTGATACACTTAGTTATACTTTGATACACTTAGATACACTTAGATATACTTTGATACACTTAGATATACTTTGATACATTTTGATACATTTAGATATACTTTGATACACTTAGATATACTTTGATATACTTTGATACACTTTGATACACTTAGATAAACTTTGATACACTTTGATACACTTAGATATACTTTGATACACTTAGATATACTTTGATACATTTTGA
Organism: Macrosteles quadrilineatus; assembly: GCF_028750875.1. Taxonomy (NCBI): domain Eukaryota; kingdom Metazoa; phylum Arthropoda; class Insecta; order Hemiptera; family Cicadellidae; genus Macrosteles; species Macrosteles quadrilineatus. The sequence goes on along the minus strand of NW_026542619.1, from coordinate 1,235,015 downwards.
TACATTTAGATATACTTTGATACACTTAGATATACTTTGATATACTTTTATACACTTAGATTTACTTTGATACACTTAGATATACTTTGATACACTTAGATATACTTTGATACATTTTGATACATGTAGATATACTTTGATACACTTAGATATACTTTGATATACTTTGATACACTTTGATACACTTAGATATACTTTGATACAGTTAGATATACTTTGATATACTGTGATACACTTAGATTTATTTTGATACACTTAGATATACTTTGATACACTTTGATATACTTTGATACACTTTGATACCCTTAGATATACTTTAATACACTTATATATACTTTGACATACTTTGATGAACTTAGATATACTTTGATAGACTTAGATATACTTTGATACACTTAGATATACTTTGATACACTTAGATATACTTTGATATACTTTGATACACTTAGATAAACTTTGATACACTTAGATATAATTTGATACACTTAGATACACTTAGATACACTTAGATATACTTTGATACATTTTGATACAATTAGATATACTTTGATACACTTAGATATACTTTGATATACTTTGATACACTTTGATAGACTTAGATAAACTTTGATACACTTAGATATACTTTGATACACTTAGATATAATTTGATATACTTTGACACCCTTAAATATACAGTAATTTGATACACTTAGATATACTTTGATATACTTTGATACACTTATATAAACTTTGATACACTTAGTTATACTTTGATACACTTAGATACACTTAGATATACTTTGATACACTTAGATATACTTTGATACATTTTGATACATTTAGATATACTTTGATACACTTAGATATACTTTGATATACTTTGATACACTTAGATAAACTTTGATACACTTTGATACACTTAGATATACTTTGATACACTTAGATATACTTTGATACATTTTGATACATTTAGATATACTTTGATACACTTAGATATACTTTGATATACTTTGATACACTTAGATTTACTTTGATACACTTAGATTTACTTTGATACACTTAGATATACTTTGATACACTTTGATATATTTTGATACACTTTGATACACTTAGATATACTTTGATATACTGTGATACACTTAGATTTATTTTGATACACTTAGATATAATTTGATACACTTTGATATACTTTGATACACTTTGATACCCTTAGATATACTTTGATACACTTATATATACTTTGACATACTTTGATGAACTTAGATATACTTTGATACACTTAGATATACTTTGATACACTTTGATATACTTTAATACACTTTGATACACTTAGATATTAGTTGATACACTTAGATATATTTAGATTTACTTTGATACTCTTAAATATACTTTGATACATTTTGATACACTTATATATACTTTGATACACTTAGATATACTTTGATACACTTAGATATACTTTGATACACTTAGATATACTTTGATATACTTTGATACACTTAGATAAACTTTGATACACTTAGATATACTTTGATACATTTAAATATACTTTGATACACTTAGATATACTTTGATATACTTTTATACACTTAGATTTACTTTGATACACTTAGATTTACTTTGATACACTTAGATACACTTAGATATACTTTGATACACTTAGATATACTTTGATACATTTTGATACATTTAGATATACTTTGATACACTTAGATATACTTTGATATACTTTGATACACTTTGATACACTTAGATAAACTTTGATACACTTTGATACACTTAGATATACTTTGATACACTTTGATATACTTTGATACTCTTTGACACACTGTGATATTCGTTGATACACTTATATATACTTTGATACACTTAGATATACTTTGATATTCTTTGATACACTTAGATATACTTTGATACAGTTAGATATACTTTGATATACTGTGATACACTTAGATTTATTTTGATACACTTAGATATACTTTGATACACTTTGATATACTTTGATACACTTTGATACCCTTAGATATACTTTGATACACTTATATATACTTTGACATACTTTGATGAACTTAGATATACTTTGATAGACTTAGATATACTTTGATACACTTAGATATACTTTGATACACTTAGATATACTTTGATATACTTTGATACATTTTGATACATTTAGATATACTTTGATACACTTAGATATACTTTGATATACTTTGATACACTTAGATTTACTTTGATACACTTAGATATACTTTGATACACTTAGATATACTTTGATACACTTTGATATACTTTGATACACTTTGATACACTTAGATATACTTTGATACACTTAGGTATACTTTGATACACTTAGATATACTTTGATATACTTTGACACACTTAGATATACTTTGATACACTTAGATATACTTTGACACCCTTAGATATACTTTGATACACTTAGATATACTTTGATACACTTAGATATACTTTGACACCCTTAGATATACTTTGATACACTTAGATATACTTTGATACACTTTGATATACTTAGATATACTTTGATATACTTTGATACACTTAGATATACTTTTATACACTTAGATATACTTTTAAACACTTTGATACACTTAGATATACTTTGATACACTTATATATACTTTGACATACTTTGATGCACTTAGATATACTTTAATACACTTAGATATACTTTGATACACTTTGATACACTTAGATATACTTTGATATACTTTGATACACATTGATATACTTTGATATACTTTGATACACTTAGATATACTTTGATATACTTTGATACACTTAGATTTACTTTGATACACTTAGATATACTTTGATACACTTTGATATACTTTGATACACTTTGATACACTTAGATATACTTTGATACACTTAGATAAACTTTGATACACTTAGATATACTTTGATACACTTAGATATACTTTGATACATTTTGATACAATTAGATATACTTTGATACACTTAGATATACTTTGATATTCTTTAATACACTTTGATAGACTTAGATAAACTTTGATACACTTAGATATACTTTGATACACTTAGATATAATTTGATATACTTTGACACCCTTAGATATACAGTAATTTGATACACTTAGATATACTTTGATATACTTTGATACACTTATATAAACTTTGATACACTTAGTTATACTTTGATACACTTAGATACACTTAGATATACTTTGATACACTTAGATATACTTTGATACATTTTGATACATTTAGATATACTTTGATACACTTAGATATGATTTGATATACTTTGATACACTTTGATACACTTAGATAAACTTTGATACACTTTGATACACTTAGATATACTTTGATACACGTAGATACACTTAGATATACTTTGATACACTTAGATATAATTTGATATACTTTGACACCCTTAGATATACAGTAATTTGATACACTTAGATATACTTTGATATACTTTGATACACTTATATAAACTTTGATACACTTAGTTATACTTTGATACACTTAGATACACTTAGATATACTTTGATACACTTAGATATACTTTGATACATTTTGATACATTTAGATATACTTTGATACACTTAGATATACTTTGATATACTTTGATACACTTTGATACACTTAGATAAACTTTGATACACTTTGATACACTTAGATATACTTTGATACACTTAGATATACTTTGATACATTTTGATACATTTAGATATACTTTGATACACTTAGATATACTTTGATATACTTTTATACACTTAGATTTACTTTGATACACTTAGATATACTTTGATACACTTAGATATACTTTGATACATTTTGATACATGTAGATATACTTTGATACACTTAGATATACTTTGATATACTTTGATACACTTTGATACACTTAGATATACTTTGATACAGTTAGATATACTTTGATATACTGTGATACACTTAGATTTATTTTGATACACTTAGATATACTTTGATACACTTTGATATACTTTGATACACTTTGATACCCTTAGATATACTTTGATACACTTATATATACTTTGACATACTTTGATGAACTTAGATATACTTTGATAGACTTAGATATACTTTGATACACTTAGATATACTTTGATACACTTAGATATACTTTGATATACTTTGATACACTTAGATAAACTTTGATACACTTAGATATAATTTGATACACTTAGATACACTTAGATACACTTAGATATACTTTGATACATTTTGATACAATTAGATATACTTTGATACACTTAGATATACTTTGATATACTTTGATACACTTTGATAGACTTAGATAAACTTTGATACACTTAGATATACTTTGATACACTTAGATATAATTTGATATACTTTGACACCCTTAAATATACAGTAATTTGATACACTTAGATATACTTTGATATACTTTGATACACTTATATAAACTTTGATACACTTAGTTATACTTTGATACACTTAGATACACTTAGATATACTTTGATACACTTAGATATACTTTGATACATTTTGATACATTTAGATATACTTTGATACACTTAGATATACTTTGATATACTTTGATACACTTAGATAAACTTTGATACACTTTGATACACTTAGATATACTTTGATACACTTAGATATACTTTGATACATTTTGATACATTTAGATATACTTTGATACACTTAGATATACTTTGATATACTTTGATACACTTAGATTTACTTTGATACACTTAGATTTACTTTGATACACTTAGATATACTTTGATACACTTTGATATACTTTGATACACTTTGATACACTTAGATATACTTTGATATACTGTGATGCACTTAGATTTATTTTGATACACTTAGATATAATTTGATATACTTTGATACACTTTGATACCCTTAGATATACTTTGATACACTTATATATACTTTGACATACTTTGATGAACTTAGATATACTTTGATACACTTAGATATACTTTGATACACTTTGATATACTTTAATACACTTTGATACACTTAGATATTAGTTGATACACTTAGATATATTTAGATTTACTTTGATACTTTTAAACACTTTGATACACTTAGATATACTTTGATACACTTATATATACTTTGACATACTTTGATGCACTTAGATATACTTTAATACACTTAGATATACTTTGATACACTTTGATACACTTAGATATACTTTGATATACTTTGATACACATTGATATACTTTGATATACTTTGATACACTTAGATATACTTTGATATACTTTGATACACTTAGATTTACTTTGATACACTTAGATATACTTTGATACACTTTGATATACTTTGATACACTTTGATACACTTAGATATACTTTGATACACTTAGATATACTTTGATACACTTAGATATACTTTGATACACTTTGATATACTTAGATACACTTTGATACACTTAGATAAACTTTGATACACTTAGACATACTTTGATACACTTAGATATAATTTGATATACTTTGACACCCTTAGATATACAGTACTTTAAAACACTTAGATATACTTTGATATACTTTGATACACTTTTATAAACTTTGATACACTTAGTTATACTTTGATACACTTAGATACACTTAGATATACTTTGATACACTTAGATATACTTTGATACGTTTTGATACATTTAGATATACTTTGATACACTTAGATATACTTTGATATACTTTGATACACTTTGATACACTTAGATAAACTTTGATACACTTTGATACACTTAGATATACTTTGATATACTTTAATACACTTTGATAGACTTAGATAAACTTTGATACACTTAGATATACTTTGATACACTTAGATATAATTTGATATACTTTGACACCCTTAGATATACAGTAATTTGATACACTTAGATATACTTTGATACACTTATATAAACTTTGATACACTTAGTTATACTTTGATACACTTAGATACACTTAGATATACTTTAATACACTTAGATTTACTTTGATACATTTTGATACATTTAGATATACTTTGATAAACTTAGATATACTTTGATATACTTTGATACACTTTGATACACTTAGATATACTTTGATACACGTAGATACACTTAGATATACTTTGATACACGTAGATACACTTAGATATACTTTGATACACTTAGATATAATTTGATATACTTTGACACCCTTAGATATACAGTAATTTGATACACTTAGATATACTTTGATATACTTTGATACACTTATATAAACTTTGATACACTTAGTTATACTTTGATACACTTAGATACACTTAGATATACTTTGATACACTTAGATATACTTTGATACATTTTGATACATTTAGATATACTTTGATACACTTAGATATACTTTGATATACTTTGATACACTTTGATACACTTAGATAAACTTTGATACACTTTGATACACTTAGATATACTTTGATACACTTAGATATACTTTGATACATTTTGATACATTTAGATATACTTTGATACACTTAGATATACTTTGATATACTTTTATACACTTAGATTTACTTTGATACACTTAGATTTACTTTGATACACTTAGATTTACTTTGATACACTTAGGTACACTTAGATATACTTTGATACACTTAGATATACTTTGATACATTTTGATACATTTAGATATACTTTGATACACTTAGATATACTTTGATATACTTTAATACACTTTGATACACTTAGATATTAGTTGATACACTTAGATATATTTAGATTTACTTTGATACTCTTAAATATACTTTGATACATTTTGATACACTTATATATACTTTGATACACTTAGATATACTTTGATAAACTTAGATATACTTTGATACACTTAGATATACTTTGATATACTTTGATACACTTAGATAAACTTTTATACACTTAGATATACTTTGATACATTTAAATATACTTTGATACACTTAGATATACTTTGATATACTTTTATACACTTAGATTTACTTTGATACACTTAGATTTACTTTGATACACTTAGATACACTTAGATATACTTTGATACACTTAGATATACTTTGATACATTTTGATACATTTAGATATACTTTGATACACTTAGATATACTTTGATATACTTTGATACACTTTGATACACTTAGATAAACTTTGATACACTTTGATACACTTAGATATACTTTGATACACTTTGATATACTTTGATACTCTTTGACACACTGTGATATTCGTTGATACACTTATATATACTTTGATACACTTAGATATACTTTGATATTCTTTGATACACTTTGATACACTTAGATATACTTTGATACAGTTAGATATACTTTGATATACTGTGATACACTTAGATTTATTTTGATACACTTAGATATACTTTGATACACTTTAATATACTTTGATACACTTTGATACCCTTAGATATACTTTGATACACTTATATATACTTTGACATACTTTGATGAACTTAGATATACTTTGATAGACTTAGATATACTTTGATACACTTAGATATACTTTGATACACTTAGATATACTTTGATATACTTTGATACATTTTGATACATTTAGATATACTTTGATACACTTAGATATACTTTGATATACTTTTATACACTTAGATTTACTTTGATACACTTAGATATACTTTGATACACTTAGATATACTTTGATACACTTTGATATACTTTGATACACTTTGATACACTTAGATATACTTTGATACACTTAGGTATACTTTGATACACTTAGATATACTTTGATATACTTTGACACACTTAGATATACTTTGATACACTTAGATATACTTTGACACCCTTAGATATACTTTGATACACTTAGATATACTTTGATACACTTAGATATACTTTGACACCCTTAGATATACTTTGATACACTTAGATATACTTTGATACACTTTGATATACTTAGATATACTTTGATATACTTTGATACACTTAGATATACTTTTATACACTTAGATATACTTTTAAACACTTTGATACACTTAGATATACTTTTAAACACTTTGATACACTTAGATATACTTTGATACACTTATATATACTTTGACATACTTTGATGCACTTAGATATACTTTAATACACTTAGATATACTTTGATACACTTTGATACACTTAGATATACTTTGATATACTTTGATACACATTGATATACTTTGATATACTTTGATACACTTAGATATACTTTGATATACTTTGATACACTTAGATTTACTTTGATACACTTAGATATACTTTGATACACTTTGATATACTTTGATACACTTTGATACACTTAGATATACTTTGATACACTTAGATATACTTTGATACACTTAGATATACTTTGATACACTTTGATATACTTAGATACACTTTGATACACTTAGATAAACTTTGATACACTTAGACATACTTTGATACACTTAGATATAATTTGATATACTTTGACACCCTTAGATATACAGTACTTTAAAACACTTAGATATACTTTGATATACTTTGATACACTTTTATAAACTTTGATACACTTAGTTATACTTTGATACACTTAGATACATTTAGATATACTTTGATACACTTAGATATACTTTGATATACTTTGATACACTTTGATACACTTAGATATACTTTGATACAGTTAGATATACTTTGATATACTGTGATACACTTAGATTTATTTTGATACACTTAGATATACTTTGATACACTTTGATATACTTTGATACACTTTGATACCCTTAGATATACTTTGATACACTTATATATACTTTGACATACTTTGATGCACTTAGATATACTTTAATACACTTAGATATACTTTGATACACTTTGATACACTTAGATATACTTTGATATACTTTGATACACATTGATATACTTTGATATACTTTGATACTTTGATATCCGTTGATACACTTATATATACTTTGATACACTTAGATATACTTTGATATACTTTGATACACTTTGATACACTTAGATAAACTTTGATACACTTAGATATACTTTGATAAACTTAGATATACTTTGATATACTTTGCCACCCTTAGATATACTTTGATACACTTAGATATACTTTGACACCCTTAGATATACTTTGATACACTTTGATATACTTTGATACACTTTGATACACTTAGATATACTTTGATATACTGCGATACACTTAGATTTATTTTGATACACTTAGATATACTTTGATACACTTTAATATACTTTGATACACTTTGATACCCTTAGATATACTTTGATACACTTATATATACTTTGACATACTTTGATGAACTTAGATATACTTTGATACACTTAGATATACTTTGATACACTTTGATATACTTTAATACACTTTGATACACTTAGATATTAGTTGATACACTTAGATATATTTAGATTTACTTTGATACTCTTAAATATACTTTGATACATTTTGATACACTTATATATACTTTGATACACTTAGATATACTTTGATACACTTAGATATACTTTGATACACTTAGATATACTTTGATATACTTTGATACACTTAGATAAACTTTGATACACTAGGATATAATTTGATACACTTAGATACACTTAGATACACTTTGATACACTTAGATATACTTTGATATAATTTGATACACTTTGATACACTTAGATAAACTGTGATACACTTAGATATACTTTGATACACTTAGATATACTTTGATACATTTTGATACAATTAGATATACTTTGATACACTTAGATATACTTTGATATACTTTAATACACTTTGATAGACTTAGATAAACTTTGATACACTTAGATATACTTTGATACACTTAGATATAATTTGATATACTTTGACACCCTTAGATATACAGTAATTTGATACACTTAGATATACTTTGATATACTTTGATACACTTATATAAACTTTGATACACTTAGTTATACTTTGATACACTTAGATACACTTAGATATACTTTAATACACTTAGATATACTTTGATACATTTTGATACATTTAGATATACTTTGATAAACTTAGATATACTTTGATATACTTTGATACACTTTGATACACTTAGATAAACTTTGATACACTTTGATACACTTAGATATACTTTGATACACGTAGATACACTTAGATATACTTTGATACACTTAGATATAATTTGATATACTTTGACACCCTTAGATATACAGTAATTTGATACACTTAGATATAATTTGATATACTTTGATACACTTATATAAACTTTGATACACTTAGTTATACTTTGATACACTTAGATACACTTAGATATACTTTGATACACTTAGATATACTTTGATACATTTTGATACATTTAGATATACTTTGATACACTTAGATATACTTTGATATACTTTGATACACTTTGATACACTTAGATAAACTTTGATACACTTTGATACACTTAGATATACTTTGATACACTTAGATATACTTTGATACATTTTGATACATTTAGATATACTTTGATACACTTAGATATACTTTGATATACTTTTATACACTTAGATTTACTTTGATACACTTAGATATACTTTGATACATTTTGATACATTTAGATATACTTTGATACACTTAGATATACTTTGATATACTTTGATACACTTTGATACACTTAGATATACTTTGATACAGTTAGATATACTTTGATATACTGTGATACACTTAGATTTATTTTGATACACTTAGATATACTTTGATACACTTTGATATACTTTGATACACTTTGATACCCTTAGATATACTTTGATACACTTATATATACTTTGACATACTTTGATGAACTTAGATATACTTTGATAGACTTAGATATACTTTGATACACTTAGATATACTTTGATACACTTAGATATACTTTGATATACTTTGATACACTTAGATAAACTTTGATACACTTAGATATAATTTGATACACTTAGATACACTTAGATACACTTTGATACACCTAGATATACTTTGATACATTTTGATACAATTAGATATACTTTGATACACTTAGATATACTTTGATATACTTTGATACACTTTGATAGACTTAGATAAACTTTGATACACTTAGATATACTTTGATACACTTAGATATAATTTGATATACTTTGACACCCTTAGATATACAGTAATTTGATACACTTACATATACTTTGATATACTTTGATACACTTATATAAACTTTGATACACTTAGTTATACTTTGATACACTTAGATACACTTAGATATACTTTGATACACTTAGATATACTTTGATACATTTTGATACATTTAGATATACTTTGATACACTTAGATATACTTTGATATACTTTGATACACTTTGATACACTTAGATAAACTTTGATACACTTTGATACACTTAGATATACTTTGATACACTTAGATATACTTTGATACATTTAAATATACTTTGATACACTTAGATATACTTTAATACACTTAGATATACTTTGATATAATTAGATGCACTTAGATATACTTTAATACACTTAGATATACTGTGATACACTTTGATACACTTAGATATACTTTGATATACTTTGATACACATTGATATACTTTGATATACTTTGATACTTTGATATCCGTTGATACACTTATATATACTTTGATACACTTAGATATACTTTGATATACTTTGATACACTTTGATACACTTAGATAAACTTTGATACACTTAGATATACTTTGATAAACTTAGATATACTTTGATATACTTTGCCACCCTTAGATATACTTTGATAAACTTAGATATACTTTGATATACTTTGCCACCCTTAGATATACTTTGATACACTTAGATATACTTTGACACCCTTAGATATACTTTGATACACTTTGATATACTTTGATACACTTTGATACACTTAGATATACTTTGATATACTGCGATACACTTAGATTTATTTTGATACACTTAGATATACTTTGATACACTTTAATATACTTTGATACACTTTGATACCCTTAGATATACTTTGATACACTTATATATACTTTGACATACTTTGATGAACTTAGATATACTTTAATACACTTAGATATACTTTGATACACTTTGATATACTTTAATACACTTTGATACACTTAGATATTAGTTGATACACTTAGATATATTTAGATTTACTTTGATACTCTTAAATATACTTTGATACATTTTGATACACTTATATATACTTTGATACACTTAGATATACTTTGATACACTTAGATATACTTTGATACACTTAGATATACTTTGATATACTTTGATACACTTAGATAAACTTTGATACACTAGGATATAATTTGATACACTTAGATACACTTAGATACACTTTGATACACTTAGATATACTTTGATATAATTTGATACACTTTGATACACTTAGATAAACTGTGATACACTTAGATATACTTTGATACACTTAGATATACTTTGATACATTTTGATACAATTAGATATACTTTGATACACTTAGATATACTTTGATATACTTTAATACACTTTGATAGACTTAGATAAACTTTGATACACTTAGATATACTTTGATACACTTAGATATAATTTGATATACTTTGACACCCTTAGATATACAGTAATTTGATACACTTAGATATACTTTGATATACTTTGATACACTTATATAAACTTTGATACACTTAGTTATACTTTGATACACTTAGATACACTTAGATATACTTTAATACACTTAGATATACTTTGATACATTTTGATACATTTAGATATACTTTGATAAACTTAGATATACTTTGATATACTTTGATACACTTTGATACACTTAGATAAACTTTGATACACTTTGATACACTTAGATATACTTTGATACACGTAGATACACTTAGATATACTTTGATACACTTAGATATAATTTGATATACTTTGACACCCTTAGATATACAGTAATTTGATACACTTAGATATACTTTGATATACTTTGATACACTTATATAAACTTTGATACACTTAGTTATACTTTGATACACTTAGATACACTTAGATATACTTTGATACACTTAGATATACTTTGATACATTTTGATACATTTAGATATACTTTGATACACTTAGATATACTTTGATATACTTTGATACACTTTGATACACTTAGATAAACTTTGATACACTTTGATACACTTAGATATACTTTGATACACTTAGATATACTTTGATACATTTTGATACATTTAGATATACTTTGATACACTTAGATATACTTTGATATACTTTTATACACTTAGATTTACTTTGATACACTTAGATTTACTTTGATACACTTAGATTTACTTTGATACACTTAGGTACACTTAGATATACTTTGATACACTTAGATATACTTTGATACATTTTGATACATTTAGATATACTTTGATACACTTAGATATACTTTGATATACTTTGATACACTTTGATACACTTAGATATACTTTGATACAGTTAGATATACTTTGATATACTGTGATACACTTAGATTTATTTTGATACACTTAGATATACTTTGATACACTTTGATATACTTTGATACACTTTGATACCCTTAGATATACTTTGATACACTTATATATACTTTGACATACTTTGATGAACTTAGATATACTTTGATAGACTTAGATATACTTTGATACACTTAGATATACTTTGATACACTTAGATATACTTTGATATACTTTGATACACTTAGATAAACTTTGATACACTTAGATATAATTTGATACACTTAGATACACTTAGATACACTTTGATACACCTAGATATACTTTGATACATTTTGATACAATTAGATATACTTTGATACACTTAGATATACTTTGATATACTTTGATACACTTTGATAGACTTAGATAAACTTTGATACACTTAGATATACTTTGATACACTTAGATATAATTTGATATACTTTGACACCCTTAGATATACAGTAATTTGATACACTTACATATACTTTGATATACTTTGATACACTTATATAAACTTTGATACACTTAGTTATACTTTGATACACTTAGATACACTTAGATATACTTTGATACACTTAGATATACTTTGATACATTTTGATACATTTAGATATACTTTGATACACTTAGATATACTTTGATATACTTTGATACACTTAGATAAACTTTGATACACTTTGATACACTTAGATATACTTTGATACACTTAGATATACTTTGATACATTTTGATACATTTAGATATACTTTGATACACTTAGATTTACTTTGATACACTTAGATTTACTTTGATACACTTAGATATACTTTGATACACTTTGATATACTTTGATACACTTTGATACACTTAGATATACTTTGATACACTTAGGTATACTTTGATACACTTAGATATACTTTGATATACTTTGACACACTTAGATATACTTTGATACACTTAGATATACTTTGACACCCTTAGATATACTTTGATACACTTAGATATACTTTGATACACTTAGATATACTTTGACACCCTTAGATATACTTTGATACACTTAGATATACTTTGATACACTTTGATATACTTAGATATACTTTGATATACTTTGATACACTTAGATATACTTTTATACACTTATATATACTTTTAAACACTTTGATACACTTAGATATACTTTTAAACACTTTGATACACTTAGATATACTTTGATACACTTAGATATACTTTGATACACTTATATATACTTTGACATACTTTGATGCACTTAGATATACTTTAATACATTTAGATATACTTTGATACACTTTGATACACTTAGATATACTTTGATATACTTTGATACACATTGATATACTTTGATATACTTTGATACACTTAGATATACTTTGATATACTTTGATACACTTAGATTTACTTTGATACACTTAGATGTACTTTGATACACTTTGATATACTTTGATACACTTTGATACACTTAGATATACTTTGATACACTTATATATACTTTGATACACTCAGATATACTTTGATAAACTTAGATATACTTTGATACACTTTGATATACTTATATACACTTTGATACACTTAGATAAACTTTGATACACTTAGACATACTTTGATACACTTAGATATAATTTGATATACTTTGACACCCTTAGATATACAGTACTTTAAAACACTTAGATATACTTTGATATACTTTGATACACTTATATAAACTTTGATACACTTAGTTATACTTTGATACACTTAGATACACTTAGATATACTTTGATACACTTAGATATACTTTGATACGTTTTGATACATTTAGATATACTTTGATACACTTAGATATACTTTGATATACTTTGATACACTTTGATACACTTCGATAAACTTTGATACACTTTGATACACTTAGATATACTTTGATACACTTAGATATACTTTGATACATTTAAATATACTTTGATACACTTAGATATACTTTGATACACTTAGATATACTTTGATATAATTTGATGCACTTAGATATACTTTAATACACTTAGATATACTTTGATACACTTTGATACACTTAGATATACTTTGATATACTTTGATACACATTGATATACTTTGATATACTTTGATACACTTAGATATACTTTGATACACTTAGATATAATTTGATATACTTTGACACCCTTAGATATACAGTAATTTGATACACTTACATATACTTTGATATACTTTGATACACTTATATAAACTTTGATACACTTAGTTATACTTTGATACTCTTTGACACACTGTGATATTCGTTGATACACTTATATATACTTTGATACACTTAGATATACTTTGATATTCTTTGATACACTTTGATACACTTAGATATACTTTGATACAGTTAGATATACTTTGATATACTGTGATACACTTAGATTTATTTTGATACACTTAGATATACTTTGATACACTTTGATATACTTTGATACACTTTGATACCCTTAGATATACTTTGATACACTTATATAAACTTTGATACACTTAGTTATACTTTGATACTCTTTGACACACTGTGATATTCGTTGATACACTTATATATACTTTGATACACTTAGATATACTTTGATATTCTTTGATACACTTTGATACACTTAGATATACTTTGATACAGTTAGATATACTTTGATATACTGCGATACACTTAGATTTATTTTGATACACTTAGATATACTTTGATACACTTTGATATACTTTGATACACTTTGATACCCTTAGATATACCTTGATACACTTATATATACTTTGACATACTTTGATGAACTTAGATATACTTTGATACACTTAGATATACTTTGATACACTTTGATATACTTTAATACACTTTGATACACTTAGATATTAGTTGATACACTTAGATATATTTAGATTTACTTTGATACTCTTAAATATACTTTGATACATTTTGATACACTAATATATACTTTGATACACTTAGATATACTTTGATACACTTAGATATACTTTGATACACTTAGATATACTTTGATATACTTTGATACACTTAGATAAACTTTAATACACTAGGATATAATTTGATACACTTAGATACACTTAGATACACTTTGATACACTTAGATATACTTTGATATAATTTGATACACTTTGATACACTTAGATAAACTGTGATACACTTAGATATACTTTGATACACTTAGATATACTTTGATACATTTTGATACAATTAGATATACTTTGATACACTTAGATATACTTTGATATACTTTAATACACTTTGATAGACTTAGATAAACTTTGATACACTTAGATATACTTTGATACACTTAGATATAATTTGATATACTTTGATACACTTATATAAACTTTGATACACTTAGTTATACTTTGATACACTTAGATATACTTTGATATACTTTGATACACTTATATAAACTTTGATACACTTAGTTATACTTTGATACACTTAGATACACTTAGATATACTTTAATACACTTAGATATACTTTGATACATTTTGATACATTTAGATATACTTTGATAAACTTAGATATACTTTGATATACTTTGATACACTTTGATACACTTAGATAAACTTTGATACACTTTGATACACTTAGATATACTTTGATACACGTAGATACACTTAGATATACTTTGACACACTTAGATATAATTTGATATACTTTGACACCCTTAGATATACAGTAATTTGATACACTTAGATATACTTTGATATACTTTGATACACTTATATAAACTTTGATACACTTAGTTATACTTTGGTACACTTAAAAACACTTAGATATACTTTGATACACTTAGATATACTTTGATACATTTTGATACATTTAGATATACTTTGATACACTTAGATATACTTTGATATACTTTGATACACTTTGATACACTTAGATAAACTTTGATACACTTTGATACACTTAGATATACTTTGATACACTTAGATATACTTTGATACATTTTGATACATTTAGATATACTTTGATACACTTAGATATACTTTGATATACTTTTATACACTTAGATTTACTTTGATACACTTAGATTTACTTTGATACACTTAGGTACACTTAGATATACTTTGATACACTTAGATATACTTTGATACATTTTGATACATTTAGATATACTTTGATACACTTAGATATACTTTGATATACTTTGATACACTTTGATACACTTAGATATACTTTGATACAGTTAGATATACTTTGATATACTGTGATACACTTAGATTTATTTTGATATACTTAGATATACTTTGATACACTTTGATATACTTTGATACATTTTGATACCCTTAGATATACTTTGATACACTTATATATACTTTGACATACTTTGATGAACTTAGATATACTTTGATAGACTTAGATATACTTTGATACACTTAGATATACTTTGATACACTTAGATATACTTTGATATACTTTGATACACTTAGATAAACTTTGATACACTTAGATATAATTTGATACACTTAGATACACTTAGATACACTTTGATACACCTAGATATACTTTGATACATTTTGATACAATTAGATATACTTTGATACACTTAGATATACTTTGATATACTTTGATACACTTTGATAGACTTAGATAAACTTTGATACACTTAGATATACTTTGATACACTTAGATATAATTTGATATACTTTGACACCCTTAGATATACAGTAATTTGATACACTTACATATACTTTGATATACTTTGATACACTTATATAAACTTTGATACACTTAGTTATACTTTGATACACTTAGATACACTTAGATATACTTTGATACACTTAGATATACTTTGATACATTTTGATACATTTAGATATACTTTGATACACTTAGATATACTTTGATATACTTTGATACACTTAGATAAACTTTGATACACTTTGATACACTTAGATATACTTTGATACACTTAGATATACTTTGATACATTTTGATACATTTAGATATACTTTGATACACTTAGATTTACTTTGATACACTTAGATTTACTTTGATACACTTAGATATACTTTGATACACTTTGATAAACTTAGATATACTTTGATACACTTAGGTATACTTTGATACACTTAGATATACTTTGACACCCTTAGATATACTTTGATACAGTTAGATATACTTTGATATACTGTGATACACTTAGATTTATTTTGATACACTTAGATATACTTTGATACACTTTGATATACTTTGATACACTTTGATACCCTTAGATATACTTTGATACACTTATATATACTTTGACATACTTTGATGAACTTAGATATACTTGGATAGACTTAGATATACTTTGATACACTTAGATATACTTTGATACACTTAGATATACTTTGATATACTTTGATACATTTTGATACATTTAGATATACTTTGATACACTTAGATATACTTTGATATACTTTGATACACTTAGATTTACTTTGATACACTTAGATATACTTTGATACACTTTGATATACATTGATACACTTTGATACACTTAGATATACTTTGATACACTTATATATACTTTGATACACTCAGATATACTTTGATACACTTAGATATACTTTGATACACTTTGATATACTTAGATACACTTTGATACACTTAGATAAACTTTGATACACTTAGACATACTTTGATACACTTAGATATAATTTGATATACTTTGACACCCTTAGATATACAGTACTTTAAAACACTTAGATATACTTTGATATACTTTGATACACTTATATAAACTTTGATACACTTAGTTATACTTTGATACACTTAGATACACTTAGATATACTTTGATACACTTAGATATACTTTGATACGTTTTGATACATTTAGATATACTTTGATACACTTAGATATACTTTGATATACTTTGATACACTTTGATACACTTAGATAAACTTTGATACACTTTGATACACTTAGATATACTTTGATACACTTAGATATACTTTGATACATTTAAATATACTTTGATGCACTTAGATATACTTTGATACACTTAGATATACTTTGATATAATTTGATGCACTTAGATATACTTTAATACACTTAGATATACTTTGATACACTTTGATACACTTAGATATACTTTGATACACTTTGATATACTTTGATACTCTTTGACACACTGTGATATTCGTTGATACACTTATATATACTTTGATACACTTAGATATACTTTGATATTCTTTGATACACTTTGATACACTTAGATATACTTTGATACAGTTAGATATACTTTGATATACTGTGATACACTTAGATTTATTTTGATACACTTAGATATACTTTGATACACTTTGATATACTTTGATACACTTTGATACCCTTAGATATACTTTGATACACTTATATATACTTTGACATACTTTGATGAACTTAGATATACTTTGATAGACTTAGATATACTTTGATACACTTAGATATACTTTGATACACTTAGATATACTTTGATATACTTTGATACATTTTGATACATTTAGATATACTTTGATACACTTAGATATACTTTGATATACTTTTATACACTTAGATTTACTTTGATACACTTAGATATACTTTGATACACTTAGATATACTTTGATACACTTTGATATACTTTGATACACTTTGATACACTTAGATATACTTTGATACACTTAGGTATACTTTGATACACTTAGATATACTTTGATATACTTTGACACACTTAGATATACTTTGATACACTTAGATATACTTTGACACCCTTAGATATACTTTGATACACTTAGATATACTTTGATACACTTAGATATACTTTGACACCCTTAGATATACTTTGATACACTTAGATATACTTTGATACACTTTGATATACTTAGATATACTTTGATATACTTTGATACACTTAGATATACTTTTATACACTTAGATATACTTTTAAACACTTTGATACACTTAGATATACTTTTAAACACTTTGATACACTTAGATATACTTTGATACACTTATATATACTTTGACATACTTTGATGCACTTAGATATACTTTAATAAACTTAGATATACTTTGATACACTTTGATACACTTAGATATACTTTGATATACTTTGATACACATTGATATACTTTGATATACTTTGATACACTTAGATATACTTTGATATACTTAGATATAATTTGATATACTTTGACACCCTTAGATATACAGTACTTTAAAACACTTAGATATACTTTGATATACTTTGATACACTTTTATAAACTTTGATACACTTAGTTATACTTTGATACACTTAGATACACTTAGATATACTTTGATACACTTAGATATACTTTGATACGTTTTGATACATTTAGATATACTTTGATACACTTAGATATACTTTGATATACTTTGATACACTTTGATACACTTAGATAAACTTTGATACACTTTGATACACTTAGATATACTTTGATACACTTAGATATACTTTGATACATTTAAATATACTTTGATACACTTAGATATACTTTAATACACTTAGATATACTTTGATATAATTAGATGCACTTAGATATACTTTAATACACTTAGATATACTTTGATACACTTTGATACACTTAGATATACTTTGATATACTTTGATACACATTGATATACTTTGATATACTTTGATACTTTGATATCCGTTGATACACTTATATATACTTTGATACACTTAGATATACTTTGATATACTTTGATACACTTTGATACACTTATATAAACTTTGATACACTTAGTTATACTTTGATACACTTAGATATACTTTGATATACTTTGATACACTTATATAAACTTTGATACACTTAGTTATACTTTGATACACTTAGATACACTTAGATATACTTTAATACACTTAGATATACTTTGATACATTTTGATACATTTAGATATACTTTGATAAACTTAGATATACTTTGATATACTTTGATACACTTAGATAAACTTTGATACACTTTGATACACTTAGATATACTTTAATACACGTAGATACACTTAGATATACTTTGACACACTTAGATATAATTTGATATACTTTGACACCCTTAGATATACAGTAATTTGATACACTTAGATATACTTTGATATACTTTGATACACTTATATAAACTTTGATACACTTAGTTATACTTTGGTACACTTAAAAACACTTAGATATACTTTGATACACTTAGATATACTTTGATACATTTTGATACATTTAGATATACTTTGATACACTTAGATATACTTTGATATACTTTGATACACTTTGATACACTTAGATAAACTTTGATACACTTTGATACACTTAGATATACTTTGATACACTTAGATATACTTTGATACATTTTGATACATTTAGATATACTTTGATACACTTAGATATACTTTGATATACTTTTATACACTTAGATTTACTTTGATACACTTAGATTTACTTTGATACACTTAGGTACACTTAGATATACTTTGATACACTTAGATATACTTTGATACATTTTGATACATTTAGATATACTTTGATACACTTAGATATACTTTGATATACTTTGATACACTTTGATACACTTAGATATACTTTGATACAGTTAGATATACTTTGATATACTGTGATACACTTAGATTTATTTTGATATACTTAGATATACTTTGATACACTTTGATATACTTTGATACATTTTGATACCCTTAGATATACTTTGATACACTTATATATACTTTGACATACTTTGATGAACTTAGATATACTTTGATAGACTTAGATATACTTTGATACACTTAGATATACTTTGATACACTTAGATATACTTTGATATACTTTGATACACTTAGATAAACTTTGATACACTTAGATATAATTTGATACACTTAGATACACTTAGATACACTTTGATACACCTAGATATACTTTGATACATTTTGATACAATTAGATATACTTTGATACACTTAGATATACTTTGATATACTTTGATACACTTTGATAGACTTAGATAAACTTTGATACACTTAGATATACTTTGATACACTTAGATATAATTTGATATACTTTGACACCCTTAGATATACAGTAATTTGATACACTTACATATACTTTGATATACTTTGATACACTTATATAAACTTTGATACACTTAGTTATACTTTGATACACTTAGATACACTTAGATATACTTTGATACACTTAGATATACTTTGATACATTTTGATACATTTAGATATACTTTGATACACTTAGATATACTTTGATATACTTTGATACACTTAGATAAACTTTGATACACTTTGATACACTTAGATATACTTTGATACACTTAGATATACTTTGATACATTTTGATACATTTAGATATACTTTGATACACTTAGATTTACTTTGATACACTTAGATTTACTTTGATACACTTAGATATACTTTGATACACTTTGATATACTTTGATACACTTTGATACACTTAGATATACTTTGATACACTTAGGTATACTTTGATACACTTAGATATACTTTGATATACTTTGACACACTTAGATATACTTTGATACACTTAGATATACTTTGACACCCTTAGATATACTTTGATACAGTTAGATATACTTTGATATACTGTGATACACTTAGATTTATTTTGATACACTTAGATATACTTTGATACACTTTGATATACTTTGATACACTTTGATACCCTTAGATATACTTTGATACACTTATATATACTTTGACATACTTTGATGAACTTAGATATACTTGGATAGACTTAGATATACTTTGATACACTTAGATATACTTTGATACACTTAGATATACTTTGATATACTTTGATACATTTTGATACATTTAGATATACTTTGATACACTTAGATATACTTTGATATACTTTGATACACTTAGATTTACTTTGATACACTTAGATATACTTTGATACACTTTGATATACATTGATACACTTTGATACACTTAGATATACTTTGATACACTTATATATACTTTGATACACTCAGATATACTTTGATACACTTAGATATACTTTGATACACTTTGATATACTTAGATACACTTTGATACACTTAGATAAACTTTGATACACTTAGACATACTTTGATACACTTAGATATAATTTGATATACTTTGACACCCTTAGATATACAGTACTTTAAAACACTTAGATATACTTTGATATACTTTGATACACTTATATAAACTTTGATACACTTAGTTATACTTTGATACACTTAGATACACTTAGATATACTTTGATACACTTAGATATACTTTGATACGTTTTGATACATTTAGATATACTTTGATACACTTAGATATACTTTGATATACTTTGATACACTTTGATACACTTAGATAAACTTTGATACACTTTGATACACTTAGATATACTTTGATACACTTAGATATACTTTGATACATTTAAATATACTTTGATGCACTTAGATATACTTTGATACACTTAGATATACTTTGATATAATTTGATGCACTTAGATATACTTTAATACACTTAGATATACTTTGATACACTTTGATACACTTAGATATACTTTGATACACTTTGATATACTTTGATACTCTTTGACACACTGTGATATTCGTTGATACACTTATATATACTTTGATACACTTAGATATACTTTGATATTCTTTGATACACTTTGATACACTTAGATATACTTTGATACAGTTAGATATACTTTGATATACTGTGATACACTTAGATTTATTTTGATACACTTAGATATACTTTGATACACTTTGATATACTTTGATACACTTTGATACCCTTAGATATACTTTGATACACTTATATATACTTTGACATACTTTGATGAACTTAGATATACTTTGATAGACTTAGATATACTTTGATACACTTAGATATACTTTGATACACTTAGATATACTTTGATATACTTTGATACATTTTGATACATTTAGATATACTTTGATACACTTAGATATACTTTGATATACTTTTATACACTTAGATTTACTTTGATACACTTAGATATACTTTGATACACTTAGATATACTTTGATACACTTTGATATACTTTGATACACTTTGATACACTTAGATATACTTTGATACACTTAGGTATACTTTGATACACTTAGATATACTTTGATATACTTTGACACACTTAGATATACTTTGATACACTTAGATATACTTTGACACCCTTAGATATACTTTGATACACTTAGATATACTTTGATACACTTAGATATACTTTGACACCCTTAGATATACTTTGATACACTTAGATATACTTTGATACACTTTGATATACTTAGATATACTTTGATATACTTTGATACACTTAGATATACTTTTATACACTTAGATATACTTTTAAACACTTTGATACACTTAGATATACTTTTAAACACTTTGATACACTTAGATATACTTTGATACACTTATATATACTTTGACATACTTTGATGCACTTAGATATACTTTAATACACTTAGATATACTTTGATACACTTTGATACACTTAGATATACTTTGATATACTTTGATACACATTGATATACTTTGATATACTTTGATACACTTAGATATACTTTGATATACTTAGATATAATTTGATATACTTTGACACCCTTAGATATACAGTACTTTAAAACACTTAGATATACTTTGATATACTTTGATACACTTTTATAAACTTTGATACACTTAGTTATACTTTGATACACTTAGATACACTTAGATATACTTTGATACACTTAGATATACTTTGATACGTTTTGATACATTTAGATATACTTTGATACACTTAGATATACTTTGATATACTTTGATACACTTTGATACACTTAGATAAACTTTGATACACTTTGATACACTTAGATATACTTTGATACACTTAGATATACTTTGATACATTTAAATATACTTTGATACACTTAGATATACTTTAATACACTTAGATATACTTTGATATAATTAGATGCACTT
The DNA here is from genome assembly GCF_028750875.1 of Macrosteles quadrilineatus. Taxonomy (NCBI): domain Eukaryota; kingdom Metazoa; phylum Arthropoda; class Insecta; order Hemiptera; family Cicadellidae; genus Macrosteles; species Macrosteles quadrilineatus. The sequence continues at coordinate 1,209,676 of NW_026542619.1, read as the reverse complement.
AGATATACTTTAATACACTTAGATATACTTTGATACACTTTGATACACTTAGATATACTTTGATATACTTTGATACACATTGATATACTTTGATATACTTTGATACTTTGATATCCGTTGATACACTTATATATACTTTGATACACTTAGATATACTTTGATATACTTTGATACACTTTGATACACTTAGATAAACTTTGATACACTTAGATATACTTTGATAAACTTAGATATACTTTGATATACTTTGCCACCCTTAGATATACTTTGATACACTTAGATATACTTTGACACCCTTAGATATACTTTGATACACTTTGATATACTTTGATACACTTTGATACACTTAGATATACTTTGATATACTGCGATACACTTAGATTTATTTTGATACACTTAGATATACTTTGATACACTTTAATATACTTTGATACACTTTGATACCCTTAGATATACTTTGATACACTTATATATACTTTGACATACTTTGATGAACTTAGATATACTTTGATACACTTAGATATACTTTGATACACTTTGATATACTTTAATACACTTTGATACACTTAGATATTAGTTGATACACTTAGATATATTTAGATTTACTTTGATACTCTTAAATATACTTTGATACATTTTGATACACTTATATATACTTTGATACACTTAGATATACTTTGATACACTTAGATATACTTTGATACACTTAGATATACTTTGATATACTTTGATACACTTAGATAAACTTTGATACACTAGGATATAATTTGATACACTTAGATACACTTAGATACACTTTGATACACTTAGATATACTTTGATATAATTTGATACACTTTGATACACTTAGATAAACTGTGATACACTTAGATATACTTTGATACACTTAGATATACTTTGATACATTTTGATACAATTAGATATACTTTGATACACTTAGATATACTTTGATATACTTTAATACACTTTGATAGACTTAGATAAACTTTGATACACTTAGATATACTTTGATACACTTAGATATAATTTGATATACTTTGACACCCTTAGATATACAGTAATTTGATACACTTAGATATACTTTGATATACTTTGATACACTTATATAAACTTTGATACACTTAGTTATACTTTGATACACTTAGATACACTTAGATATACTTTAATACACTTAGATATACTTTGATACATTTTGATACATTTAGATATACTTTGATAAACTTAGATATACTTTGATATACTTTGATACACTTTGATACACTTAGATAAACTTTGATACACTTTGATACACTTAGATATACTTTGATACACGTAGATACACTTAGATATACTTTGATACACTTAGATATAATTTGATATACTTTGACACCCTTAGATATACAGTAATTTGATACACTTAGATATACTTTGATATACTTTGATACACTTATATAAACTTTGATACACTTAGTTATACTTTGATACACTTAGATACACTTAGATATACTTTGATACACTTAGATATACTTTGATACATTTTGATACATTTAGATATACTTTGATACACTTAGATATACTTTGATATACTTTGATACACTTTGATACACTTAGATAAACTTTGATACACTTTGATACACTTAGATATACTTTGATACACTTAGATATACTTTGATACATTTTGATACATTTAGATATACTTTGATACACTTAGATATACTTTGATATACTTTTATACACTTAGATTTACTTTGATACACTTAGATTTACGTTGATACACTTAGATTTACTTTGATACACTTAGGTACACTTAGATATACTTTGATACACTTAGATATACTTTGATACATTTTGATACATTTAGATATACTTTGATACACTTAGATATACTTTGATATACTTTGATACACTTTGATACACTTAGATATACTTTGATACAGTTAGATATACTTTGATATACTGTGATACACTTAGATTTATTTTGATACACTTAGATATACTTTGATACACTTTGATATACTTTGATACACTTTGATACCCTTAGATATACTTTGATACACTTATATATACTTTGACATACTTTGATGAACTTAGATATACTTTGATAGACTTAGAAAATACTTTGATACACTTAGATATACTTTGATACACTTAGATATACTTTGATATACTTTGATACACTTAGATAAACTTTGATACACTTAGATATAATTTGAAACACTTAGATACACTTAGATACACTTTGATACACCTAGATATACTTTGATACATTTTGATACAATTAGATATACTTTGATACACTTAGATATACTTTGATATACTTTGATACACTTTGATAGACTTAGATAAACTTTGATACACTTAGATATACTTTGATACACTTAGATATAATTTGATATACTTTGACACCCTTAGATATACAGTAATTTGATACACTTACATATACTTTGATATACTTTGATACACTTATATAAACTTTGATACACTTAGTTATACTTTGATACACTTAGATACACTTAGATATACTTTGATACACTTAGATATACTTTGATACATTTTGATACATTTAGATATACTTTGATACACTTAGATATACTTTGATATACTTTGATACACTTTGATACACTTAGATAAACTTTGATACACTTTGATACACTTAGATATACTTTGATACACTTAGATATACTTTGATACATTTAAATATACTTTGATACACTTAGATATACTTTAATACACTTAGATATACTTTGATATAATTAGATGCACTTAGATATACTTTAATACACTTAGATATACTGTGATACACTTTGATACACTTAGATATACTTTGATATACTTTGATACACATTGATATACTTTGATATACTTTGATACTTTGATATCCGTTGATACACTTATATATACTTTGATACACTTAGATATACTTTGATATACTTTGATACACTTTGATACACTTAGATAAACTTTGATACACTTAGATATACTTTGATAAACTTAGATATACTTTGATATACTTTGCCACCCTTAGATATACTTTGATACACTTAGATATACTTTGACACCCTTAGATATACTTTGATACACTTTGATATACTTTGATACACTTTGATACACTTAGATATACTTTGATATACTGCGATACACTTAGATTTATTTTGATACACTTAGATATACTTTGATACACTTTAATATACTTTGATACACTTTGATACCCTTAGATATACTTTGATACACTTATATATACTTTGACATACTTTGATGAACTTAGATATACTTTGATACACTTAGATATACTTTGATACACTTTGATATACTTTAATACACTTTGATACACTTAGATATTAGTTGATACACTTAGATATATTTAGATTTACTTTGATACTCTTAAATATACTTTGATACATTTTGATACACTTATATATACTTTGATACACTTAGATATACTTTGATACACTTAGATATACTTTGATACACTTAGATATACTTTGATATACTTTGATACACTTAGATAAACTTTGATACACTAGGATATAATTTGATACACTTAGATACACTTAGATACACTTTGATACACTTAGATATACTTTGATATAATTTGATACACTTTGATACACTTAGATAAACTGTGATACACTTAGATATACTTTGATACACTTAGATATACTTTGATACATTTTGATACAATTAGATATACTTTGATACACTTAGATATACTTTGATATACTTTAATACACTTTGATAGACTTAGATAAACTTTGATACACTTAGATATACTTTGATACACTTAGATATAATTTGATATACTTTGACACCCTTAGATATACAGTAATTTGATACACTATACCCCTACCTTGTAGCCAATTAGGTAGTATACTTTAATTTAGGATGAATCTAATTTAAGCTGGTAGTAGAAGTGAGATAAATTAAAAGACAAAGTAGACCAAAGATGCATTTATTTTACGGATGTCAGATTTCTCAAAATACACTTTCCAAATGAAATTAAATATCCAGTTGTTACTTCCCAAAATTATACTAAATAATAAAATAGTGGAAAGATCTTACTTTAAACAGAGACACTGGTTTAATGGTCAGAACAGGCACTAGCAGATACCATGCAAACTAGAAGTGGTGCAAAAAGCTACTGGACCAATCATAAGAAGGTGAACAAGAAGTGGTAGTACCAAGAAGTGGTTGATTTCTGTCTGAAAACATCACACAAACCCAATAAAAACTATTCTCTATAAATTCTAATAATTAAAAGTAGATTTAAGATCTTTACAACTTCTTGTGAAAATGTGCTTCTCCTAGAACAAAACTCAACAGGTCTGTATAAACTTTACTTGTTTTCTTTTCTTGTGAAATGCATTAAAATTGATTTGAAAACTATTCATTCCTTTTCATCTTTTTCCAAAAGTGATTTCTACAAAGCTATATACAATAAATCAGCTAAAATCTTATTACTAAACAATATTAAAACTACTTACAATTTTCTACAGCAACCACAACTTAGATGACCATATTTCCAGTGAACTTAAAACTGACAAAGTTGAACCTAGTTATCACTAACCACTACCAACCCTACAAAACTAAAACTTCTAAACTGCTGGTCACTCTTTCTTAATCTTTCTAGCCAATGATTAAATAATATTGATTTTGTTTTGTTATTTCAAATAAAAACTAACTATCATCGGTACAGAATTTCCCCTCCTTAACTTGAAATTACATAAACAAAATTATACACTCTTTCTCAAAATTAATATTTACATTTCCTTTTAAAACAACAACTCTACAAAAGAAAATAAACAAACCTTTTAAAACAAATAATAAAACTCTAACTCCGTTTGACATTTCAACTAGCGCTACCTATCAACAAATTCTACAAACACTAACTCCTAGTTCAAATAGCCTCCACACGTTTACAGCACCTTACAGAACCTTCTACTCAAAACAACAACTTCTATTTACACAATTTTTCATTTTGAACCATTTCATTTTCCTATGACAATTCAAATATTATCAATCTTATTTACAAAATTTATACCTTAAAATAAAACCTTTCTTTAAAACCCCCAATTACTTAAGCGATCTTAAACAAGCCTATTTAAATCTCTTTTGAACTCTTCACATCCGCTCACAGTTCACTGACCCCTCCCAACATCAACTCCAGACAAGACAAATAACTTTCACTTCTCCAGTTTAGTTTAGTTATGTCGTTTGCGTGTGCTGTGTTTTTCTTTAGTTTTCCCTTAATTTATTTATCCCAGTGTGTTATATTCCCTGTTTTTATGTTCCCTCGTGTGTTTCGTGTGAAGTGTTTTGTGTTCTGTGTTATTTTCCCTGTTTACAAATGCAAATTTAATCAAAATGTTATTGTGCGTCCTTTAGTAAAAATCCCACTCATACACTACGTTCAGACTCCATTTTAGATTCATACAGATTCATACTACCTTTTGCTGCCACAAATACTCACACATTCACCAATACATACACATTTATACACTCTCTTACTAAAAACACTTTAAAACTTTGAAAAATTCTTAAGAACCTAAAACAACTCTCACAGTACTAATTTACAAAATTTCAAATTCCCTCTTAGCTTGCTAAAATCCCTTAACTAATTAATATTTCAACTAAACAAATCTAACTTCTACTTTACAGACATTTCATAAAGACCAATTTAGCTTCAGTCTTCCGTAATCTTCCATTTAATTCCATTTTTCACATTTCCTCTTCCATCAATACATTGGTTACTTTTGGTCCTCTTCACTACTTAACTCTTCTTTAAATCAATTATATGAATTTTCTTCACGTCTTCTAACTTGCTAGGATTTTGTACTAGTACTGTTGAATCACTCAGAAAATAGCGTATTACATAAGGTCCAACGTATCTAGGTGCTAACTTCTTGCTGAATTTATTCGCTGCATTACTTAAATAATGTGTCTTGATGTACACTTCCATATTCAACTTAAATGGATGGTTTCTCCGAGGATAGCTATATCTCTCCCTTCTTTGATTTCTGGCAATGCTTCTTCTGACGTTATTTATGGCTTTCTCCAAATTTTCCCTCCTTTGATCAGGAGTTAACTTCTCCGAAATAATGTCATTAACATTCCATAAGTTTGTCAGTGCATTGTTACAAGGATGGGCAAACATTAAACCAAAAGCAGTCGATTTAGTCGAACTATTTACAGCAGTATTCAAACTTGTGGCAATCAGTCCCAGATCTGAATCCCATTTATCATGTTGATTACCATAAAAACTCCGTAAAGCATTATTAGTCTCCCTCAAATATCGTTCCGACAAATTTCCGTTTGCTCTGTACGCAGCTAGCTTTCTGTGTTCCACATAGTTATTGAACATGAATTTCTTAAATTCTTTGGATGTAAAATAACTGGCATTATCAGACACAAGTATTCGGGGTACTGAGAAACTATCAAAAATTATCTTCAATTTTTCTATGATGAATTTTGTCTTGCAATCCTTCAGAGGGTACAACCATACAAAACGGGTAAATGCATCGACCACAATTAAAATGTACTGATTGAGTTTATTTGATCGGGGAAATGGTCCAGCTAAGTCAATAAACACTGTGTTTAGAGCTTGAGTTACAGGAACAGATATCAGTCGACCTTCAAACTTACGTTGTTCCGACTTAGACATCAGACAGATCTTACATTCACGGACTTTACCTTTTACGAATTCATTTAATTCAGGATGGTGAAAACTTTCATTTACTTTACTTTGAGTCCTAAAAATTCCCATATGACCACCAATTAATGAGTTGTGATAGAATGCGAATATTACACTAAACAGTTTCTTGGGCAAATAAATCTTCTTTTTAAACAACAAAACTTCATTTTTCAGGGTATAATTTTCATTATTAGTCTTATTCTTGATGCTTTCAATGATTTTCTTACACTCTTCATCGCTCTCTTGATGTACTTTAATGTCCTTAAGATCCAATGGTATTTCATTTAACACATTACAAAAATAGACTTCATTGTTGATATTGCTTAACAGATTAGTTTCGTGAATTTCCCTCTCACTCTCTTTCTCTCCACTAAACATACGTGATAACGCATCAGCTATTATATTCTCCGAACCTTTTACATGTTCAACTGTGAATGGAAGACTAAACAACCTTTCAAACCATCTAGACAATCTTCCACGGCTTTTTCGAGATTTGAGCATGAAACTAAGACCTTGACAATCAGTAACTAATTTAAAACTTCTTACTTCCAAGAATTGATGCCATTTCTCTACACACAATATTACACTATAAGCTTCCTTTTCGTAAGTGCTATAACGCATCTCAGTAGGTGTGAATTTCTTCGAATAGTAAGCAATAGGCATTAAATTCCCCTCCTCATTTCTTTGCAATAAAACACCAGCAGCTGCTAGGTCGCTTGCGTCGGTATGCAATTCAAATTCTTTAGAAAAATCGGCCATTTGTAGTATAGGCTATCTTACTCTTTAAGGTTTCAAATGCATTTTGACACTCCTCGTTCCATTTAAATTTTACACCTTTCTTTTTCAACCCAAACAGAGGTAAACATATTTCAGCATATTTAGGAATATATCTAGACCAATAACCACACATTCCTATAAACTGTCGCACTTGCCTCACAGTTTTTGGAGCAGGAAATTTCATTAATGAGTTAGTTCGCTCGGGATCTATTGTGATGCTATCTTGTTTAATAATATGTCCTAAAAAACTTATTTCCTTACAAAAGAATTTGACTTTTTGTGGATTTACTGTAAGTCCGTGTTGTGCTAATCTTTTAATCACTTCTGTAACATGCTCAATATGGTTTCTCTTATCAGGGCTATATACAACTATATCGTCACAAAAGTTAATCATATACTGAAATTTGATGTCATTAAATATTTTGTCCAAATAATGTGATAGTACGCTACTGCCTATTTTCAATCCAAATGGAATTCTCTTCATACGGAATTTACCAAAAATTGTACTAAAAGATGTTAAATCTCTGGATTCTAAAGCTATGGGACATTGTAAAAATGCCTTGTTTAAATCTATGACTGTAAAATATCTAGCTCCTTTTAGATGCTGATACATATTCTGCATATCTCCTAGCGGGTAATCTACATTGATTAACTTCTTATTGAGTTCAGAGTAGTTAATTACAAGTCTGTCATCTTGAGTCAAAAATGCAGGGGCGCTATATGGACTAGTGGAAACTTCCGCGACATCTTGTTTTATCCAGTCATCAATTATAGCTTTCATCTTCTCTACTTTGGGTGGACTTAAAAAATAAGGGCGTATACTAACAGGTTTATCATCCGTCACTTTAAGCTCAATTTCCAAATCAAGTGCTGATCCTATCTTATCCGTAAAAACAGTAGGAAAATTCTTAATTAACTTCTCAGCTTCTTCACACATTTCAACATCTCCTACTTTAATACTACTTAAGCTTAATTCACTCAGGTTTGTACTTGGAATTAACTTAATTTCATCTTCAGGTTTAAATGTAAAATAACCCATTTGTCGATCCATATTTAGGTTTAACTAGGTACAAATTAATTTAGGTACAACACTTAGATATACTTTGATATACTTTGATACACTTATATAAACTTTGATACACTTAGTTATACTTTGATACACTTAGATACACTTAGATATACTTTAATACACTTAGATATACTTTGATACATTTTGATACATTTAGATATACTTTGATAAACTTAGATATACTTTGATATACTTTGATACACTTTGATACACTTAGATAAACTTTGATACACTTTGATACACTTAGATATACTTTGATACACGTAGATACACTTAGATATACTTTGATACACTTAGATATAATTTGATATACTTTGACACCCTTAGATATACAGTAATTTGATACACTTAGATATACTTTGATATACTTTGATACACTTATATAAACTTTGATACACTTAGTTATACTTTGATACACTTAGATACACTTAGATATACTTTGATACACTTAGATATACTTTGATACATTTTGATACATTTAGATATACTTTGATACACTTAGATATACTTTGATATACTTTGATACACTTTGATACACTTAGATAAACTTTGATACACTTTGATACACTTAGATATACTTTGATACACTTAGATATACTTTGATACATTTTGATACATTTAGATATACTTTGATACACTTAGATATACTTTGATATACTTTTATACACTTAGATTTACTTTGATACACTTAGATTTACTTTGATACACTTAGATTTACTTTGATACACTTAGGTACACTTAGATATACTTTGATACACTTAGATATACTTTGATACATTTTGATACATTTAGATATACTTTGATACACTTAGATATACTTTGATATACTTTGATACACTTTGATACACTTAGATATACTTTGATACAGTTAGATATACTTTGATATACTGTGATACACTTAGATTTATTTTGATACACTTAGATATACTTTGATACACTTTGATATACTTTGATACACTTTGATACCCTTAGATATACTTTGATACACTTATATATACTTTGACATACTTTGATGAACTTAGATATACTTTGATAGACTTAGATATACTTTGATACACTTAGATATACTTTGATACACTTAGATATACTTTGATATACTTTGATACACTTAGATAAACTTTGATACACTTAGATATAATTTGATACACTTAGATACACTTAGA